>NC_037353.1:46812309-47113642 GCF_002263795.3 Bos taurus
TTCTAGGTTCTTTTTTGTTTAATAGATACCATCAATTTTTCATCATTAAAATTGGATAAAAGGTAGCTACTCAGCACTTCACTACCAGGTTATAGTGAAAGAAAGTGTCAGGTCCAAGCCTTCCACACACAGGTATCATGAAGAAACACTTTCACCAACAATCAGTGCGCACAGCCTGCTCTGAGACTTCAGGAAGCACTGCTTGTCTGTCGTTTCAGGGGTTGAGAGAATCATCTGGAGGCAAGATTCATACGAGCTTATAGTCACATCAGGAGCCAGAGTCCTGCAAACCAGTGACCTGAGACCAGAGCAGAAGCCCAAGGTTTGGGTCCCATGTCTCAGTACTGGGCACCTTGGCACCAGGCACCGTATTCACACAGGAGCGGGCAGAGTCCCTACAGTGTTGTAGCTCATTGGCTTACCTTGCATGGCCTCGAGTTCCACCAGGACAGGCCATTTGTTCACTATTCATTAAGCAGGCACACCTTTCACAAAAGAAAGCTATTATGAATAATTATTGCATTCATGGGGTTTCCCAAGTGGCTCAGTGGTAACATAACCTGCCTGCCAGTACAGGAGACACAAGATCCATGGGTTTGATCCCTGGGTCGGGAAGATCCCCTGGAGGAGGAAATGGCAACCTGCTCTAGTATTCTTGCCTGGAAAATCCTCTGGACAGAGGAGCCTGGAGGGCTACAGTCCGTGGGGCTGCAAAGAGTCAGACATGACTGAGTGACTGAGCATGCACATTATGCTAGAATTTCTGCTTTTGATCAAGGTGAGGCTTAGCCTATGCCGTCTTCCAGAATGGGTTTCTGGTTAAAGGTTGGTAACCAACCGTCTATAGTAGCACTTGGAATGTATCACTTCAACTAGCGCTCTCTGTTGAAGTACTGGAGAGTAATTTTCAGACCTCCTGACACTCACCATGAGCTCACTGCAGTCCAGCCACTGTTCCAGGCGCTTGCCACGTTTTAGATCTTTTCAGCTTTACCACGTAGCAGGTTGATATTCTCTTGTATCCATTTCATGGACAAGGAATCAGCTCAAGGCTTGCACAGTCTGGATTTCATCTCAGTCCATTTATCCCTGGAGTCTCTGCTCTAACCCCTGTGCTCACCTACCTCCCAGCACCTACTGAGGCTTGACTCCCAGTCTTCCTATCTCATGTCAAGACTTTCAATGAGAAGGATGCTCAAGGTTGCTTGACGACTGTAGTTGAGGGTGTGGAGGTGCTCACTGTTCTGTCCAGGAAAGAATAAACAATAAAAAGAATAAACAGATCAAATGGTCTTCATGGTAAAAGGTAAACAGATTTTAACTAGAAAGTATGGAAGGATTAATTAGTTTACAGAGGGAATGGAGTGGAAACTGTTGTTAGAGATCAGAGAAGGTAATTATATCTTTTCTCCTTGAATATCATTTGTTTACATAACAGGCCGTATTTTCAGCTTTGTGAGCTCTGTCTTCCTTGTTTGCAACTTGTAATTGAATAGGCCTGGCTCTTGGCCAGTAGAACTTTATTTACATACACAGGCAGAGGGGTGGACTTGGCCCCTGAGCTGTAGCTTGCTGCCCTCTGAGATTGGATATTGAACAATTTCATATTTCCTTGCTTAGGGTTATGACACGGGTGTGGGAAATTCCAGTCCCATACTTGATGCTCAAGGCCATGCTACTCTCGCCAGAAAGAAAGCCTCATCTTTTTAGGATAAACCAGAGGAATTATGTTAATATGAAGGGCTGTTTAGGTGATTTTATGGACTGTTTGGGGAGGGAAAGCATCATTCAGTTCTTGAGCTCTTGTGTTCTGGGTTGCTACACTGAATCCAGGGAACAAATGAGCTTGGAATCAGACGACATCCTGGGCTTAGAATAAGGTCATGCCTGTTAATAGAAAGTGTCACTCGGTGGATTGCAGAGAAGGGAATCCTGAAAGAGCCACTTCATTCTTGCAAGACCTGGTTCAGGTTGATTTTTCATGCTTTTGAGCTTCCAGCCACCCCTTTACTAAGCTGAGTCTTTCTTCTTGTCGCTAATACTCAGAACAGCAGGAGGGCCAACAAAGGAAAGAGTTTTAAGATGACTGCCTCCCCCCACCCCCTTTCTCTCTCTCTGGGGCTTACAGAAGAATAAAAGTGGAAGTGGGATCCAGAAAAACCAGTTTGGGATAGAGGTTTGTGGCTATCAGTGAGGGTCCTTGGGAAGCTCCTGCTGGAGTGTGGATGGGCGTCTGAACTGAGACATAATCATTACATGATTGTGTTGCACCACCTGGAAAGGGGGGACTTTTGCAAATATACTAATTAATTGATCTTAAGTTCGGGAGATTATCCAAGCAGGCCTCGTGTCATCCCCGGAGCCCAGGAAAAGGAGAGGATTTTCTCTGGCTCATGGCAGAAGGAAGGGAGGGTGTGACGCATCAGAAGGACTTGATGATGAATTTGATGAGAAGGAATGCAGGTGGCCTATAAGATCAGAGAGGAGACCCCAACTGGCAGCAGGAAAGGGAGACCTCAGACCTACAATTGCAAAGAATTGGCTTCTGCCCAGATGAGCCTGGAAGTCCAGAACCTCCATATCAGAACTCACCTTGGCCAACTCCTGGACCAAGGCCTGCTGAGACCTCAAACAGAAGACCCAACTTAGCCCACAGGGAGTTCTGACCCCTGGCACTGTGAGATAATGGCTGTTGAAGCCAGTGCATCTGCAGTAATTTGTTCCACACCAGCACACAACCTTCGAAGAGGGCAGCCCTCCCAGGGCACGTGACCATCATGTGATGCCTGCCCGGATGGGTGCAGGGGCGAGCTGCGGCCCTGGGCTGGCGCCCTGCCCTGCAGCACTGTTAGTCTCAAAACCAGAGGACGAACCTCACCAGGCCGCTCTTTCCATCTTGGGAAATTAGAAAGTTCCCTCCACTCAGCGTCAGTGATGGGGATTCTGAGCCCCAGTAAAATCGAAGAGCGAAATTACAGGATATTGTGCTTTTCTCTGAGCTTCAACCCCAGCTGAGCTTTCATGAACACTGGTCTTCTGAAGTCTCCTCTGCTCAATGCATGCTAAGGAGATCCTTCAGAATCTCCTTGGAAATAAATAGCAGAGAAGAGGGCAGAGGCCATCATCTTGTCTATTTATATTAATTAATTAATTTTGTCTGCGCTGGTTCTTCGTCGTTGCACGTGGGTGTTCTCTAGTTGCAGGGGCTACACTCTACTTGTAATACACAGGCCTCTCATTGCGATGGCCTCTCTCGATGTGGTGTGAAGTCTCTAGGCGGGCAGGCTTCAGTAGTTCTGGCACATGGGCTTCAGTAGTTGTGGTGCAAGGGCTCAGTTATTCTGCAGCCTGTGTGAACTCAGTTCCCAGACCAGGGATAGGACCATGTCTCCTGCATTGGCAGGCACATTCTTAATCACTGGACCACCAGGGAAGCCCATCTTTTGTATCTTTATCCTACTCTGGATAACACCTGCCAGTTATTGAGCAGGTGGCAGGACCCAGGGGCTTCCCAGCTGGTGCTGTGGTAAAGAATCCACCCGCCAGTGCAGGAGACGTGGGTTTGATCCATGGGTTGAAAAGATCCCCGGAGAAGGAGATGGCAACCATTCCAGTATACTTGCCTGGAAAAATCCCCTGGACAGAGGAGCCTGGCGGGCTACAGTTCATAGGGTTGCAAAGAGTCGGACATGACTATGCGCCTGAGCATGCATGCACACTCTAAGACCCGAGCCATTTGCAAACACTGAGCCCTCTAAGTCCCCCATCCACAGACCTCAGTGAAGAAAAGAAATGCAGAGGTGTTCGTTCACTTCCCCAAGGTTGCACAGCCTGAGGGGTGGGTTGTGATTCGGCACAGAGCGCTCCCCGGGGTACCCCATGCACGAGGCCCACCAGCCCAGTGAGAGGGAAACTAAATGAGCCATGAGCAGAAGTAGCTGAGCGCCAGCAAGGATGTGGAAATGCAGACGCGTCACCAGCCGCCAGGCGGCTCCTCTGGGCACTCGTGTAAGCACCCAGCCCTTGAATGGACACAACACCTCACCCCAGTGTTTAGCCTTTGGCCAATGAGTCTAAAACAAATTGCATTCGTTTGCTAAAGGATGACAGTGTCCGTTAGCAAGTCTTGAAAATGAGTCAGAATAAACTCTAGGCGTAGCTAGTACATTCTGAGCATGAAATGGCTGGAAAGAATCACCCTCTTTGGTTAACTATCTTAGTTTCTCTTAAGAATTTCTGCCCTGAACCCTGCAGCTGGCTCACAGCCTCTGACCGCTTCCTGTTTTCCTGGGCTTCCTACATGGATTCAGTTACACTGTGCTTTATACGAGATGCTTTGCTGACCGCCATAGGTAGCAAAGCTTCAAGGGGCTCTCGGTGGATTTGAGTCATTATCCTGTCAAGTGAGAAAGGACTCGCAGGTCTTAAATGCCTCCGCTGGATGGTCGTGGTCATTATCAGGTCATCGTGGTCGTTTCTATTTGTTTATATTTATGCTTTTTCTAAATGCCCCACCTGGTTCTTTGGGGAGTAAAGGTCAGAAGTTTTTATTCCCAAGTTGTTTCTGTTCATTTGCTTGTTTATTTGTGTTTGTGTGTTTTGTTTTTAAATCGTGACCCTGAGTCACACAGATGTTGGGGTTATGGACAGAGAAGTCATGATTCCTGCTGCTGGAGTTTCTAGAAATACCCTGTTCTCTTTCCTCTCCCAGTGTTTTTTGTTTTGTTTTTAAATTGAGGTAAAATATATATTGGGCTTCCCTGGTGGCTCAAGAATCCACCTGTAATGAGGGAGACCTGGGTTGGATCCCTGGGTTTGGGAAGATCTCCTGGAGAAGGGAACGGCTACCCACTCCAGTATTCTGGCCTGGAGAATTCCATGGACTATATAGTCCATGGTGTCACAAAGAGTCGGACACAACTGAGTGACTTCCACTTTAAAATACATATAGCATCAGTTCAGTTCAGTTCAGTCGCTCAGTTGTGTCCAACTCTTTGTGACCTCATGGACTGCAGCACTCCAGGCCTCCCTGTCCATCACCAACTCCTGGAGTTTACCCAAACCCATGTCCATTGAGTCTGTGATGCCATCCAACCATCTCATCCTCTGTCGTCCCCTTCTCCTCCTGCCCTCAATCTTTCCCAGCATCAGGGTCTTTTCAAATGAATCAGCTCTTTGCATCAGGTGGCCAAAGTATTGGAGTTTCAGCTTCAACATCAGTCCTACCAATGAACACCCAGGACTGATCTCCTTTGGGATTGACAGGTTGGATCTCCGTGTAGTCCAAGAGACTCTCAAGAGTCTTCTCCAACACTGCAGTTCAAAAGCATCAATTCTTTGGCGCTCAGCTTTCTTTATAGTCCAACTCTCACATCCATACATGACTGCTGGAAAAACCATAGCTTTGACTAGACGGACCTTTGTTGGCAAAGTAATGTCTCTGCTTTTTAATATGCTGTCTAGGTTGGTCATAACTTCCCTTCCAAGGAGTAAATGTCTTTTAATTTCATGGCTGCAGTCACCATCTGCAGTGATTTTTGAGCCCAGAAAAATAAAGTCTGACACTGTTTCTACTGTTTCCCCCTGTATTTGCCATGAAGTGATGGGACCGGATGCCATGATCTTCATTTTCTGAATGTTGAGTTTTAAGCCAATGTTTTCACTCTCTTCTTTCACTTTCATCAAGAGGCTCTTTAGTTCTTCTTCACTTTCTGCCATAAGGGTGGTGTCATCTGCCTATCTGAGGTTATTGATATTTCTCCCAGTAATCTTGATTCCAGCTTGTGCTTCCTCCAGCCCAGCGTTTCTCATGATGTACTCTGCATATAAGTTAAATAAGCTGGATGACAATATACAGCCTTGACGTACTCCTTTTCCTATTTGGAACCCGTCTGTTGTTCCATGTCCAGTTCTAATTTGCCATTTTTATCATGCAAAAGTGTACAATTTGGTGACATTAATTCTATTCACCATGTTTTGCAGCCATCACCACCACTATTTATTCCCAAGTGTTTCCTCACTAAGGAGAGACTCTTGAGTCCTCATTTCTACCCCTCACTCCCTACTCCCACATACTAGGAACTCAGAAAATACTTCAGTGACAGTTGCATACTCTTACATCCTGGAAAGCCGATCTTCCAGGGCAGTCGGCACCCATGCCCAAGGGACAGGTCAGCGGTCACCCTTCCCTTCTGCTTCCTCTGTCCCTAGCCTCCCCACCAGGGCAGTCCTTGGCACGTCCACCATGGCTGTCCTGATGCCTCCAGCTAGTAATCCCAGGAACAATGGGAGGACCCTGGGAAGGGAGGTATGAGGCCTCCCGGATGGTTGCTGGGGTGCTTGTGGTGGGGGTCTCTGGGGTTACCCAGGACCCTTGCTTATTCACCATGGTTGATTCTAGAGTGAGGATGTGACTGTCCCTCGCGTGGCCCCGCCACCCATAGAGATGTCTCTCCCAGTATTTGCTGGTAGGCTTCCCTGATGTGTCTGTGTTGGGGATTTTCCCTCTTTACCCAGATCAGATCAGATCAGATCAGTCGCTCAGTCGTGTCTGACTCTTTGCGACCCCATGAATCGCAGCACGCCAGGCCTCCCTGTCCATCACCAACTCCCGGATGCCCGTAAGTCACTCACCACTTACTGTGTGATGTTGTGTGATTAATAGGCGAGGCGGGCAGGATTGGCGATGAAGAGGACAGTACGATGAAGGCGATGCTGGAGAGTAGAGGGAGAGGGAGGCTGTACATGCGGAAGACTTGACCCTGAAATGAGTTTGTTAGCTGACGTGCTTGGTTTCCCAGAGGCACAAATGGAGGGAACCTGCTGACTGGTTTCCAAATCACTTTTCTCCCAACTCTTGGCAACACCGCCTCCTGGTTTAAAGAGGGAAGCTGTTTTCTCTAAGCTTTGGAAGGGGCTTTTAAACACCTTTTTGTCAACAACTTTTATTTTTTGATGTCAAGAAACAGACATGAGCCCTGGCTCCCTCCTGAAATAGGTGAAGAACTCTCCAAAACCCTGCATGAAGAACAGGTCAGAATTGAAGCCAGCTTTTCAGAAGTTGGCAAAGCTTTCCATTAAGGGCCAGGTACCTCTGCAGGCACCACAGCTCAACACTGAGTTTGTCATGGGAAGACAGCCATGGACAATTTCTCGATGAATGGACGTGGTTGTGTTCTAATAAAACTTTATTTATACCCCCTCATACCCATTAGAATGGCTGCTATCCAAAACAGTCAAGCAAATAAACAACAACAAAAAAGCCCTCAAGTGTTGGCAAAGATGTGTAGAAATTGGAACCTTGCACTGTTGGCCAGCGTGTAAGATGGTACAATTGCTGTGGAAAACAGTTTGGCAGTTGCTCAAAAAGTTAAAAATAGAATTGGCATGTGACCCAGCAATTCCATTTCTGGGTATAGACCCAAAAGAATTGAAAGCAGGGACTTGAAGAGATATTTGTTCAACCGTGTTTATAGCAGCTCTATTCCAGGTGGCCGAAAGGGGGAAGCCACCCTCGTGTCCATCCGTGGATGAGGGATAAATGAAATAAATACAACGTGTCATTATCCATACAAGTGAATATCGTCCAGCCTTTAATAGGAAGGGCATTCCGACACATGCTGCAACACACATGGACCTTAAGGACCTGATGCTGAGGGAAGAAAGCCAGACACTAAATGACAAACGCTGTACGATTCCGCTTGTATGAGGTCCTTAGAGCAATCCCATTCATAGAGACAGAGAGGAGAAGGGTGGCTGCCAGCAGCCGGGCACTGGAGGGAGTAGAGTGGCTGTTTGATGGGGACAGAGTTCCCGTTTCGTGAAGAGTTCTGCGGGTGGATGGCCGTGATGGTTGCACCACCCCGTGAATGTACTGAGTGCCCCTGAACTATACGTACACTTAGAAATGGGGAAGGCAGTAAATGCTGTGTTACGTGATCTTCACCACAAGTTTTTTTCAGAAGGCTTTATTAAAATAAGAAATCAAAAAACTTTACAGAATTAAGGCAGGGGTTGTGGTTTGGGGACTGTGCTGTGAAGGATGGAGAGATGGTTGTAGACAGTGTGGGGAGAAACCAGGTGAGTGTGGTGAGAAGAAGCTGGAGGAGGCTCCCTGTCCCAGTTACTCCGTCCATGGAGAGACGTGTATGTGTATATTAGTCAGAACAGTAATTGATGCCATTCACAAGACAACTGCTACATGACAGACACGGAGCCCTCAGAAAAGCCTTGTGATGGACTTTCCTGGCAGTGCAGTGGTTACGACTCTGCCCTTCCAATGCAGGGGTCGAGGGTTCAATCCCTAACTGGGGAACTAAGATCCCACATGCCTCGTGGTGTGGCCAAAAATAAATAAATAAATAATAAATTATTGTTGTTGTTTAGTCACTAAGTCATACCAACTCTTTGCGACCCCATGGACTGTAGCCCGCCAGGCTCCTCTGTTCATGAGATTCTGCAGGCAAGAATACTGGAGTGGGTTGCCATTTCCTCCTCCAGGGGATCTTCCCAACCCAGGGAGCAAACCCACATTACCTGCATTAGCAGGTTGATTCTTTACCACTGAGTCATCAGGGAAGCCCAGATAAATAAATATCGAGGTTAAACAGTTTTTAAATGTAGAAAATAAATATATATGTACATTTATAAAAAAGCCCGTGAGATCTGTGTTAATATCCCCTCTTCCATGGAGTGACCCACCCCAAGAATCCAGACCATCAGGAAGGAGGTGCTTCCTGAGCATCAGTGGACGCTTTGGAGCAGGGTGAGCTCTGAGGCCGTGATGATCCCTGAACTCTTTCAGGCAGGCACTTATGTTGCTCAGACGAGTTAGAAAAAGAGTTTGACAAGAGAATGTGTTTCAAGCCCTTGCCATAAAGTGTCTTATGTTAAGACTATTAAACCTGGGGAAAATTAACTTAGAAAACATTCTAGAAATAATAGGGGCCAATATGAAAAGGCTACATCCTCTAGGAGTCAGCAGTATGCCATTCTGGAAAAGCCAGGATGGAGCGGTAAAGATCAGTGGCTCCCAGGGGCTCAGTGGGAGGGAGCGGTGAGCTGGCCAAGCACAGAGGGTCTTTAGGGCAGTGACTCTGTTCAGTATGATTCGGTCATGGGGGCCGTGGGTCACTGCATGTTGTCCAAAGCCGTAGAGCGTACAGCCCCAAGAGTGAGCCCTAATGAGACTCTGCACTGTGGGTGACGATGATGAATTACTGGGAGTCCAGCAGTTTATAACGTGGGCACCGCCCCGGTGTGGGATGTCGGTCATGGGGGAGCCAGTGGAGTAGGGAACTCCATGTACATTTCATTCAGTTTTGCTGTGAGCCTAAAGCTGCCCTTAGAAATAAAGTCTGTCTAAAAATAACGACAACAGTAATAATAATGTGGGAGGGGGTACGAAGTTGGGGAGAAATGAGTCAACCATGCGCAGACAGTAATAATCGATGAAGCTGAGTGAAGAGTACACGGGTCCCTTTTGCTGTCTACTTTTTAAAAGACATCTACTTGTTTATGTATTTGTCTTAGTTGGAGAAGGGAAAGGCTACCCACTCCAGTATTCTGGCCTGGAGAATTCCAGGGACTGTATAGTCCATGGGATCGCAAAGAGCTGGACACGACTGAGCACCTTTCACAGCTGTCTAGTTGCAGCACACGGGATCTTTGATCTACATCGCGGCGTGCAGTAGGTATCTTTCTTACTTTTAGCACGTGGGATATTTAGTCGTGGCATGCGAAACTCTTAGTTTCAGCACGTGGGATCTAGTTCTCTGACCGGGGATCAAACCTGGGCAGCCTGCCTTAGGAGTTTGGATTCTTAGCCATTGGACCATCAGAGAAGTCCTTCACTGTCTACTTTTGAATCTGCTGGAAGTTTTCCTCCATGCAGTGTAAAAGGAACACAGTGGCAAGGTTGTACTTGTATCATGCTGACCGTGGTGATTAACCTTCCTAAGGAAGGCAGTACATGATTGTAACCGGTTGTGACCTTGTTCTAAGCCTACTGGGAGCATGCTTTGTGCCTCTCTGAGCTGTTATTTCCTGGTTTATAAAATATCAGGTAATTCATACCTCACAAGACTTGTGGCATCAAACACCGTGATGTCTGTGAAGTAGCGACATTGTGTGGAACATGCAAGGTGTTCAGAAGATGCTCAAGCCCCAGAAAGTGAGGGGGGTGGTCCAGTGGGAGAGGAAGCAGAGGGCTGTGGTGGGTGCGGCCCCTTTCAGGACGTCTGGCCCTCAGCCGCAGTGGTTCATGGGCAACAGGCACTGTTTTGGTGGGGACTTAGAGAACACACATCCAAAGCACAGGTGCACTGAGCATGTCAGACAAGCCTACCTGGACCCACTGATCTCTGTTCCAGGTCACCCCCTCTCCCCCAGCAGGGATGAGACCTTAATGTGGTGCGGATGCTCCCTGGGGATTCTATGATGCCCCGGCCTCATAGACTGAGCCCGCATCTCCCAGAGCTGGCCAAGCAGAAAGGTGCAGAGCGATTTGCATTTTAGTTAAGAATCTAATGGATACTGTAGGCTTATTGATTAGGGAAAGAAATGAAGCAAATCTCATGCATTCAAAGGTGGTTAACCCTTCTGCTTTTCTGGCCCAGTCCCCACTGTAAAGTCTTCAGGAGCTCCATCACCCACCGCCCAAGGTGCAAACTCTGTACCCTGGCGTCTACAACCTCTCACGGCCCCCGTCAACACTTCCAGCCTCCTTCCCAGACAGTTCTTGTGACACCAGTCTCTCCACTGCTTCCCAAGCCACAAAGACTGCAGGTGCGTCTCACCTAAGCCTTCCACTTTCTGCTCATTGCTCCCCGTCAGGACACACCAGGGTCTTTCTTAGAAGTCAGTTCTCTGTGCTCACATGGTCTTCGTTCTTCACCCAAGATCCCACCAGAGGTAACAACTGTTGCTTTAGACACTGACCTGACACCCAGCTGCTCGTGGGAGGTGCCAGGAGACTCGTTGACAGGGGGCAGGCACCCGTCCCGTGGGCCTGAAGCCACAGTCTGTACCTCTTCCCTCACGTCACCCTAGGTCACCTCTCCTTCCCAGCGTTCCTGAGCGATGCAGAAACCACGTTCAGGCAGATTTCCAGCTGCGACTCCTTGGCTCAGTGTTCCGCAGGGATAGACTGTCTCTGTACTTTTGTTGCCTTTTTTTCCAACCACTTTGGGCAAAACATTTTGTTCAAAGATGCAGTTTTTTCCCCCCCGGAGCGACTGTTGGGTGGGTGCCAGAGGTATTTAAGTGCCCTCAGATTGAACTGTACAATCTCATTATATAACTTACAGTCAGTTCAGAGGAGGAACAAGAGAAGCCCCACAGCTTCAGCCGTTAAGACCTGGGGCTTCACCTTGTACCCGGGATGCTTGGGGCATCTCGCCATAGACGCGTCTCCCTCTGCAGTAATGAGGTCCCTCTTCTTCCTGTTTTATTGGCAGCAAACACTGGGTAACAGAAACACAGAAATGCCTGCAGCCCTGTCATAATAAAGTCATTTTAGGGGCTGTAACCGCGCCAGGAGCTTCCAGTAGTTAAATTGGTGTCTGATTATGTTCTGCTTTCTGAGTTCCCTTCTTCTCAATTAACACACAGTTGTTTAGGACTGTGGGACTGTGATGGCTCAGGACACTGCTTTCCAATAGGTCATTTTGGGGGATGGTCTCCCATGGAGCTCAGGAGGCATCAGGATGCTTTTGTGCTGGGATGCAGAGGGGACGTGGGGGAGAGGCAGGGCCAGTGGGGCATCCTCTGGGAAACGCTTGTGGTTGGAAGGCTTGAACCTCAGCAGCCACCTCCTTCTCAGAGCCTCTCCCCACCTCACCCAGCCTTCTCCCCAACACGTGCCAAAGTCAAGGCACAGGGCTTGCCTCCTCTTTGTAGCAAACGCTACTTAATGTTTTGTAGAGTGTCAGGGACGGTCACAGTGCTCAAATGACTTTGAATTATGTGGCATACATCGTCCTTACCTTTAATCTCAAAGTTAGAAAAACAACAAACAAACAAACCCAAACAGATTCTAAGTTCAAGGAAACTTGAAGGCTCATAGTTTCGTACTTTTATGCGTTGCTTGAAAATAGGAGAATCTCAAAAACCTGAGCAACTTTTGAAGGCCTGGTAACCAAATGTTTACATGGATGTAAAAGAGAGAGAGAGATGGCCAGATAGATGGATATACAGATAGATAGGTGGATGGATGGATGGGTGGATAGATAGGTATATGATAGTTAACAGAATTAGATTAAAACTGTAATTGGATGTGTGTGTGTGTGTGTGTGTGTGTGTGGACGACAGTTACTCTCATATTTGACACCACCAGGAATTACAGCACAGCACCTTGTTTCCAGCAAATGAATACTCGCTGTAGTTAAATACCCAGGTAGAAGAAAAGGAAGTCAAGGGAAACTTCCTGGGCTTTCTTGTTTCTTTGTTCGTTTTCCATTGTACGAGCTTTGGGAATGAACGGTCTCGGTCTCTCAGGATTTCTAGATTGTTTAAAGTGAGTGACGTCGTGGGGAGGCTGGTGAAGGTTGTGACTCTGACTTTCTGGGGACAAGAGTCACTTACCAAGCAGAGTGAGATAAAGTTCTTTCCTTGGGGCCATTAACAAGACAATTTGCAGTCATTGCCTTGAATAATTTGAATGTCTAGAGACTGTACGCCTAGAACTTAGGGCTTCTGAATCTTTGTAAGATTTGCCCCTGGCTCTCCCTACATTATTTATTTCTTGTGTTTGGTTTTTTACCTTTAAATTTTTTAGATTTTAAATAAAACCTTTTGTAGGTTAAAAATGATCGGAAAGAGCTCTGTGAAAGATGGGCTTGCCCTTTTTCTTAATCATTTTGATCCTGTGGGACAGTATCCATGAAAGCATTTAGTTCTTACACCATTAACTTCATTTTTTAGAAATGACTTCGCGCTCGTGGCTGGGCATGAGACAGGACTTGCTTGGCTCACATTCCCCCACCCCGTCTCTCTTTTCTGGCAGGGGAGCAGCAGCACACGTCTGCCCTGCTCCCTGCCTTCCCCTCGCCGAGTTCTCTGTCTCCTGCCAGCGTCTCACTCTCCTGTTCCTGAAAGCTGGGAACATTATAAAGAGCAGACATGAGCTCCGTGCCTCGGGTTCTGCTGCTCACGCACAGTGATGATGGATGGGGGCATCAACACCAACCCAGACGACCCCACGTCGTGCTTGTGATCCCTGGGGCTCAGTGGTGAAGAATCCACCTGCCAATCTAGGAGACGCAGTTTCCATCCCTGGGTCGGGAAGATCCCGGGCAGAGGAAATAGCCATCCTTTCCCCCTCTTGCCTAGAAATCCCATGGACAGAGGAGCCTGGTGGGCTATGGTCCATTGGGTCGCAAAGAGTTGGACACGACGGAGTGAATGAACAACAGCAACAGGTTGCCACAAAGTGGCTTCTCTCTCCCCAGGAGAGCAGGCTGTGTGAGCTGTTTGCCTGCGAGGAGTTCCTAGACATATCGCTGACTCTGAGACGTCTCTCAGTGCAGTCATAAATGAATGTCCTTAGACCAGAACATTTCTGAATACACACAGAGGCCACCGGTCCTCTCAGATGCCTTGGGGCATCCTGATATTTACCTTTTACAAGGCAAGGTTCTCTCCGCCCAGGAACTTACTCCAGAAGTGGAGAGGAGCGTGAGGGCAACGCACAGCCATTAAATGCCAGTGCCTACTGCAAAATTTGGTTTTCAAGAACCTCTAACAGCTGAACCCACAGAGGAAAATCTCAGAATGCAGGGATAGCCAGGAGCTACCAGATATTTTGGCCTCCCTGAGCCTTCTTGAAATAGGAGGGAAGGGGGCAGGGCACAATTTTTAAAAGAATGACATAGCCCAAGGGCATAACATAAATCGATTAGAATCAATTGGGTCCAAGATGGCAGACAAGTTAAACTTCAGCTGGACCTGGTTCCTCAATCAGCAAGCTGAATGACATGCCCAGGGATGCCTTGACACTTCCAAGGCACTGTCAAAAGTCCAAAAACTAGGCGGTGGCCCAGTTCCTGAAAATTTCCACCCCTCCCCCAAAATAGTTGGCATGATCCTCCCACTTATTAGCCTATGAAATTACCCAACCCATAATAACTAACCACGCCACATTTCAAGGCCACCACACTCGCCTCTGCGATGGCCCACACTCTTGTTTGTGGAATGTGTTTCTCTCTGAACAAATCTACTTCTTACCTATCACTTTGTCTCTCACTGAATTCTGATGTGATGAGACATCAGGAACCTGAGCTTCATTAGGTCCTGAAACCAGGTCTGTGATCTCAGTTGGAAGCCTGTGGGTTTGGGCTATGTTCGCGTTCCAGTCTGAAGTAAACAGTTTCGCTCTGACGTGGGTCAGCCAGCTTATCCATCCATCAGCCATCCACCCACCCACCCATCCGTCCGTGCGCCACCCATATTCATCATGCCCTTCTTTTCCCGTGGCTAATACCTAGTGAACATCTGTGATGTGCCAGATGCCAATTAGGCATTACAGCCAGTGGCGAATAAACAGGTCCATTCGGGAACAGACTGGAGGGCTTTTCTGTCCTTGAGTGCAATGCCAGTGGTGCCCAGTGTGGACAGGGTCACCAGGGATGCAGAGCGGAGCCCACTTGCAACCCCTTCCCCATCTCATGTCCCCTCTCCTGGTAGACAGGACTTGCTTGTCAGTTCCCTTGAGCCAGGCTGAAGCCCCTCACTCCCATCTAGTAGGCATCCTGCTGTGTGATCGCCTGGCTGAGCTGCGATATCTTTCATAATCATTGACTGAAAGCAGATTGTTCTGCAGAAGCTTCTAATGTGATTTTCGTATTTATCTCCCTTAGCTTGATATGTGTTAGAAATAACTCATGAATTACAACAGACAGGAAATATTCTTTCCAAAAAGTTAGCCTCTGTGTATGTTTCTTTTTGTCTGGTTAGTTGACTTATCTTCAAGTGGACTTGGGGCATCGCTAAGATTTCAATCCCATCAAGTGTGAAGCGTAGGATATAATGATGGTTCTGTAAAGGTGATGTGGCCTTTGATACCTGTAGCCTGAGTGGCTCGCCTTTGTTGACAGCATCAATGATGCTTTTGTTTGATCATCCCTTCAGCTTTGCCCTGATATGCCATGTTATTTGTTTCTTTGTCCTGGCTTTTTAAAAAATTTATAGTCTAAATTATAGAATCTCTCTCAGCACTGCTCTTGCTCAGCTGTCAGTTCATTAAAAAGTTTTTGTTCAGCTTTCATATTCTTTCAGCGTGGCATCTTTTTTTTTTTCCCCAGTCATTTTGAGCAATATCTTTATTTAACTAGCTGAAGTTGTTCCAGGGCTTAATTAGAAGTAGCATATTGTAACTCTTTGGGTGCTATCTTGAGGCACAGTAATTAGCCCTGTAATAATAATGCATGTCTACGTGAACTTGTTATTGTCATGGAGGGCTGGAGAGAGGGGCTTTCTGAAACCTCATAAAGGCCATGGGGTACTCCAGTGAACAGCCAAGTTCTGAAGCTGGAGGAAAAGTTGAGCAGAAAAAAAAATGTTCAAGGCCATAAGCCCTGTGTTTTTGTATTGTGTGACCGCCCCACTCTCCCCGTGACAGGAAGTCTTCAGGTTTCTGGGTAAGTGCAGGGCACACCCACAGATGCTATCTGAGCACAATTGCCAGGGGCCGCCTGGGCCAGGGAGCGTGTCTTCGCTTGAACCAGGCAGCTTGTACTTCTGAGGGCTGAACATGATATGGGCTGAGGCCCAAGACTGGGGGGCTGGTTAGGGTTGCTAGGCGACCTGTCTATACAAGGCTCCCTTCGTGGCTCAGATGGTAAAGTCTGCCTGCAAAGCAGGAGAGCAGGGTTCCATCCCTGGGTGGGGAGGATTCCCTGAAGAAGGGAATGGCAACCCACTCCGGTGTTCTTGCCTGGAGGATTCCATAGACAGAGGAGCCTAGCAGGCTGTAGTCCATGTGGTCGCAAAGAGTTGGACATGACTGAGCAACTAACAGTTTCACTTATTTTTTTTTTTTCCATCTTGATTATAGTGGTTTTGTCCTGCTCCTCGATTAATTTGTCAGGATCCTTCAATACCCTGTATTCAGCCTCCCCCCGCCCCGCCGCCCCCACTCAATAAATTACAGCATTCATCCAGGAGAGCTATTTCTCCAGTTTCCCTGGGCATTCTGCAATGGCAGAATCCAGCCACCCTGTGGCTGATGGATGCCGCTGCCCAGGCCATGTTCCTGGTCCCGGACAAGCCAGCATCTCCATGCCCCTCTCTGAGCAGGCACTTACAACATCAGATCCGACTTTCTTGGTTTTGTCTTAACATCCTCAGGGAAGGATTCAAGTAACTCCGGCTACGTTTTTCTTCAGCCACGAAGATAGCAAGCTCCAGCACAGGCCACTTGTCACACTCGTTTGGTCGTGGATCCCACCGATGGGTCTCTTAATGAAATGCTGTCTGCACATCCTCTTTCTTGGAGCTTGTGCCAGAGAAACCTGCACGACAGCGAGTGTTGGGCAGGAGGTGGTGGCGGGAGGTGGTGATGGAGACCTCCTTAAAGCCCCAGGTGGCCCTGTCCTCTCCCCGTCCTCCCGGGCTAACTGGCCTTTAGTGGCTCTGGGACTGTCCAGGCTGGGGACCTTCTCCAGGCATGCATAGCTAAAGAGATCCTCTTATCAGCATCAGTTCCTAGTAAGTAACCTAGATTTCTCTTACACTCTGTGGCTGCTTCCTGCTGTCTAAATGGAGGGAGGATAATGAAGTTTATTATCTGTGACCTAATGCTAGCTGCTCTCACATCCTGCCTTTGTGCAGAGGGAGAAGGGTCATTTAAAAAGAAGGATCTGGACTAAGCTTTGTTGTAAACACTCTGCAGAGCCATGAGACAAATCTACTGAATGAAGAAGCTTGGGAAAGGCTGAGCACTGGAGTCACTTAGGACATCCTCGAGTTGCGTATTCCATCACGGAAAAGAAAAAGTCAGAGTGTGGAAGGATGTGATATTTTGTTCTGCGTGGTCACAGTGGTACCACGTCGGTGAATGGATGAATTCACATTCCTGCTGAAACTCTTGGCAAATGACTCTCATCTCTACTAAAGCTTTCTTTATTTAAACAAGTAAACAGTGCCTAAAACTAGCATTTGGTGGACACATGGTACTGAGGTCAACCATACTTCCGAGCTTCCGTGATTTTTCACCTATTGATAGAAAAGATATGTTGCTGGCGCATCAGTAAATAAAGGAAACGTTGCACCCATCACGTCATCACATTACAGCTGTCCAGGGCGGTGAGCCCTAAGGGAACCCAGGGTGAGAAAGCACGGGACTCTGGCCCCAGAGAGCTGAGGTGCAGATCAAAGGAACGGCTTCCTTGATCCCAGACTCACGTCTTCCTATCTATAGAAAAGCCGATAAATTCCTTAAGTTGGGATAATCAGGTTTCCTTTAAGTAACAATAATCTTCTGAAGTTCTGAGTGCCTGATCTTTGTTGCAAAAGTACTGTGTATCCCAGTTCCCCCTTTACGTCTTCTGAGCAGTCTCTCAGAGCAATGTGAGATGCTATGTCCCAGGCTTAAGTCCTCAGTTTTTTCTGCCAAATGAAACATGATTCTCACCTTTTTCAGATTGTTCTGCATTTTTTTCCAGTCTACATACCAAATCAATCCAAGCCAGATCGTGTGTAACAGCACTTTTGAATGCTTAACTTTAAAAAGCCAGCTAAGCAAAGACCAATTTTATAATATAACATGAATATATTGTGACTCGAGAATGAGATTTAATTTGCACCTCTTCTTTTTTAAAAAAAAAAAAAAAAAGTGGGTTTTTTTTTGTGTGTGTGATACTTTTCATATGTTACTTCCAGACTCTGTTATTTTGGTCTGTGTCTTTTCTTCTGCGTGTGCTAGTTTCCTTGATTAATTTGAAGAACATCTGCATATAATTCTCTGGGCTTTGCATTGGCAAAACTTCGCAGCTTTTCACAGGACTTAGAGAGTTCACTTGCCAGACAGTCTCAGATTGTAGCTAATTGAAATGCCGAACCTCCAAAGGTGCCAGAGCAGAAGTGTGTAATTATGTAATTTTCTCTTGATCTTTCAGAGTCTTCCTGCGAGCGATTAATCAGTATGCAGATATGCTGAACAAAAAATTTCTGGATCAAGCCAACTTTGAGCTGCAGGTGAGAGAAGGAGTAGACACGACCTTTGTTGGGAAATCATGTTAAAACAAATTGCTGGTCTGAGCCCATATCTTATATTTCTAATCCTTAAACTTAATCGGTTTCCCATTTAAGGTGTGGAAATGGAATTTACAATACATGCTACTGGAACCCGAGGATTGAAAATGATGCCTTTGGGGTATTTGCTCAATTTAGCGAGAAAGGAGATGGAGCTGTTTCAGGGAGAAAGTCTTGAATCAGAGTGACAAGTTAGGGACTCTCTGAGCAGGGAGGCGGCCGCGTCTCAGTCGGCCTGGCTGCCAAGATTGTCTCAGGCCATCCTGATGTGATGAGAATCAGCCCGGGAGGCACTGTGGGTCTGCATCGCTGAGCCCAGCTCGCGTGTAGAACTCGATTTTCCCCTGATATATTCCCCGCCGGCTTTGTGCTGCCTGAAGTGGCCCTTACCAGGCACAAGGTCCCAGCCCCTCAACAGCCCTTGGCTGTGGTGAGCCGATCCCTCCCATCCAGGCCCTCCTCCTCCGGTGCTTGTGGATCGCGTGTATGTGCACGTGCCTGTGTGTGTGATTTAACTGATTGATTGATTTTTGCCTGGCATGATTTCTTACTATGCATCTACTATTTGGGACTCTCATTCCCACCAAACTTCAGGTATATTTCTGCTAATCATGGTTTTGTTATTATTTGTTTCATTTACTAAAGTTTGCAAATCAAAGCATCCAGGGGCAAACAGGTTTTTAGTTTCCTGGGTAGGACTGTTCATGGAGAAAGAACCTGAACCACTTTAGGTACACCCAGAGGGTGGTCCTACTCAAACCTAGGTCAACAGATAACAAAAATTAACAGATAACAAAAATTAGACACCCATCTACTTTCCCATTTGCCTTGTCTTCTGACAACTTAGAGCTAAAGGTGATACTTGGTTATTAGATTAAGTTCTTTGGTGCCTGTGCCCTTAGATCATTTTTTTAATTTTAATTTTTTAAAATTTTTTATTTTGTACTGGGATGTAGCCAGTTAACAAACAATATTGTGATAATTTCAGGTAAACAGCAAAGGGACTCAGCTGTACAGATTAATGTGTCCGTTCTCCCCCAAACCCCCTCCCATCCCGGTTGCCACATGGCATTGAGTAGAGTTCCCTGTGCTGCATACAGGAGGTCCTTGTTGGTTATCCAGTTTAAATATAGCTGCTGCTGCTAAGTCACTTCAGTCGTGTCTGACTCTGTGTGACCCCATAGACGGCAAGCCACCAGGCTCCCCTGTCCCTGGGATTTTCCAGGCAAGAACACTGGGGTGGGTTGCCATTTCCTTCTCCATTAAATATAGCAGTGTGTACCTATTCATCCCAAACTCCGCCTTCCCCCCCATCCTCTCCTCAGCAACCATAAGCTCATTCTTGAAAGCTTGAGTCTTATTTCTGTTTTTTAAGTAACTGCATTTGTATCATTTTATTAAATTAAAAATGTTTCATCAGCATTATAGAATATAAGTATGTAGTAATATATCAGGTACTGTGTATGTAAAAATGTTACTCTTTTTCAGTTTAAAATTTTTTATTATTTTCTCTGCTTAATGTTTGTTATCACATCCTAAAACACAGATACATTCTTGTGAAATATTTATGCAGTGTAAGTCAGCCCATTGAATAAAATAGGAAAGCTCCCTTCCCATTTTTTCACCTTTTTCTCCCTCTGCTGGGTAGCTTTTTTTTTTTAATGTCAACAAATATTTATTCATTGCTTAGTATTTACCAAATAGTATGTTTTTAAACTTGGGGTACAGTAAAGCGTCTGCCTGCCATGCAGGAGACCTGGGTTTGATCCCTGGGGTGGGAAGATCCCCTGGAGAAGGAAATGGCAATCCACTCCAGTACCCTTGCCTGGAAAATTCCGTGGATGGAGGAACCTGGTAGACTACAGTCCATGGGATCGCAGAGAGCTGGACACGACTGAGCGACCTCACTTTGTATAGTTGCTTTGCAATGTTATGTTGGTTTCTGCTGTACAATGAAGTGCCTCAGCTGTGTGCTGTGTGCGAAGTCCCTTCGGTCATGTCCAACACTTTATGACCCCGTGGACTATAGTCCACCAGGCTCCTCTGTTCATGGGATTCTCCAGGCCGGAATACTGGCGTGGTTTGCCATGCCCTCCTCCAGGGAACTTTCTAACCCAGGGATCGAACCCGTGTCTCTTACGTCTCCTGTGCTGGCACGTGGGTTCTTTTCCAGTTGTCCCGCGCGGGAAGGCCAGCTGGATGTTGTTGTTCAGCCGCTAAGTCATGTCCACCTGCAGCACGCCAGGCCTCCCTGTCCGTCACCATCTCCTGAGTGAGCTTGCTCAAACTCATGTCCATTGTGTCAGTGATGCCATCCAACCATCTCATCCTTTGTTGTCTCCTTCTCCTCCTGCCTTCAATCTTTCTCGGCATCAGGGTCTTTTCCAATGAGTCGTCTCTTTGCATCGGTTGGCTAAAGTATTGGAGCTTCAACATCAGCATGAGCCCCTCCAATGAATATTAGCTCTCTCTCTATATATGTGTGTGTGTGTGTGTGTGTGTGTGTGTGTGTGTATATACACACACACATACATACATGCATGCATGTGAAAAGAAAGTGAAAGTGTTCATTGCTCAGTTGTGTCCAATTTTTTGTGACCCATGGGACTGTAGCCTGCCAGACTCATCTGTCCAAGGGATTCTCCAGGCAAGAATCCTGGAGTGAGTAGTTATTCCCTTCTCCAGAGGCTCTTACCGACCCAGGGATCAAACCCAGGTCTCTTACATTGCACACAGATTCATTACAATCTGGCCACCAAGGAAGCCATGTGGATACATATATCCCCTCTTTTTTGGATTTCCTTCCAACTGCTGGTTAACTTTTAGAATAATTGTTGTGTGTTATCTCTGAGGCTTCTTTAAGCATGTATAGTTGGCCCTTGAACAGTGTGGGAAGGTTGGGGAAGGTGGTTTATCTGAGTGTAATTCAACCAACAAGAGACTGTGCATTACTGTAGTATTTACTACTGAAGAATATCTACCTGTAAGTGGACTCGAGTAATTCACACCCAGGAGTCAGCTATATCTGGACCAAGACCGGGATTCTTTTGGCTTTACACGTGAGTGGGGTCATGCTTTCCTGGTTTTCAGTTCTGTCCTATTCCACGGTGTAAATGCATCAACACTGGCGCAGGCCTTCCTGCTCTGATGACCTGCAGGCTGTTTCCGGTTTTTCCCCGTTCCCAGCAATGCTTCCGTGAACAGGGTGACACAGCCGTCTCAGGGCAGCATTGCTGGTGACTGGAAGCATAATTGCCAGACTGGATGGTGAGACATTTTAAGTTTGATGGACACTGATAAATTACCATCCTCAAATGCTCTAGCAATTTGCAGTCTCACCAGCCTTCTCTGCAAAGCATCATTGTCCAGATCTTCTCCAATACCAATTTCTTTAAAATTGTTGATTCTTATTTTTGTTGATATTTCTCTGATTGCTAGTTGGGTTGAGAGTACTCACTGGCTGTGAGGATTTCTAGTATGAACTGTCCATTTTCTCGGCTCATTTTTCTATTGTGCTATATGTCATATTTTTT
Organism: Bos taurus; assembly: GCF_002263795.3. Lineage (NCBI taxonomy): Eukaryota > Metazoa > Chordata > Mammalia > Artiodactyla > Bovidae > Bos > Bos taurus. The sequence goes on from NC_037353.1 coordinate 46,834,092, forward strand.
GTAAGTTGAAATTCTTGATGTAGTCTAGTCATGGGTTTAGGTTTATTGTATAGAAATACTTAATTTTTCTGTAGTCAAATTTGTCAGTTCTTTTAAATGGCTTTTTGGGTTTTATTTTTTGCTTGGCGAATCCTTCTTTGATTATAAATTTAACTGTTTTGTTTATAGTTGGTATCTGATAATGCTTTGTGTTTCTGCTTTAAAAAAAAACGTTCTAACATTGAATCTATCTGTGATTTCTTTTCCTTAATCATTTTTTAAAATCAAAGTATAGTTATTTTACAACATTGCATTAGCTTCAGGTGTACAGCAAAGTGATTCAATTTTATATGCCTCTATATAGATTTCTGTATTCGTATATCTATATGTATAGATTCTTTTTCACAGTTTTCCATTATCAGTTGTTACAAGACACTGAATGTAGTCCCCTGTCCTTGTTTATCTACATCTGCTGGAAGCTGGTTTACATTTACTTTTCCCTACATGATTTTATGAATAAATTATTCTTTCCCAGTGATTTTACATGCCACCAAGAATCCCCACAATTACAGATGCGGGTGTGTATCCGTTCTGTTTTCTGTGTTATTAACTATGGGTTTTATACCCAGCTAGTAGAGCCAGGTCTTCCTGGCTAGGATGTTACTGCAAAAGTATTTTGACTTTTTGCGCATTTCCTCTTCGATGTGAAATTCCAAATCACCTTGTTCAACTTTTGAAACACGCTGTTTACATTTTAATTGGTTCTGTTGAGTTCGTAAAAGATTGTAGTAGAATTGTAACAGCATTTGGGAGAGTACTTGGCAGTATTTATTTTTTCCCATCCCACACAGGAATATTTGTGGCTTTTTTCGTGTCCTTCATTAGGTTTTCTCCTTTTATCCATGTAGGCCATGCCCGTCAGGTGCTGAGCCACACACACAGACGGCTGTGTGTTTCAGGTGTGGCTGCTGAGAGCGTGTTACGGGTTACTGCTGGCCCTGTGCGCTGTCTTCATGCCTTTAGTCCTCTGGAAGCTCCCTTCATGCCCAGCGCCTTGGCTGCGATGAGCTCTTTTGGCCCTTATCCCTTGACAGGTGTGGTTTGATTGCTCCACTCTAGGAGGTTCTCATCCTCCCATACCCAGAGGGAGGCCTGGGTGCTGCATGGCCAAGACTGGCTTCCGCATGTGCTCCAGGCAGCAGGTCCTCCCACAAGGCACATTTCCATGTTTTGATATCCTGGTGTTCCCAGACACTTCCTTCTCCTTTGAACTACTCCTCCCTGTGGGCTGCTACTCTGCCCTCTGCGTCCCTCTGCCCCTCCCAGTCTGCTTCTCATTTCCGGCGAGTACAGCACCAAGAGCTCTTATTCTCAACATTCTCCTGGTGAGCTGCCAGCTTGACATCCTATCACCTCCCCCAATCTGTAGTACATATTTCATACAAACAGAGGCCCTCCGCTACATAACTAGAGTAAGACCACCACACTCACACCATTATCAGCGCTCACTGGCCCCCAGACCACATTCAGGTTCTGTTGACCCAGTCACGGAACTTGTCGCTTCTCAGGTCAGCATCGTGAATGCTGTTAGTTGTCACAGCTCAAATCATGCATAGCTTACAGGGATTTTTTTTTTTCTTTGTCTGGTTGGTTGGTTTTTTGTTGTTTTTTTTTTTGGCTGCAGTGTACAACACGTGGAATCTTACTTCCCCTACCAGGGATCAAACCCACATCCCCTGCAGTGGAAGTCCAGATTCTTAACCACTGGAATGCCAGGGAAACCGTTATAGGTTTTATTAATGTTTGTATTTTTATGTGATTTTTAAAATTTTTGTATTTTATTAACTGCTACTGCTAAGTCACTTCAATTGTGTCCAACTCTGTGTGACCCCAGAGACAGCAGCCCACCAGGCTTCCTTGTCCCTGGGACTCTCCAGGCAAGAACACTGGAGTGGGTTGCCATTTCCTTCTCTAATGCATGAAAGTGAAAAGTGAAAGGGAAGTCGCTCAGTCGTGTCCGACTCTTAGCGACCCCATGGACTGCACCCTACCAGGCTCCTCCATCCATGGGATTTTCCAGGCAAGAGTACTGGAGTAGGGTGCCATTGCCTTCTCCGGTATTTTATTAAAGGGTAGCTCTAAGTTCACAGCAAAGTAAGAGGAAGGTACAGAGATTTCCCAGAAACGCCCCGCCTCCAGCACCCAGAGCCTCCCCATGTCAACATCCCCCACCAGATGGTGCATTTGACGCAACTGCTGCACCCACGCTCACCCGTCATCATCCCTGAGTGCTTACTTTGCATCAGGGCTCCCTGCAGATGTGTTGTCCATTCTGTGGGTTTGGACAAATGTATAATGACGTGCATCCAGTTTCATGGCCCTGAACACCCCCCGTGCTCCTCCTACATACCCGCCCTCCCCTGTGCATTCAGTTTCTGTGTGACTTTAGTCCGCTCCAGCCTTGAACAGCTTCTCACTCTTTCCAGGCTGTCCTATCCCCTACACATCTGCAGAGCACAGGCCTGGCTTTGCAGACTGCCCCACACTTGGGCCGCCTCACATTCCCCACGCATAGACTTAGGCTGCACCCTGGGAGAGAGACATCACAGAAGTCATCACCCCACCTCCCCCAGGCCAGATGCTCCCAGCTCCTGGGGGCCCCCAGCCCTGCTCTGGCTCTAAAGTGGCCAGGGGAGTTTTGAGGTGAGCAGCAGTCAACCTCCTAGTTCCTCAGGGTACAAAAATCTCCTGTGGGTTCCAGTCTTGCTTTATAGGTGGACATGCTAAGTCTCCAGGCATGCAGTCCACAAGGGAACCTCCTTCAGGGTGTTCAACTACACTGTTCCCCTAAACATCTCCTAGGGTGGGGTTTTAGGTTACCTGTAATTAAGCTGTCGTCCTGGCCCCGTGTGAATGCAGGGAAGGAAGAGAGAGTTAGTGAAGCTGGCATTTTAAAAGACACATTTGTATTTCTGTTGATGCTTTTTTTATGAGCAGCAGGATGACCCTGACCCCAACATGGGCCAGACATCCCTGCTAGAGCTGTGAGAGAAGGGCATTGCGAGGGGATGGGTGGGCGTCAGGGCAGGTGTTAGTTCCGAAAAGAAGAGAAGAAACTTGTACTTTACTGATTTGAGCCACCCTGTTTATTATATTGCGTTGGCCAAAAAGTTTGTTCAGGTTTCTTCCGTGACACCCCATGGAAAAACTTCAACGAACATTTCGGCAACCCAGTCAGATCAGATCAGATCAGTCGCTCAAAGGGCCTAAATGAAAGAGAAAGTGCCTTGGCTTGTGAGGTCTGGGGTGAGCCACTGGAGACCCTTGTTCTGCTTCACCTTGTTCTGTTCTGTGTTTTCTGCATTTGGGGGCAAGTCTCTGAACCTCATCTGTGAGCTAAGGGGACCAGCACTTACCTGGTTCCCTGGCAACCAAATGAGATGCTCTCGTCCTGAAGAAATGCCACTTATGAAGAGTAGCAGATACATGAAGCCTTTAGCTACATCCATGCTTGAAACTTGCCAGTATTTACCTGGTAACTGAAGATAGTCAGTTATTGTTAACACCTTATTTTTATGTAACTCTTTATAATCATCTCACTTGATGCAAGTTATTACCTTTGCTTATGATTCCAGTGGCTCAGATGGTAAAGAATCTGCCTACAATGCAGGAGACCCAGGTTTGATTCCTGGGTCAGGAAGATCCCCTGGAGAAGGAAATGGCAATCCACTCCAGTATTCTTGTCTGGAGAATCCCATGGACAGAGGAGCCTGGCAGGCTACCATCCACGGGATCTCAAAGAGTCGGACACAACTGAGCGACTGACAATTTCACTTTGACCTCTGTTTGCAAATTAGCGACTGAACAACAGCTGTCCTTGAAATACGAACTGTTGGGTGTTTTTATGTTGTTCTCAATTGTCTAGTGTTTATATATATATTTAGTATCATAAAAATGATAAATTATAGAAATCTATATACTGTTAGGTAAGGGACTCCGTGATACAATATTAATACATTATTGACCTGAGATGTATTATAGCCACAGGCATTAGTTTCTGCAAAAGTGTTAATAAGAGCTAAAACATATTACATGATCATCACCACCTGCTCGGCACTGCTGGGGGGGCCCTAAGTATCTTTATTCCTTCGATCCTTCCTTCAGTAGCCCTATCAGGTAGGTACTGTTGAAGTTCCCACTTTATCTGTGGAAACCAAGGCACAGAAAGATTGGGTTATTTGCCTCAGTATGTGGCCAAGCGGGTGGGATTTGAGCACGTGCAGTCAGAGCCCACACTCAGCCCTGAGCCGCACCATGGGTGGCTGGTCAGCCAGGTGCACGCAGAGGACACAGCTTTGTAACATCTCACAGGCATGTGCTGGGCAAACACGAAATGTCTCGGACCGTTTCTGAGACCCTGTGTGAATCAGTTCGACACCTCAGCATCTCCCCTCTTTGGTTTTCAGCTGTGGAACAACTATTTTCACCTGGCCGTCGCTTTCCTCACTCAAGAGTCCTTGCAGCTGGAGAATTTTTCAAGTGCTAAGAGAGCGAAAATCCTTAACAAGTAAGTCCACGCAGCTCCGGATTCACGGGCAGGAGCCTGCGAGTCTATTAGAATCATCTCACGGCCTCTAAGCCAACTCGGTACCAACTGAGATGCAATCATGGTGTAATGAGAGGGTGGTTTCAGGTCATGAATTGGGTATTGCCTTTTCTAACCGGTGAGTCCAGGTTGAAGATTGCTGGATTCATTCTCGTGGGTTGCCGGTCCCTGCCATTCGAGACTATTAGTGCCGCACAGAACGGGAGTTTGGGGACGTAATTGCTTCTGCTGTGTGCTGTGCTGATGTCACGCCACGTGTGGTTTGTGTGTGCCTTAATTCTCCAGTGTAAGCTTCGAACAAGGAAGCTTCTGATGGAAGCTGTTGCATGTTGGAATTGTGGGACAGCCCATCGTGCAGTGGTGAGCGGTCTGGGGTTCCTTCTTTGCCAGAGATGACCCTGGGCCTCTTCCCAGCAGGAGATCTGAAGGGCTTAACTCACCCTTTTATTATCCTAAGGACCTCTCAGAAGTCCCAGGAAAGACAAGATTCCTACCTGGCTCTTTCAGCAGTGCGTCCTGAACAGCTCCTGGTCCAGGGTCAGGAAAAGAACCCTTGCGTGGGGCTCTTTGCAACCCTTGGGCTCTCTGAGGACCTGTATCCTCTTCCTGCCTCAGTTTCACCAGCATCTCAGTTCTGTGGGTGCCCAGAGGGAAGACAGTGAACCCTCATGGGGGATCTGTTCATCGATACATCAGTATTTCATCAGCACATCACGGTGATGAGTCAGCATCCCTGTTCATCATTTCGTGATCCTTCTGTGCCATGCTGTTCCAAGGCATTGCCAGCCCGGTGTCTAGGGGTTAGAGATTCCAAAGCGTCTCCAAAGGGGAAAGCTGCTCAGCCGTCCCTGTATCCTGGGAGCATGTGTCTCCCTCATGGAGGTGAGGTTAGGATCCAGACAGCTCGAGCTGACAGTGGGGCCCTGTCTTTACCAAGCTCCCAGCACAGCCCACCCTTAGAGACACCTGCGGAGAAAACGTATTTTTAAATTGGAAATCTGCATGAAAAGAGCTGACATCTCCTTCCCACTTTGGAGAATAAAATGGCTTGATTCTGAGCATTCTCCAGGTCAGGGTGCAGCCTCTCGCTTCCTGGGCCCTTTCCTCGCTGTGGCAAGAGCCTTAATGTTCAAGCTAAAGCAACGCCAGGAAATGAGCCTTGGCCGCCGAAGGAGACGTTTGCTTCCCCATCACACTGTACCTTCTGAGCTTCAGAGCCACGGAAAATTAAACATGGCCAGTTGGTGTCTGCCCTCCCTGACCCGGCAGAGCCTCTGATAGGGCTTTTAGAATTCTCTGTCTCACAACCATGGGAGGAGAAATGCGGATTTCCCCTTTGAAATTGTCCCATGGATCCCCTGAGGGAAAAAGCCCCAAGCGTTCCAGAAAGTGTCTTTGCAGGAGTGTCTCAGCTTGGGGGCAGCCTCACGGTTCCTCTTCTGGGGCTGCTAGCTCAGTGTGCAGCCGTGACGGGCCCACGAGGAGACCCCATTTCCGGCGTCTGTGATGAGCACTCTTGGCCTATGAGGCCGCGTGGCTAAGACCCAAGGCAGGTTTGCATTTTCCCTGCCTCTTGCTGCACCTTAAACACTTTACCATCCATGTGCAATTTTAATTTCTAAATAGCAAAACCTGCATAAGAAATATTAGGAGGGCTTCCACATTGTTAAGTGGCTATGCTTCAATACAAGATAAAAAGATTAAAAAAAAAAAAAAGCATGACTGATGTAGATCGCAAGTGCCACCTGGGTGCCTTCGCAGCCTGGAGTTGGCATGTGGTGGTACTTAGCTTCAGTGGTGAAGGTGGCTGAGTTGTTTACCAGAGAGCATCATGCCAGCGAACAGCCAGTCCCAAAAGGGGCTATGCGGTCCTAAGGGGTGTGGCCCCCTCTCTAAGCAGAGGTGCTCTGGGTTGTTGCAGCATGAGAGAGTGGCCAGGATTGGGGCACTTGGGACTTGGCGCAGGGCACGAGGGACCAAGTGACACAGGGATTAACCCCAGTGGTCTGGGCAAGTGGCTGGGTGCTGATGTCCAGCACAGTGGACATCGTAATGCGGGTGGCTACTTTTTTCTAGAAGGGAAGGCCAGGGGGTCTGAAAGTGGAGTTGTGCCATCCCGTTTCATCGCCTCTGACTGTCTCCCCATCAGCCTGTCTGCTGCTGCCGGGTTTGTGAATCCGTGGAACCCACACGCCCCCGGCTCCTCTTCCTCTCTGCAGGCCCCTCAGCTTCTCGGATCTTCCGGGTCGACAGCTCTGTGGCCCAGAATAACAGAAAATGCCAGGATCAGAAGATCTGCCTGTTTGTTCTCTCCTGTTCAGCTGCGTGTCCTCCCGATGACCTAGGTTGGGGAGATAATTAGGATATTTATTCCAGAGGCGTTCCCCAAAGCGCACGGGAGTAGCATAAAAGAATGGGCCATACTGCACAGAGCACTGATTATGTCCAACCCAAGCTGAGTACAAGATTTGGCAATGAACCACGAAATAAATAACCCGTAGGAATTAGAGTCCATACTAAGAACACGTAACGGACTCACCTTCAGACATCCTTGCTGCTAGTGACCCCTAACAAAGGACAGAGACGTCGACAGAGTGCGAAACCTGACCGTCGGTAATCCCCCACCTCCATCCTCCCACGCACTTTGCACATTCCGGGGGCTCAGGATACTTTGAGTCCAGTGTGAAAGAGCTGGCTTAGAATTAGCAGCCAGTGTGGACATTTTAATCTGGAAGGTATCATGTGTCCTGGTGGGGACCATGGGGTGCTGTGACAGCAAATGGGCTTCTGTATTCAGAACCAGACTTCTTTCTGAGAGAGGAAGCGGTTCATGAACGGGCCTCCAGCAGATCTAAGCATAAAATGCTCATTTACAACTGTCCGCTGAGAGGGTAATGCTTGATGGCCAACCCCGGGTCGGTGCAACCCCGGGTCGGTGAACTCGTGTGACTGACGTGTGTCATTCCCGTTACCCTCTTCCTCACTTGGTCCCGGAGTGTCTCTCATTCTTTTTTGGTTCGTTTTAACTATAGAAGTCTATCCTCAGATACCTGCCTGTTCTTAGAGGACAGGTTTCACTACTGGACCAAATACCATATTAAAAAAAAAAAAAATCATCATCTTTCTAAACACTGGGTTCTAGAACATTAGTGAGGGGTTGAGTTTGTACACACTGATGTACACACTACTTTTTAGGGGAACCGAAAGGGAAGAGTACACGGGGACAAGCCTTGCTTTGCATGCGACCTAATAAGAAGCTGCGGTAGAGCATTCCAAATTATAAAAGAGAATATGATGTTTAATTTGTGTTTGTGCTATTTTTTTCCCCAAGAGGCTCAAATTATTGCAAATAAATTCACTATATAATAAGAATTAGAAGGGAACCGGAGGAGATAGACTCAACAAGCTGTAACCTGTGCCAAGGTCCTTTTGACAGAGTTAAGTGAACTGCTTCTGGCTTGCGCACATTAGTGATACTACATTCCTTTTATCTGAAGTATAGTTGATTTACAATAGTAAGTTTCTGGTGTATAGCAAAGTCTTGCTGGGACTTCTCCTTTGCCCTTGGATGTGGGGTATCTTTTCTGGGTGGAATCCAACATTCTCCTATAGACGCTTATTCAGCAGTGAGTTATAATTTTGGAGTTCTCACAGGAGAAGATGAATGCTCTAAGCGAAAGACAGAGAAGCTCTATACAGTCAGCAAAAACAAGACTGGGAGCAGACTGTGGATCAGATCATGAACTCCTTATTGCCAAATTCAGACTTAAATTGAAGACAGTAGGGAAAACCACTGGATCATTCAGGTATGACCTAAATCAAATCCCTTATGATTATACAGTAGAAGTGACAAATAGATTCAAGGGGTTAGATTGGATAGACCGAGTGCCTGAAGAACTATGGACAGAGGTTCGTGACATTGTACAAGATGCAGTGATCAAGACCATCCCCAAGAAAAAGAAATGCAAAAAGATAAAATGTTTGTTTGAGGAGGCCTTACAAATAGCTGAGAAAAGAAGAGAAACTAAAGGCAAAGGAGAAAAGGAAAGATATACCCATTTGAATGCAGAGTTCCAAAGAATAGTAAGGAGAGATGAGAAAGCATTCCTCAGTGATCAATGAAAAGAAATAGAGGAAACAACAGAATGGGAAAGGCTAGAGATCTCTTCAGGAAAATTAGAGATTCCAAGGGAACATTTCATGCAAAGATGGGCACAACAAAGGACAGATATGATTTGGACTTAACAGAAACAGAAGGTATTAAGAAGAGGGGGCAAGAATACACAGAACTATACAGAAATTTCTTCATGACCCAGATAACCATGATGGTGTGACCACTCACCTAGAGCCAGACATCCTGGAATGTGAAGTCAAATGGGCCTCAGGAAGCATCACTATGAACAAAGCTAGTGGAAGTGATGGAATTCCAGTTGAGCTATTTCAAATCCTGAAAGATGATACTGTGAAAGTGCTGCACTCAATATGCCAGCAAATTTGGAAAACTCAGCCGTGGCCATAGGAATGGAAAGTTCGGTTTTCATTCCAGTCCCAAAGAATGGCAATGCCACAGAATGTTCAAACTACTGCACAATTACACTCATCTCCCAAGCTAGCAAAATAATGTGCAAAATTCTCCAAGCCAGGCTTCAACAGTACATGAACCATGAACTTCCAGATTTTTAAGCTGGATTTAGAAAAGACAGAAACCAGAGATCAAATTGCCACATCTGTTGGATCATGGAAAAAGCAAGAGAGTTCCAATAAAACATCTACTTCTCCTTTATTGACTACACCAAAGCCTTTGACCATGTGCATCACAACAAACTGTGGAAAATTCTTAAAGAGATGGGAATACCAGACCCCCTGACCTGCCTCCTGAGAAACCTATATGCAGGTCAGGAAGCAACACTTAGAACTGGACATGGGACAACAGACTGGTTTCCAAATCAGGAAAAGAATACACCAAGGTTGTATATTGTCACTCTGCTAATTTAACATATATGCAGAGTACGTCATGTGAAATGCTGAGCTGGATGAATCACAAGCTGGAATCAAGATTGCTGGGAGAAATATCCATAACCTCAGATATGCAGATGATACCACCCTTATAGCAGAAAGCAAAGAAGAACTAAAGAGCCTCTTGATGAAAGTGAAAGAGGAGAGTGAAAAAGTTGGTTTAAAGCTCAACATTCAGAAAACTAAGATTACAGCATCTGATCCCATCACTTCATGGCAAATAGATGGGGAAACAATGGAAACAGTGAGAGATTTTATTTTCAGGGGCTCCCAAATCACTGCAGATGGAGACTGCAGCCATAAAATTAAAAGACACTTGCTTCTTGGAAGAAAAGCTATGACCAACCTAGACAGCATATTAAAAAACAGAGACATGACTTTGCCAACAAAGGTCCATCTACTCGAAGATATGGTTTTTCTAGTAGGCATGTATGGATGTGAGAGTTGGACTATAAAAAAAGCTGAGTGCTGAAGAACTGATACTTTTGAACTACGGTGTTGGAGAAGACTCTTGAGAGTCCCTTGGACTGCAAGGAGATCCAACCAGTCCATTCTAAAGGAAATCAGTCCTGAATATTAATTGGAAGGACTGATGTTGAAGCTGAAACTCCAATACTTTGGCCACCTGATGCGAAGAAGTGACTCATTTGAAAAGACCCTGATGCTGGGAAAGATTGAAGGTGGGAGGAGAATGGGATGGCAGAGGATGAGATGGTTGGATGGCATCACCAACTCAATGGACATGAGTTTGAGCAAGCTCCAGGAGTTGGTGATGGACAGGGAGGGTGGCATGCTGTGGTTCATGGGGTCGCAAAGAGTCAGACATGACTGAGCAACTGAACTGAATTGATACAGCAAAGTGACTCCGTATTTTTTTTTCAGATTGTTTCCATTATCGGTTATTATAAGATAGTGAATGTATTTCCCTGTACTGTACAGTAAATCACTGCTGTTTATTTTATACTAGCACTGTGCGTCTGTTAATCCCATACTCCTCATTTATGACCCCACCCTGTCCTTTTCCCCTTTGGTAGCCCCAAGTTTATTTTCTCTGTCTCTTTCTGTTTTATAAATAAATTCAATTGTGTTACATTTTAGATTCTACAAGTAAGCAATATCGTGTGATACTTGTCTTCCTCTGCCTGACGTCCTTCACTTAGTGTGATCATCTCTAGGCCCATCCAAACTGCTGCAAGTGGCGTCGTTCCATTATTTTTATGGCTGAGTAATATTCCGTTGTCAGTATATACCATATCTTCTTTTAGTGACGTGGTTTTTACTGACCGTGATAAAACTTTATGCAGTGGAGGACACATCTGTCCCTGTGTCTAGTTAGGCTTATTCCCATCAGTCTTGGGTCCCTCCTCCTCCTACCTCCAGTCTTTCCCATAAAAACAAAGATGTCTCGGCCCACCCATCATCTCCCCCAGCTCCCTGCATGCCTCCCGTCTCTCCCCATCCTCCACCGCTCCTGGCTCTGGCTGCTGGCCGGCTCCTGTCTGGGCTCCCAGAACCCCGTCGTAGGTTTTCCTTCTCCCATCTCAGCCTCTCTGCACTGTTGTCAGACTCCTCCATCCAATTGTTCAGTGATGGAGCTCTTCAAGTCTCGATGATTCTGTGGTCTCCCCTTAAGACAGCATTCTTCAATATCAGCCCTTGTGCATCTCAGCCCTTTGTTGGGCCAGGATAGCAACCTAATGGGCCGTTGTATTAATTTTTTTTAGAGCCATCTGCCGTAAGGTAACAATGAGTACAAATTGAGCAGCTCGAAGTAACGGCAATACATTATCTTCCAGTTGCAGAGACCAGAGGTTGAAATCAAGGCATCAACAGAGTTGGTTCCTCCTGGAAGTTCAGAGGGAGCACTTCCTGCCTCTCTCCTACCTTCTGGGGCGGCCCCATCCTTCGCTGTGGTCATGCTCCTTAGCTGCGCCTTCATCCTCACATGGCCCTCCTCCCTGTGTCTCTGTCCTTAAACGTCTCCTTTTCCTGATAAGCATACCAGTGGTTGGATTTAAGGCCTGCCCCGTCCAGCATGACCTCATGCTAACAGGATTCCTTCTGCAAAGATGCTCTTCCAGACACACTCGCATTCATAGACAGCAGTGATTAGGGTCTTAACAGATTTTTATGGAGGACACAATTCAACCCACACCAGCCAAGACCAACATACCTCTTTCTTTCCTTTTTATCCCCCACTCAAATAGAATATAAGAAAGCATTAGAGTTCATGGCAGGTAGTAAAGTTAAGCATTATCTCATGAAACTCTTGTGCACATATATTTATGTGTGTGCCTCTTAGTATATTTCTCATTTCAAGAAAATTTTTGAAACTTACTGATCTGCCTCTGAAGCCTTGGTTCACAACACAGCCCTCCTCTTAAGGGGAAGCAGTAAGGCAAGCTCCCTGTCCTCCAGCCTTCTGTGGTCCATATACCTACCTATCTGCGCCCCGCCCACCCACCGCCACAGGGCCTTTGATCCTGCTGGTTGCGTCCCATATCTGTCTGAATTACAGCTTTCCTTCTTCAAATCTGAAAGTCAACATTACTCTCAGAGCAAACTTCACCCACAGCCAACCTGGACCCACTCCACTTTTTCCTAACGAACCATGATCATGGCCCTTTGAGAAAGACTATATACACGTACTTGCATGTCCTGGGCCATCTCTGCTACTAAGCGAACAGGCCCCGCACGTCTGTGGACTGTGTCTCTTCTGCACATTACATTACTGTTCCCATATTAGCTCTGTGCTGGCCTCCAGGACATATTCAGTAAATCATGAAGCAATGAGTGATGCTTGCTGAAAAATTAGTCTCAATGACCATGGAAACCATGGGGGGATGCTGTGAGAAGGCCAGTCTAAGCTTCTAAAGGAAGGACCAGCCTGACTTCATTGTTTGCTCAGACAAACAAGGGCAACGTCTCGTTCTCCCCAAAGCCTGGGAGACACGCGTCATGCCATCAATACCCCGATACCACAGATGAAGAGAGAGAAATGCATCATGCCATCAATACCCCGATACCACAGATGAAGAGAGAGACATGCGTCACGCCATCAATACCCGATACCACAAATGAAGAGAGAGACATGCGTCATGCCATCAATACCCAATACCACAGATGAAGAGAGAGACATGCATCACGCCATCAATACCCGATACCACAGATGAAGAGAGAGACATGCATCATGCCATCAATACCCGATACCACAGATGAAGAGAGAGACATGCATCACGCCATCAATACCCGATACCACAGATGAAGAGAGAGACATGCGTCACGCCATCAATACCCGATACCACAGATGAAGAGAGAGACATGCGTCACGCCATCAATACCCGATACCACAGATGAAGAGAGAGACATGCGTCACGCCATCAATACCCGATACCACAGATGAAGAGAGAGACATGCGTCACGCCATCAATACCCGATACCACAGATGAAGAGAGAGACATGCGTCACGCCATCAATACCCGATACCACAGATGAAGAGACCGTGGGTCAGGGTGGTCAGGTGACTTTCCCCGTGTGCTGGGACTGGGGCTCCGTTTGCTGACCCCTCAACTTGGATGACTGTCTCTGGTGGACATGCTGTTTCTGCTGCTTGGGGTGAAGATTCAGGATAGCAGGTGCTGAGATGAGGCCGGGGAGACCAGAGTCATGCTGTTTTGGGTTAGAGCTGTAGGCCTGGATGTGGGATCTGAGATCTATCCAGGCTCACATCTAAAGGATTACTTCTCGGGGCCCATCGGGCTGGCCCTTTCGAGGTGTCTGCTCACTGTGTGGGTGGGCACAGAGCAGCTGGGTGTGGTCGGAGTGCCTGGTGACCCCAGCTTTGTGGAAACAGGCGTGTCGTTTCAGCAGCAGGAATCTCTGCTTCCTCAGTGGGAAAGTGGCTGTGGGAACGTCTCTTTCCTCACCACGTGGGCTTACCACAAGAATGAAACGTAACACGCACAGCTTGAGGCATGGGACAGTGCTATGCTGTGACTCGTGGACGCCTCTCTGGTCCTCAAGGTGCGGGCCGGGGGGAGGGACGGGGATTTGTGGGAGTCTGCAGACTTGCAGTCTCTTCTCCTCTTGCCCTGTGACCTTGGCCAAGTCATCTTGCTCCCCCGCCCCTGAGGACTAGCTCTGTTCCCTCAACCATCAGTCTTCAGGATGGACTCTTACGAAAACCCTAAAGCCGCCAGCCCTGGATCCCAGGTTCTCTGCATTGCTGCTTGTCTCCTCCTTGGGAGACGACAGCTGAATGGTTCAGGAATCCCTCCTAAGTTCTGGTGACAGCTGTGACTCTATTTGCGGATTACGCTGAGATGTGTATGGATTCATCAAAGCTGCCTGCTTTATTAAAGCTGGAGAAAAGATCAGTCTTGCTGCCAGGGAGATGCTGTCCTGTCCTTCACCTTCGAGCTCTTTATGCCTCCTGTACCAACCTCGCACTCCTGTGTCTCACTTGACTATTAAAACGGCATTTTTAGCACCTTTATCCAGGCAGCCTAACTCTCATGAGGGATATATGCTCAGATCTTTGCTCATCCTCCCTGTTCTCAAATACTTGTGAAGACGCATCACTTTCCACAGAGAAGATGGTGAAGCGTAGCTGAGCAGTGTAAGGCAAGCATCCTTAAGCCCCGCCCAGCACTCAGCCAGCACTGCGAGCACTGTGAGCTGCGTGGAGAAGCAGGGGGCGGGGCTGGCTTCCCTCTCCTGCGGTCCCTGCATCAACTCCATCTCTGGACGAGGGTTGCCGTAAGGCTTGAGACATCCATCGGGTCCCTCCTGGTGATCCAGACCGAAATGGCGAAGGCGCTACAGCTGGGGCTCCCCTGCCCGTTACCTTTCTGAACCTCGGGGTTTAATTTGAATCAGTGTAAGACCTGAGAGAGGGAGTTAGGTCAGGGGGAGAGGCTCGGACACTGATGGAGATCCACCTGGGTTTCACCACTCGTACTGTTCAAGAGCTACCATCCCAGACCGGGAAGCAACTGCTTGGCAGTTGCCAGGGTCTTTAGAGCCTGTGTTAGTGACTGACAGCGCCTGCCCAGGACCAGGCTGTCACCTCCTCAGGGCCTCTGGCCTCCCCCTCGCTGTGCTGCAGTCTGAGCACCTGGAGGCCGAGGCTGGTGTGTTGGCATCCTCGGGGTCCTCCCTGCAATGCTGCACTCCCCGCTACCCCAGACATGTGCTCCGCTGGGAGGCAGCTCATCCCCCTGGACAGCAAGCATCCCCCCAGCCTGGGGAGGAAGCATCTGCCCTGGATGGAGCACGGTATTCCCTCCCCAATCCTCCTCTCCTGGCAAATGCTGGGAGGATGATCTTCCCAGTCATCACGCAGCCAACCACTTCCTCGCCTGGCCTGCGCTGCTGGGACCCCTTTGTCATTCCTACAGGAGCAAAATGGGGATGAAAAACAGCTCTCCAAGCCTCAAAAGGAAGCACCCCTTACTGTGCTCGGATTGTGTACCCCTGGGGTGTTTTGGGGTGCCAGCTAGACACCGAAGGGTGGCCGGGTCCCTGCTCACTGTATCTTGGTGGTGGGCGCAGACCCGGGCAGAGAGACCCTCTCTCTCACTCACAGAATTTACCTGCCCCAGTCGCTGGGCAGCACTGCATTCACCTCGGAGGACCGGCTTGTCCTCGGAGGAAGGGCGGTAACACTGCCCGCTCTGATCAGTTTCTCCACATGTACAGCCTCCTGGCACCTGTCCGACTGGGATGTTCCCAAGGTTGACTTCTCCAAGGGGAGCTGCCAGGTTTGTTTATCTTTCTTGGTTGTGATGATCACAGGGTCCATAGTCCTTTCCTGCTGGAAGTGACAGACAGGTGCTTCAGGCACACGAGACCCTGATGAAAGGTGGCACCAGCTGGGGCTGTTGAGGTACCAGCCCGATCTCTGCCTCTGGAGTCACAACTCAGTCATCCGTAATCAGAGCTTTCTTCCCATGTCAGCTGACACGGGGATGCGCGGGGCAGGTGCCGATCCACAGCTGCAATGCTGCAACACTGTGGGATCATTTTGCAAATTATTATTTTTAATATAATCAGCCTTTTCCTTAGGCAATAAAGGGAAACGTTAAATTGCTCACAAACTAATAAAGGTTTATCTTCTGAAGCATCAAATTCTGTTTACTCATGAAACAACACCCCCTCTGCTGACCCACTGGGAAGAAAATTAGCATTTATTTTCCCGGGATAAACAAAAATGGGCGGGGGCGGGGGGGAATGTTTGTTGACATCTCTTGGTGTTAAGTCCTTCCTTACACTGAAAATGATGAAGAAGGATGGGAACTGGGAGCGCCATGGAAGAGGCCTTCCCGGGCCTGATTGCCTAAGACTCCGGGGCTTAATTTAACATGTGAGGCGTGTTTACTGTGTGCCGGGCTGTGCAATGGCATCTGGTGTCTGGTGCCTAGATGCTAATGATATGCATGCAAAGCAAACTCCCCCTCGGGCCCAGGGACCAGGTTCTCTTTCTCCTGCCATGAGAGATGGAAGAAAGGAAAGGAATTTCTCTGCACCGTCTCCCCCATGTTCCCACAGAGGAGAGGCCCTTATGTAATCCGTGATGATGGGAAAGTGAGGTTTTCAGCTGAATTGCTCCTCCAATTCCTTTCGGGGGCAGAAGAAGTTGATGCTTTGACACCCTCTTTATTGGCCTCAGGGATGGGAGACTTTCGTTGCACGTAAAAATAATCCAAGTCTGGACTTCCCTGGAGGCCCAGTAGGTTAGGGCTCTATGCTTCCAAGGCAGGGGTCAGATTCAAAAACCTGACCGGGGACCTAAGATCCTTCATGCCGCGTGGTGCAGCCAAAAATAAAAGTAAATAAAAGTAATCCAAGCCTGATGTTCAAATGCTGCATGGAGTGACTCAGTGTTTTTCCTGTCTCTGGTTTTCAGGTACGGCGACATGCGGAGACAGATTGGCTTCGAGATCAGGGACATGTGGTACAATCTCGGTGAGTAACTGGGATTTCAGGGCAACGCGGTGAACCTCATGAGTCAGTGGTAGGCAGTGACGCTGGCCCCGTCTGTCAGCTTTGCGGTATCTTAAAAATCCGAACAACTCCTGGCTACCTTTGCGGTTAGTGCTTTCAGGGAACAAGAGATGGGAGACCACAGTAAAGGGAAGCAGATCTGATCGTGGAGGAGACAGAAAAGTCAGTAGCGCGCCCTCTCGTGTCAGGCGAGCACAGCTGTGCATCGGAACGCTTGCTCCTGGGTGTCGCTACCGTTTCCTCCATTTTCCATGAATCAAACAATGTAGCTCATCCTACTGGTATGCACGCCATCCCTTACTGTCTTCAGTTTCGCATAATCTACCTTCAAAGGGGTTTATTTGCCCACTCAAAACTGGGCTCGTCTTTAGGTGGCGGTAGGGTGAGTACTTGTGCAGTCAAAACAACCAGGGCTATGTGTGTTTGAGATAAGAAATGAGCATAGGCCTTTATCCCTATGAATTCCCTCTTAGCATTGCTTTTGCTGCCTCGCCAAGTGTTGGTATGTTGTGTTTTCATTTTTCCTTTGTCTCAAGATAATTTTCCATTTCCTCTTTGATTTCCTCTTTGACCCATTGGTTGTTTGGGAGTGTGGTCTTAAACTTCCATGTGTTTGTAGTTTTCTAGTTTTCTTTCTGTTACTGATTTCTAGCTTTAACTCTATTGTGGTAGGAAAAGATACTTGGTATGGTTTCAATATTCTTGAATTTGTTAGTGGTTTTGTGACCTAACGTGTGATATATCCTCAGGTGCTCCTTGTGCACTTGAGAGAAGTGTGTATTCTGCTGCATCTGTGAGGTGAAATGTTCTGTCTGTGTCAGTTAGGTCCACCATCTGTGGTGCTGGCAAGAAAGATCTCCCCTAAACAACCCAACATTACGCTTCAAGGACCTTAAGAAACAAACAAAAACTTAGAGTCTGCAGAAGGAAGGACATAATAAGGATTGAATAATAAAAATGATTCAACACATGAAAATTAGTTAAAGTGATATACTGCATTGATTGAATGAAGGATAATAAGAACGATTATCTCAATAGAGGCAGAAAAAGCATTTGACAAAATTCAAAACTCTTTTGTGCTAAAAACTCAACAAACTTGGTATAGAAGGCATGTAACTTAACATAATAAAGGTCATATATTGTCAACTAATATCATACTCAATGATGAGGAACTGAAAACTTCTCTCTAAGGTTGGAAATAAGACAAGATGCTTACTCTCACCCCTTCTATTTCATCTAATACTGGAAGTTCTGGCCAGACTAGTTAGGTAAGAAAAAGCAGTAAGAAGGACCCAGATCAGAAAGGAAGAAGTAAAATTATCTGTTTGCAGATGATATGATCATATATGTAGAAAACCCTAAACACTCCAGCAAAAAGTATTAGAACTAATAAATTCAGGAAAGTTTGTAGGATACAACATAGGGGAAAAAAGTTGCCTTTCTATACATACTATCTATAGAAGAAATTAAGGAAACAATCCCGTTTATAATAGCATAAAAATAAGTAAAATATTTAGGAATAAAATACACCAAAATCAACTCATAATGCACTAAAGACTTAAACCTAAGGGCTGAAACCACAAAACTCCTAAAGGAAACCATAGGAGAAGAACTTTTAAACATTGGCCTTGGCAATGATTTCTTGGAAATGACACCAAAAAGTCAAGTAGACTACATCAAACTAAAAAGCATTTACACAACAGAGGAAGGGAACAGTAGAATGAAAAGATAGCCTATGAAGTGGGGGAATAAATTTTTCAACCCCAGGTCTGATAAGGGATTAATATCAACAGTATTTGAGAAACTCCTACAATTGTGTAGCAAAAATACAAACAAATGCAAATAAACCAATTAAAAAATTATCCAATGACTTAAATAGACATTTCTCCCAAGAAGACAGACCGATGGCCAGTAGGTAAATGAAAAGATGCTCAACATCACGAGTCATCGAGGAAATGCAAATCAAAACCACTGTGGGCCATTACCTTACACCAGTTGGATGGCTGTTATTTAAAAACAAAACAAAAAAAAGATAAACATACGTTTTCAAGAAGGTAGAGAATTTGGGACTATTGTACACAGCTGGTGGGATTGTAAAATGGTGCATCCGCTATGGGAAACAGCATGGAGGTTCCCCAATAAATTAAAGACAGAAGGGTCCATGCTCCAGCAATCTTACTCCAGGTTGCTTATCCTGATGAACTGGACTCAGAATCTGGATAAGGCAGGCACTCCCACGTTAACTGCAACAGTGTTCACAGCAGTCAGGTGCGGAAGAGACCTGTACATCTAACCGATGGAAGAACAGGTGAAGGAAACGTGGTGTGTATGTGTGTACAATGAGATACTGTTCAGTGAGAGAAGGCCTGTCATATACAAAGGGAAGAAAGACCCTGAAGACCGTTGTTAGATGTGAAATAAGCTGCAATTCATGGGGTCGCAAAGAGTCGGACACGACTGAGCGACTGAACTGAACTGAACTGAAGCCAGTCATAGATGGACAAACTCCACATGAGTCTTCTTATACGAGGTCTCTAAAGGAGTCAAACTCCTTAGAGCAGAGAGCAGAGGGGTGGTTGCTAGGGGCAGGGGTCAGCCGGGGGAGCCATGGAGGTGCTGATCAGAAGCTAAGATGTTTCATTTTTGCCTGATGCGTGCGTTCTGGAGATCTGCTGTTGTGCATATTAACGAACAGTTAACGAGGCTGTGCTGTACGTGTAAAATTGGAGAAGGTAGATCTCATCTTGTTGGGCTCTACAATAAAAAAGAGAAGTAAAATGATAAGATATTAGCACAATGAAAGCAATTTTATTAATCAGAGAATTAATATAACAAAGAAATTCTCTATTAAAATGTTAGCCAGGATGGTGCACATATGGGTGTGAATCAAAGTACTGGCTCTCGATGTGAAAGATCTTTGCTGCATCCCCAACACAGAGCCCTCCAGGCTCCGTCCTGTCCTCGATCTTCCTGCCATCCCTGGGGAGAATGCAGGCACCCTGAGTTCCCAGGGAAGAGACCAAGTGAGTCCCTCCCCAGCCCACATCCTGCCGTGACCCTGCCTGGCTGCATGGCCTCTGTCACGTGACTCACTTAGCTTTCTAGGCTGTAAGATAAAGGGGTTGGGTGGAAGCTTGCAAGAGCCTTCCAAGCCTGAAGTTCAATAATTCCTGTTATATATATATATATATATACATGATGATCTCTGTAGGGAAAAGCTCAGGCTCCTCGGATAGGGAGGAGGACTTCTCATGATTCATTTTAATTGATCTGGCTCTGACGGGTGCATCTGTCATGTTTCCTGGCAGGTCACAGACTTCAGGCCTCCTGCCAGGAAAGTTCCGTGGATAGCCCCATTCAAGGGAGGGGCCGGGGAAGGCAGGCAAGGATGGAGGGAGTTGTTCTTGGCTGGACAAGTGGGAGCCGGGGCTTTTCCGCGTGCCAGGGTCCAAGTATGCTGTGGGTTCCGCCTGCTGTGGCTGGGCCGACAGTGGGCACACAACGTGCTTCTGCACCAGGGCCCTCTCTGAACTCACCTTTCACCCCGGCCCTTCCTGAGAGAGCGGCCGCACCTTCTTCTGAATTATCCAGTGTCAACTCTAAAGTCCAAACTGGGAGCTAGTCTGTTTTCCCTAAAAGGACAGTTCCAAGTGTGTTTTCAAATGCTTCCTTCCAAAATACCTTTTTGGTAGTCTTTTTTTCATTTAGGATAAGAAGAGACAGCCATCCTGGCAGATACTCAGACACGTTATTAACACGCTAAAATGCTTCCTTCTTGTTTGATTAGTAGTTGCTGTCTCAGCTCAGCTCACCCAGGACTGTCTCCTCCTCTCTGGCCTTCAACTGAAGGACCCCTTCCTGGCACAGAGGGAGCCTCCAAAAGCCAGCTCGAGCCCTGGCTGAGCAGACCAATGGGCACTCCTGACACTCGGATTGTCTTTCTTTCTTTTTTTTTTTAATTCAAAGTGTTTTTGAGGTCGTCTCTGGAATCCCTGACATTGATCACTGTTTGAAAATGACTGCTCGCGTGCTCTGTGTGATTTCAGTGAAGCAAGGTGAGACGGCCCCAGGGAAGTCTGAGCCCCTCAGTGAAGTCATCTCTGGGTCTTCATGAAGGCTCCACCAGTCAGTGCGGTGGGCTCTCTCAACATCACCTGTCCTTTTGCTCCAAGTAGGCTGAGTTGAGCAAGTCAACAGAGACTTTTGATTTGCAATGTAAATGATGCCATTAAGAGAGAATGTGTCCAATTCCTCCCTATCCGTTGCTGCTGATTCACACATCAGAGCTGTGTTTGGCAGTTTTTCACCTAGGACCTTTGACTCTGCAAAAGAAGCGGCCAGGAGGTCAAGTGTAAACCTAAACCGTGACCGTGATCCATGAAGGGCAGGAATATGGTAACAGAAAGAAATAATCATCAACCCACGTGATTGGGTTCCTTGTGTATAAAATAATAATTATTTTTGAATGTTTAAAGAATAATAAACATATCAGCTGCTCACAAGATCAGGCCCAAGCAGCCCTCAAAATGGCTAAGGCCAGCTCTGGGGGTCACCACCCTGAGGTCACTCCATGGGGTCACCTCCGGCCACCTGGCTCTTTCTTTGCTGTTGTGAATCTCACGTGTCGGAGCCTGCCCGCTAAGTGTCACTGCTGAGGCCACCACTCTGGATATTTACGACAGCATGTTTCAGTTTCTCAAGATGTACACAACCTATTTTCTACACAGTCTTTTTATAGAATTTTTTTTTTCTCAAATGTGTTCAGGTTTGGGACCACATTGGCATTCTGATCGAGCCAGCTCCACTGAGAAAATAAAAAAAAATACAAGTCAGATATATTCATCCTCTTACAATTACTTACCTATCACCCGGAGCCAAATACACCCTGAGAAGACTTTTTCCTTGAGTCTTGTGTGCCGCGTGCATGATTCAGAACCCGCCTCCGTACAGAGCAAGCTTCAGAGCGAGGATCCGGGGTCTCTGTTCCTGAATTTCATGCAAGTACAGACAGCGCTGCCCCATGGGACCGAGCAGCATGTCCTGGTTCTTTTTTTTTTCCTCCCATACCTGTCATATTTTGAGTGCAAAAGGAGAAATCAAAGGCAGACTCTCTCCCCAAAAGAGGGGGAGAAATGTGCTCATTTACCCAGCTCTTCAGTTATTTATCAAAGCGCGCTCCACGCAGCAGCCCAGGAGCCCCGTCTCCCTGTGCCTTTCTCACCTCGATTTACACTTTGTTTATTCCATACAGCACCCTGGAGCTGCAGTCGCTGGGATGTGGCCAGAACACATGGGCTTGCAGGAGATCTTTATCTGCCAGGCTGGGCCTGGGGTATTTGTCA
The DNA here is from genome assembly GCF_002263795.3 of Bos taurus. NCBI lineage: Eukaryota > Metazoa > Chordata > Mammalia > Artiodactyla > Bovidae > Bos > Bos taurus. Next base: position 46,856,040 of record NC_037353.1, read on the forward strand.
TGCAGAGATTCCCTTTGGGGGTATTTTTGGAGACTTGGAAAAATTGTGTGTTTCCCGTTAAAACAGTGGGCGGACTCTGTTTGACGGGGTGATGGAAATTTTGGCTCTTGCCTACCCTTGTGTATACGAAGATTTTCCCAGAATTAGACGATGTTTAACATTTAACGTCCCGGATTTCTGAACACTCGTGATCCTCAAGAGATCTTCCAGACACCCTGGGGGAAGGTTGCTCAGAAGGCAGAAGCCAGCCCCTCCCTGAGACAGAGCGGTCTGGTTCCCCAAAAATGAGCTCCATGTTTTGTCATGAGAAAAAAGACTCCCGGTGGGGTTTTAAGAATTGTGGAGTGGTAACCAGGAATTTTGGACCCAAATTTGAGCAAACTCCAGAAGATAGTGAAGGACAGAAGAGGCTGGAGGGCTACAGCCCATGGGGGTCCCAAAGAGTCAGACGTAACTTAATGACCGAAAAACAACAAATAACAAACCAGGAGTTTGGCAGAGGTGACCAGAGGTGAAAGAGTCCCACTGTGACCCGATAATTAGCGTGTTCGTCCTTTGTCTCAAAAGGATACAAACAGAAAAATAAGTCCTCTTTTTCTTAAAGTCTACAGTTCAAGAGTCACCTTGATCCCCATTGATTCCAAGCCTGATTTCATCATTAAATTTGAACAAGAGATGCTCCAGGGGAAATCCATAATGCAAATGCCAGAACAAGAAAAAAAAAAAAAATAAAAAGATGAATACTAAAGAACTGCATCCAGCCCTCTCTCATCTTGAGGACCATTGGTTCTCCAAGGCTAAACTCGGGGACCTCATTGTGGCTGAGGCTCATCACTGGTACCCGGCCAGCCTGTCCTGCGTTAATAGGAGGAGTAACCATTGGAGATGATCACTGTAACAATTACAGTGAATTTGGAGACACCATTGTTCTTGGAACATACTTTTCCAATCCCTGCGTTCACAACCACTTGTTACTATCCTATCCTCTCCTGCCAACCTGGAGCAGCAAAGACTGTCGGGGACAGAGTCCTCTGTGAAACTGCAGTTGTGCTCTGTCACCAGCATCTGTTCTCTGAAACTGGCTCTGGCATTTTTTTAGACATAATACAAGAGAAATGACACCTGAGAGACAGAATATAATAGCATTTTTGAGAGAATGCTTTGCCTCAGTTACATGCCTTTCAGAAACAATAAGCTTTGGGGGAAGTGATGAAAATCACATTATATTAGAGCTTTAGTCAAAGTATTTATTTAGTAGAGGTTAATAAGATTTTTTTAATAAGATTTTAGTAGTATTCAGATTCCTTGTTGAATGTCACGTTTTGTGTGTATGTCCACTCAGTACAAATCTCAGAATACATTTCATTTAGGCCACTTATGAGGATTATATGTTTTGTTAAGGGATCTTCATTTATAATAGCCAAACTCATTTAATGGCTCTCTTTTCTGAAATCTGTATTAGCTGAGTTCTAAGGAAAGCTAAATTATTTATTGTATCCATTCCGTTTCCAGATTATGTAAAAATATTAGTAATATTAATTAACTCTGGGTAAATTACAAGTCTTAATAACATAATGTTGCAAATAATTCATTCAAGCATTTAACTCTTATGCAGTCTTCTATTATGTGTTGGAAAGAAATGATATAAATTATAATGGAGTGAAATAAAAATAAATCAGAAATTATGAAATTAAAGATAAGAAGGCAGGAATTTTAAAAGACCTCTTACTGGATAACCCTGCCTCTAAATTTAATTATGTCATCTCACATAAGGCCAACACCCCCTTTTTTTGGAAATGAGGTTTCCAGCATCTTCTTTCCAGGCATGTGTGGGGAAGAAGAGGGTCTCCCAGCTCCTTCCCTCTGCTGGCTTCTTGTCACTGCAGGTTCTCTGGAAGCTCACCCTCATCACCCCCAGCCCTCAGGAGTTTAGGTCCAGCAAGGTTTAGGAGCCACTGCCCGGGGGAGGCAAAATGGCAGCAAAAAAATGAAAAAAAAAAAAACAACTGAGATTTTTGAGTTAGCAGTCGAAAGCAGAGCCCTCGAAAGGTATAATACCAACATTTCCCAAAAAGTAATTGAAATAGAAAAGAAAAATAAACAGGTTTGGAACCTGAAAGAAGCCGGTTTCTACTTTCTGAGGGACACATCTTGGAACGTTAGAGAAAATGACAGGCCCCTGTCCGCTTCAGCTGTGTGTCTGTCTGTTTTGTTTGGCTGTGCAGCCAAGTCTTAGTCCCGGACCAGGGATTGAACCCAGGACCACAGCAGTGCAAGCCATTATAACCACTGGATCGCTAGGGAGCTCCCAGCGCCTGGGTGATTGTTAGAGCAGACAGATAAGGGAGCGCTGTGGACAGCCAGCATCCTTTCTTTAACGGAGGGTTGGTGAGTGCCACTCCCCTGGAAAGATGCCGTGACAAGCAAGCAGGGAGTGGGGGACATGGCCGAGGTTTCAGAATCCCAGACCCGGGTTCCCATCCTGCCCCGCTATTTCCAGTGGACAGCATGCTGGTTTAGGGCAGTCTGCAGTCTCTTTGTCTGTAAAACAGTTCAGGATGGCCCCCACCTGGGAGAGGGTGGTGCTAATGAGGTGGGAATGTAGGAGAAATCTTTGTACCTTCTGCTCAGTTTTGCTATCAAATATAAGGTCTATTAAATTTTTTTTTAAAGTTCAGTTTTTAAAATTGAAGGAGGCATGGTTGCCATCTCACAAAATGATGCTGAGAATCAGCGAGGCTCTTTCCATGAGGCTTGTCTTGTAGTTGTACTTAGTAAATGTCAGCTAATACTGTAATATTCATTACTAGTCATGGGGCAATAGTATTTGAGAAGGTTTCTCAAAAGTTGTTTTTAAGCAAATACTATTGCCCTGTGAGTCATAATGAATATTATAATCTGATGCTTAAAAAAATTATATCTGGACAAGATAGGTGAGATATAAGATAAAGGAGTTATTTAAATAAGCATTTCTGGGGACTTCCCTTGCAGTCCAGTGGTTAAGAATCCACCTTCCAATGCAGGGGACACAAGTTTGATCCCTGATCAGGAAACTAAGATCCCACATGCCATAGGGCAATTACGCCTACATGCTCAACTGCTGAACCTGGGCGCCGCAGCTGCAACGAAAGATCCCTCATGAAGCGATGAAGACCCCACCTGCCTCCACTAAGACCCAACGGAACCAAATAAATAAATATTAAAGATAAATAAACAAGCATTTTCCGATCACATCATTAGTCAAAAAACACCAAAGTGCTTTCTGTTTTCACAGCTTCATATTCTGAGGTCTAGCATTGCTTTCTTTGATTGCAGTCGTTCAGAAGGTTACAGAAATCACTCAACATTATTTACAGAGGTTCCAAATAGTAAACTGTTTTTCAAATGATGTTGCAGACAGAGAGGGCCCAAGAGACCATCTGCCCTATCTGCCTTCACTTTATCAACTCTTGTTCATTATCTACAAAGTGAGATGCCCAGTGTCCCATCTACCAGCCCTGCTCTTTCCAAATCTGGGTACCCACTGGCAGCTCACGGCTCTTATGTGTGTGATGTGACTGTCTATTTGTGAAATGGCGTTTATTGTCTGTAACAGACAAAGCATGACTGCAGGCCCTGTACTAGATGGATTTTTTTAACAGCTTTACTTAAATTTGCAATACTATCCACTTCTTAAACTACAGGCTGGACACATTCAAAATCGTTGCCTGTGGGTGAGAAATGGATACATATTCTCCAGATCCTAGCCTTCAAAATCATAGTGATCTGTGTAGTTTTGTTTTGTCCACCGAAGCCCATTTCAGAGTCCTTTTTTTTTTTAAAAAAATTGTTGAATAATGCATTTCTTTATTCAAGGTCAACACAAGATCAAGTTCATTCCAGAGATGGTCGGTCCCATATTGGAAATGACGCTGATTCCAGAGACAGAGCTTCGCAAAGCCACCATCCCCATCTTCTTCGACATGATGCAGTGTGAATTCCACTCCACCCGAAGCTTCCAGATGGTAAGGACGTGGGTGTGCATAAGTGGCTTGGACACAAGCCACTTCCTCAAGGTGCTATGGTGTGTCCTCTCGAGAAGGACTCATAGATTGTTCTGCAGTTACACGTGGTGAATATGGAGAACACTTCCCTACATCTTAAGAGAGAAGAGTCCTAGGCTTTCGTTGTGGAGGAAGCCTGTCGTTCTTAAGGAGGACTGCTCTCAGCTTTACGGAGCATTGTTCTTTGGTTTTAGCTTTCAGTTACTTTTATCTGGATTTACTTACACACTAAAATTGGGTAAAACTCTTTCACCCTCCTTCAAAGGTGCAGTAGAGGGTTTGATCAGACCTTACTGTTAATTTCTGACTGGCTGCTTCGTGCTGAGTTACCTCATTTTTAAGTCTAAAGTCTTTGCCTTTCTTCTTCTAAGTGTGTGCCTTGGTGTTTTCACCTGTGCAGTGAGACAGATGAAATTCCTGAAGGTATATGTAGGGGCTATCCTGGTGCTCCAGACTTCATGCCTCCACTGCAGCAGGCGCAGGCTCCGTCCCTGTCAGGGAACTCAGAGCTGCATGCCCAAGGCCATAAATTTTCGGTCAAGGATCCTTAGCCATTTGTTCATTTTATATTATCCCCTGTTTGTACCTTCACGGACAGGTGATAAGACACCCTGAAAGTAAAATCAGGGAGAAAAAAAAAATCTCTTTGCTAAAGTAATCTGGTCTTGTGAATTGGGAAATGATCAATTTCCTTTTCCGTTGGGACAGCTCAGATTTTCTACTGACCTATCTCAGCCTCCCTGGGGGTTAGGGCGCGTGGCTGCCCCAGGGCATATCATCCTTCCCAAATCTGCTGCTTCCCCAGGACCCTCGTTCCTGCCAGGCTCCTGGTCATCTGGTTCATGTGTCCCGTTCCACCGGCCTGGCCTTGGCTTGCTCTCTTGGCCTCGCTGGTGGGTTGAGATGGCTTATGGTTCTTCCTCTGTCTCAGCCGCAGGGTCCATCAGCTCCCCTTGACCCCATTCCAGGCTCTCCTGGACCACAGCATCTGTCTCTCCACTCGCCGTATCTTTTCAGACTCCTCTCTGTTCTCGGTTCAGCTCTTGTCCTGCAGCGGCCCCTCTCTTGAAGCACAGGGCATGCCCTCTCTTCCTTGTCGGTGACGTTGGGGAATATGTGTAGCTGACACATACACAGAACAGCAGGGCACAGCCGCCCTCCCCTGCCCCCCTCCCCCCGCCCAATCCAGGGAGCTTCTAGGACAGGGCTGGCTGACTGCTGTCTAATCTGCCACCAATTCAATTATCTAACCTTATTAGTCACATCAACAAGGCTTAAATTGGCTCTGCGTTCATAGCAGATGTGCAAACCAAATGGAGTGAGGGGAAGGCATGAATGTTTTTCATCTTTACAAAACTTTACTGTTTTGAACATATGACAGAGCCTCTCTTTTGAGAGGTTGCTGTAGCTTTCAGAATGGGGCTGTAAAGAGTTGTTTCACACTCTTACAGTGACAGTGGAGAAGCGACCTGCTGCATTCAGAAGAAATACCTGCCATTTCACTCAAGTTTAAACTGCCTCACACCATCACTGGAATTTCAAAAACATGTCTTACATGTTGGTTTTTTTTAAAAGTTCCCCAGGGCTGTTGCTCCTAGGTCTCCAGCGGTAGTGGAGAGCATTTCATTAGAATGTTCTAATACATACAGTTCCCCAAGAGTCTGCTTCTTCCTTGTCTCCATTTCTGCAAGAAGGAGCATGAATCTTCTTTCAAAATAAGTATCCCCTTTTCTGTGTCCTGGGTGTTGCTCATCCTGTCTCCCCAATGTTCGTGCACTGGGGGGTCTGGCATGGAGGTGGGATAGGGTGGCCTGGAGTTATGGGTTCACATGCCCTCCTGGTAGCCTGGGACCCTCTCAATGGCTGCAGGCAATTCCTGACCTTAATACCATTGGCTCTGGGCAGGTCCTAACAGGTACACTTGATCTGATCTGTCGTGGAAGAGCTTGGACAAGACAGGAGCATCTGAACTAGGAGGCTCACATATGTACCAAGTGGCCTTGCATTCTAGAAATCCTTCCCACCTAGAAATAATCTGCTTCATGTCGGCAGGCAGGCTTTCCTGATGGCTCAGGGATAAAGAATCTGCCAGCAATGCAGGAGACATGGGTTTGATCCCTGGGTCAGGAAGATCCCCTGGAGGAGGGCATGGCAACCGACTTCCCAGGTGGCGCTCGTAGTAAAGAACCCACCTGCCAATGCAGATGTGAGAGACACAGGTTCAATCCCTGAGTCAGGAAGATTCCCTGAAGGAGGAAATGGCAGCCCACTCCAGTATTCATGCCTGAAGAATCCCATGGACAGAGGAGCCTGGCGGGCTACAGTCTGGGGTTGCAAAGATGAGCCTTAACTAACCTCTCCCCTATCTCCCCGAGAAAAAGTGTGAAAGTGAAAGTGTTAGTCGCTCAGTCGTGTCCAACTCTTTGGGACCCCATGGACTGTAGCCCACCAGACTCCTCTATCCATGGGATTCTCCAGGCAAGAATTCAGGAGTGGCTTGCCATTTCTTTCTCCAGGGGATCTTCCCAACCCAGGGACTGAACCCAGGTCTCTCACATTGCAGGCGGATTCTTTACTGTCTGAGCCACCAGACCCTGCTCCCCAACTGAGTCCATTCTGAGCCTCAGCCTCACTAGATTTGGATTCAGAAGGAAAGCGTACCTTTTTAATTCTCCCTTGGCACCTTTTTGTGAAGAATTCCATTCCTTCTATCTTTGGAAAATACAGAACTAACAGCTAAGAATTGTAGCAAACGGCCATGTGGGCTCTCAACCATTAATAAAAATGGGATGGAAAAGACTCCACAGCAAAATAGTGTTTTCGGTCACAGAGCTATTTTCTGTTCTCTTCCTGAGGGTCAGCAAAACGCTCCAAGACTTCCAGAAATTCCTATTTAGTTGTAAAAAATTATAACATGAGTAATCTTTGTGTCCTAAATGTTGCAAATTCCTGTTTGATTAATCTCTTCTTGCTGCCCAGGCTGGTTACCTTAAGCAAATAATTGAATAACCAAGTGGGTGCTGGCAGCTTCTGCCTCTTGGTGGCAAAGCCAGTGTCGTTTGCACTGTAATATGAATGTGAATGTGTTCGGTGGTGATTTTTTGTTTATTCTTCAGTTCTTTGGGGTTTTGCTGATTGCTTTGTTCTTGCTTTCATTTAAAAAATAATACTTAATTCTGTTGTTTTGGATGCTTAGAGGGGAGATTTGACCCCCAAATTAGGCTTTCGTTTCACTGAACCCCAGACTCAAAAGTGGTCCAAGAGGTCAGGGACACTAACACCCTGGCCTCTGCGAGTTCTGATGACACTGAATCGTATTAATATTATAAAAGCTTTCCAGAACAGATGCGTGAGTGTGTGCATACTAAGTCGCTTTGGTCTTATCTGACTCTTTGTGAACCCTGGACTGTAGCCCACCAGGCTTTTCTGTCCATTGGATTCCCCAGGTGAGAATACTGGCTGCTACTGCTGCTAAGTCACGACCCTGTGCGACCCCATAGGCGGCAGCCACCAGGCTTCTCTGTCCCTGGGATTCTCCAGGCAAGAATACTGGAGTGGGTTACTATTTCCTACTCCAGGGGATCTTCCCAACCCAGGGATCGAACCCACGTCTCTTGCATCTCCTGCACTGGCAGGCGGGTTCTTTATCACCAGCACCACCTGGGAAGCCCAAAGATCTGCTGGTGCTGCTGCTGCTGCTGCTAAGTCGCTTCAGTCGTGTCTGACTCTGTGCGACCCCATAGATGGCAGCCCACCAGGCTCCCCTGTCCCTGGGATTCTCCAGGCAAGAACACTGGAGGGGGTTGCTACTTCTTTCTCCAAAGCATGAAAGTGGAAAGTGAAAGTGAAGTGGCTCAGTCGTCTCCGACTCTTTGCGACCCCATGGACCGCAGCCCACCAGGCTCCTCCGCCCATGGGATTTTCCAGGCAAGAGTACTGGAGTGGGGTGCCATTGCCTTCTCTGAAAGATCTGCCTAGACTCCCATAATCCCCTTTAACCCACAGGACTTATGTGCAGGCTTGCTCCTGGGGTTCACTGTCAATGAAGACAGCCCCAAAGGCAGCCCCTGGTCTGTGCTGTGGAGCAGAGGGGCACAGCTGCACCTGTCTGAGGTGTCGCCAGCTGCAGCCACGCAGCGGACAATCCCCTGCCAGGCTACTGCAGGTCTGGGCCTTGACTATAGGTTCCTGGGTGTTTCATAGAAGCTTCAAGGTCACTGAGCTGCCTGCTTGTTAGACCTAGAGGGATGTGGGGACTTTATTGATAGGATGTGGGCTGTGGAGTGCCAGAGACTAATTAAGTGTGTAATTAAGTTTACAGAGCGGTTAGGCCAGGGGAATGGAACATACGTCAAAATAGTGGTGTGTCTGAGCACAGGATTGAAGGCTGAGTGATAGATCTGGGGGGGGCGTCAGTTACTTTTCAGGTGTCAACCTGTAAGCACGGAGCCCCAAGGGTGTGGGAGAGCAGGGCGCTCTCTGCTAAGCCTATGCCTTCCTCTTGGCCATGTGATCCACAGTTAACTGACTTTCACCCACCCTACCCCAGCCTTCTAGTCATGCTAAAGAGAAGGACGTGGTTCTGCAACGCTGTTGGCTTAGACAGTTCCATCTGGGGGCACAGAACAGAAGAGAATCTAATTTCTGGAGCTCTCTAACACCAGGGGATGGTCTAAAACCTTGGTCATACCTCCAGGATCTTGTGAGATGCTTTGCTCTAAAAAACACAAATTAGGACAAAGTGCAGCCAGACAGGCAGGCCCAGGAGATATTGTGGGTTTGGTTCCAGACCACCAAGATGAAGGGAAATCTCAACAAAGTGAATCGCATGAATTTTTTGGTTTCCTAGTTTGTATAAAAGTTGCGTTTGCACTATACGGCAGTCTCTTAAATGTGCAATGCCATTATATCTAAAAAAGCAATGATCATACCTTAATTAAAAACAATTTATTGCTAAAAAAGTAAATTTTTTGCTAAAAAATGCTAACCATCATGTGAGCCTTCAGTGAGTCTTAAAGGCTGGTGGAGGATTTGGAATATTGCAAGAATTACCAAAATGTGACACAGAGAAGTGAACAAATGCTATTTGATCAATGGCATGGAGAGACATGCTCAAGGCACAAACCTTCAGTCAGTGAAAATGCAGTATCTGCGAAGCGCAGTAAAGCAACGTGCGGTAAGAAGAAGCCTGCCTGCACTCAGGTTTTCTTGAAGGGTCAAAGAACGTTTTGCTAATGTGCTTCGCTTCCCGCGGTCCTAGAGCTCACCTTTCTCTCTGCTATTGACCCATGTGGTGAGTTACCGGTTCCAACCTTCCATCCTGGTCCTGCCTTGCTCTGACATAACCCCAGATCTCATCTATAAACGTGTCCCTGGGTACCTGGAGAATGCAAGCCTGGTTTTATACATTTATAAATGTAGTATAGCAAGAATGGTAGGTCTAACCCCCAACAGCCATGATGCATCCCAAACCAAGGAGAGCTGGCTTTTTGATTATCCTGTCCTGAGACCTTTCATTCTGTGTTCTCTTAAGTTAGAGCCAGTAACTCACGGTTCATGTTGGCACTGAGCGCTGAAAGCAATGGTTCTTTCTAAGTTACTTGAGTCGATGTTAATATCATACACTACTCCTCCGAGCATAGCTCCCTTCAGCCTCCACTGTGTTCAACTTAACAGCAAGCCTCTGAAAAGCCTGATGTTTGTGCGTGGCCTCTTACGTTTCGTATTCTCGTAGGGCCACGGTATCGGGTGCTTAGAGACGCTCTGTTCAATATTTTAAGTTGGACACCCTGTGGATATTTCTGTAGCGATATTAGCGTTTCAGAAAAGAGGGGATAATATAATGATTCTGCTCATCACATGAGTGAGCCTCTGTGACCTTCCGAGCAACACAGTAAACCCTCACTAATTTTATCCCAAGCATAGAGAATCCTGTTTCAAATTACCAGACAGCATGCCTTTACAAGTAAGATAATAAACATGATTCTTAGAAAACCAGCCCTGCTCTTTCAGCAAACGTACTTTCTCCAGTTTATTTGGACAGGATTATTTAATCCTGGTGATGATAACCGTTCACAGCACAGGAGCGAACGGATGCTGGTATATTCGGTGAAAATTGACGAAGGCCCTGGAATTTGAGGCTAAGCTGCAGATCTGTGGAATTGAATCCTCGCTGATAAATGGAACAGGGTCTCCAGTGTTTGTGCAAATTACAGAGTTTAGACTGGAGGTTAGTGAAATTAGAATCAGCTGTGTTCTTCTGATTTCCTTATCATTCATCCACTCTTTTTAGAAAACATTGAATTCATCAGTCAAAATTTGATAAGCAGCCTACTTAGGGAGCTGGAGCTTCCTCTGTTGCCCTTGTTTTGTGGCAACGAGGTTTGTGGAGAAGCAGAGAAAACATGCCATTTCCAGAAAGGAGACTCTAAATTCAAGTACTTTCTGATTAACTAGTGATGAGCAATTTGAAATGCTGATATGTGTTTGCCTGTGTTAGGATAAGGTATGTTTTTCTTCACTCTCTAAGCCTTCTTTGTTGTATGCTCCTTAAACATGTGTGGAATCAAATCGTGTGTTTTAATTAAATTTAGACTTACTTTACCTCACGATGGCTTCTTCTGAAGAATCAGCACTCACCACTTAATCGTTGGCATCCCCGTCATGGTGCCATCATGGAAGATGGGGCTGCCTTGAAATGCAAACTTCTGATCCAGTAGCAAGCCATTTCTCTTGTGCTAGTCTCCAGAAAGAACCACCTTTTGCAGAGGTTTTTTTTTTTTTTCCTGTAAAGAGAAGAGTAATAGTGGGTTAGTATCCAAGTTGTTATTATATAGTAAAAGTCATTCTCCCGAGACCTCAGGTGAACCAAAAAAAATGCAACTCATTCTCTCTTCTTCAGTAGAAAGAACCACCTTTTTTTCTCTGTTCCTAAAATCTCTGAACTTCTTAAGCCCAACAGAATCAAAGAGGGTGTTTACTGGGGGGCGGGGGGGGGGGGGGGGGAGGAGACAATGGAGCAGATCAAGAAAAGAATTGCAGGGATTTACTGAAGTCCCAGTTTTTGTGATGTTGCTAAGTCCTTGATGTCAAGCAAGAATCAATACTTCTCTCCAGTCCTGTTTTAAGCCTTTGTTTCATCCATAGCATGATAAAATTGTGACTTCAGGCAGCATGTCCCGATCAAGGTCGTGCTTTGAGGCTGCTCCTTGAGTCTCCCCAGCCCCCTTGCCTTCTGCTTCACAGGGGTATCACTGCAGGTATTGCTGCAGCAGTGGGGCCCCAGGTCCGCAGAGCAGTAGACAGTGTTGGACGGACCAGTCGCAAGCACTGCAATGAGTGTGTTCGCCACTTGGCTTGTGTGGCCAAGGTTGTATCTTAGCAACCTACTGGCCTGCTCCTTGGGGGCCCTATTAAGTCCTCCCGAGCTCCAATTTAACACCGACTCTATGCAATAATTTATATGTACACCGCGTATTCATCCCATTAGAGCATCCATGCCAGGTGCTATCCTAGGGGTTGGGAATACAGCAGAGACCAATAGAGAAGAAAAGTCTTCTCGTGCAGCTTAAATTCTTATGGAATCCCGATAACAGTGGGGGACTAGGTGCCTGGGGAAGCAATGTCTGAGTGTGTACTGTAAGGGGATTCCACTAGAGGTGATCGTACTACGTGGAGTAAGTCAGAAAGAGAGAGATGAGTATCACATGACATCACTGATACGTGGAATCTAAAATATGGCATGAATGAACTTACAAAACACAACAGATTCACAAACCAAGAGAATGGGCTTGTGGTTGCCAAGCGGGAGGGGAGCGGGGAGAGATGATGGGAGTCCGGGGTAGCAGATGCAAACTGGCATATAGAGCATGGATACACAACAGGCATGGGGAACTGTGTTCAGTCTTCTGTAATAAACCAGGAAAAGAAGGTGAAAAAGAATATATACTTGTATAACTGAGTCCCCTTGCTCAGCAGAAATTTGCACAGCATTGAAAATCAGCTCTACTTCAATACAGTTGTTTAAAAGGAGGGTCCCAGAGACCCTCGCATACCTGCCAGGTCTGCTTGCTTTGTGAACCCTGAATTCAGCCCTTGTTTCCTTTGGGTGCAGTGTGGGTGCCTCATCTCTCAGGAACCAAAGCTCTCGCAGCCTCTCCTTCCTGCCTGTCCCACATCCATGAGTAACTGCAGGGACCCTCACCTGACCAGAATCCCCGTACTCAGGTGGCTCTGAATTGTGGCAGGGATGGGGACGGGGCCGCGAGGATTGAGGAGGGTGGGCACATCCATCCTTATTACAGGAGTTGTTTCCAGCCTGATCAGCCACAGAGTCCGTGAGTTCTGTGAAAGCATTTTGGAGATTCGCTCCTCCCCAGAATTTAGAGTTGTCCTGAAAGAAAGAGACAGACAGACCATCAATCCTGAGGGTCCTTTCCCACCATAATATGCTGGAAATCCATCAGAAGCTTTGGGGGATTCAAAGAAAGGCTTAAGGTGTCTGCTGGTCTGACTTAAACGCATTGCCCCTCTTGTTTTTCAGACTGTTTGTCATCCAGGATGAGCTATATCACTGGGATCCATTAAGGCGTGGCAGGGAAGTGGCCCTTTGCCTGTTTTCAGATTGCAGAGAACTCTGCTGCCAAGTGACACAGCGTCTGTTCTTTTCCAGGAACCGAGGAGCTATTTTAGTTGTTACTTGTTCATAAAGATGAAGTTTGAGACTTTTTTCTATGTTGCTCCTTGATATCTTTTCCCCTTACGATTTCCTTTTCTTTCTCTCTCTGGTGCTACTCCTGGGATCAGAAGATGCATTGAGGCTTCATCAACCAGGGAGGGAAATGAAAGATTCCCCCGTGACAGGGGCTCATCAGAAATCCCCAGAGGTTCGAGAAGGGCACCTCTTAAACAAAATCAAGCTTCAAAGGTGCAGGGCAACTCTCCAACGACGATCTGTTGGCGATTTATGTATTATTGACGCTCAGGTCATGAGATGAAGTAGCCACCGTGCTGATTATTTACACTTCCTCTGTTTAATTACAGTTTGAAAATGAGATCATCACCAAGCTGGATCATGAAGTGGAAGGAGGCAGAGGCGATGAGCAGTACAAAGTGTTATTTGATAAAATGTAAGTGTTGATTAACAGTGGGATTTATGTCAGAATGGAGACAGAGAGACTGTAATTCGACGACAATGAACTTTGTAGCCCAGAAATAATTAAAAAGTGTTAATGATGGACATATTTTAAACTGTGCCTCAGTCCGGTTTCTTTTTCTGAGTGTGATTAACAAGGTATGTGTAATTATTTTTCAGCCTCCTGGAGCACTGCAGGAAACACAAATACCTCGCCAAAACGGGAGAGACTTTCGTAAAGCTTGTCGTGCGCCTGATGGAGAGACTTCTGGACTATAGAACCATCATGCACGATGAGAACAAAGAAAACCGCATGAGCTGCACGGTCAACGTGCTGGTGAGTGAGAGCTTAAATATCCCATCTGTCCTGGGAGATGAACCAAGAATTTCAGAGCTTCGGGACAGCTGGCCACAGGGCTTTGCAGGGCGGTATGTGGCTTCCTTCGCTTGTTTCCTTGTCTGTTGCAGGGAATGAAGAAGGGAGGACTGTTTGCAGATCTGCTTTTTAAGCATGTCTGCCCAATAAGCACGTCTGTGCAACCATCTTTGCTCTAGATGTCTGCACAGTTGTTCTTCCCCTGGCTCAGAAGATAAGAAGATCTGTCTTGCTTGTAACCAGGGAGCGCCCTCCCTGATTACAGATCCTAAGTGGGGAGTTTGGGTGTGTTTTGTTTTGAATACCTATTGATGGCTCTGCTGGGTCTTTGCTGCCGTGCACGGGCTCTTCGTCGCTGGACGCGGGCTTGCTCTAGTTCCAGCGTGAGGGCCTCTATCGTTGCGGAGCACGGGCTCCAGGAAGGGAGGTCTTCAGTTGTTGTGGCCCATGGCTTTAGTTGCCCCAGCCACATGTGGGATCTTAGTTCCCAGACAGGGCATCCAACCTGTGCCCCCTGCATTGCAAGGCAGATTCTGAACCCCTGGACCACCAGGGAAGTCCCGCTAAGTGTGTTTGTTACTAGGATCCTTGTAAACTGCGGTGGGGGCAATGGTGGCCTCCGAAAGAGATGTCCACATCCTGATCCTCAGAAATGTGAACGTGACCCTATTTGGAAAAAAGGCTCCTAGCGGTTGTGGCTCAAGATCTTGAGATGAGACCAACTGGGTTACCCAGGTGGGGCTGAGTCCAGTGACAGGTATTCTTAAGAGAGAGAAAAGGAGATGGCAGAGACCCCAAGGAAAGACCAGGTGAAGTAGGAGCAGAGATACCAAGGATGCTGCCACAGCCAGGAGGTCCTGGAGCCACCACAGCTGAAAGGGGCAGGAAGGATGCTTCTCTTGGAGGCTACGTGGCCCTGCTGACACGTGGATTTCACACTTGAGCCTCCAAAATGGTGAGAGGACGCAGAGCTATTGTGTCAAGCCATCAAGATGGTGGCGATTTGTGGCACAGCCACAAGAAACCCGTGCGTGGCCACATGAAGGCTCAGGTGAACTCAACCACCCCCATCCATCGGCCTCTGGCACAGCTGCAGTCACTGGACTTGGCCGGGTTCTGAGGACACCCCGTTCCTGACACAGTCGTGGTGCATCAGGCAAGGCTACAGGGCGAGGAGCTTTTAGGAAGCTTTACAGCAAACTCAGCGGCTGGGAGTGGTTGGCAAACCTCATGGCCCTAAGGAGCCACGTGACCCCACGTCTGGCTCCAGAGTCCTCTGCCTCTCTCAGCATCTTCCTTCTCTGTTTCCCCCTTAAGGAGCCAAACAAACAGCCTTTTCATCAATTTCCCCTGCCTGTCCCGACGCAGGAAGGCCAGGAAACACTGCTCCTGCTTTCTTCTCTTTACTTCCCTGGATTGTCCTCATCACTGCCCAATCGTTGGACAGCAGGTGGAAGCCCTGCCCTGACTTTCCCTGTTTGTATGGACTTGTGGGCCCTTTGAGCTCATGGGAGTGGACTTTTGTGCCAAGAGGAGCAGGACACATCATTCATTCTTGAAAATCACCAGAGGGGTTTGGACTAAAAAGTTAAGCAAAAGGGAATACTTTTTACCTTCCTTCTTGAGTATCAACATTGAATCTGAGCTTTGCCACCAAGAGCTGGCCGCTGAAAGCTTGTGCAGTCTCAGCCCTGCATTCTGGGGCAGGCCAATCTGTTTTGGCCAGTGATACACAGTTTGAGAGCAAGTTTTCTTTTCCTTGAAAATCTAAACATGGGGGACTTAAGGTTTCTGGTCCAGTATGTAAGGCAGCTTGGAAGTGGTTACCCCCATCCTCACTACAAGAAGAAAAGCTGCCAGACTTAAAATCAACAACTCTTCTTAGAGTCATCGTCTTAGATCCACTGGGAAAACGCCTGCTCCCCAATTTGAAGAGACAGGAGGATACAGAGAATCGCAGTTCCCTGCAGCAGAAACTGCTGCTGGAGCCACTACCTGACTCCTTTTAACTAGCACTTTCAACAGAAAATTACAAGGTGTCTTAGAGGCAAAAGACACAGTTCGAAGTATCAAAACATCAGATCAGGACTTGGACTTAAGATTTTAGAATTATCACACTGGGAATTAGTATGTCATGATTAACATGTTAAGGGCACTAATAGAAAGAGTAGACTTTATGGGAGACCAGCGTGTCAGGATGGCCGATTGGACAGAGGACCAGATGGTTGGATGGCATCACCGACTCAATGGACATGAGTTTGAGTAAACTCTGGGAGATGGTGAGGACAGGGAAGTCTGGCGTGCTGCAGTCCATGGGGTCATCAAGAGTAGGACATGATTGAGTGACTGAACAACAGCAACAGGGGAAGAATAGGTAATATAAGCAGAAAGATGGGAGCTCTCAGAAAGAATCAAAGAGAAAAATGCTAGAAATCCAGAACACTTGCAGCATGAAGAATGCCTTTGGTCTCATCAATAAACTGGACATGGTCGAGGAAAGATCAGTGAGCTTGAAACGTCTAACTACATTTGCATGTGCTTCGTAAGGGCCTTGGACCACTGTTGGAAGTGGGCTTCCATCCTTGAGATCTGGCCCACACCGGCTGTTTGCCTCTCCACCCATCTGTAGCCTGACTGCGCTGGGGTGGCAGTGAGCTCTGCCCCAGTTAAGGCCTCGATCATTTGCTCAGAAATGAGCCCAGCTCTTAGCCCCCTGCCTTCTTTCCTCTGTCCAAAAGAATTTACTTTGATGATGCCAATGTGGTTAACACAAAATAGAAATCAGCATTTTTCTGCATGAGAGAAACAGAAAACTTTTCAAAATCATTCCCTTCCATGGACATCCTTTTCTGGTGCGTCCTCTGATCTTTAAGGGGATCCAGAGGCCCTTTTGTGTCCTGAAGGAAGAATTATTATTATGTTGATGAGGTTTCCAGCTTTGATGTTCGACTACTATTAATCTTTGTTTCAAGCACAATCTTTTTGAGTGAACCAGGATGCAAAACCTGGCGGAGATACAGTGATGAGCTCGGGCCTTTTACCAGAATCAGAGTCAGGGTCAGAACAGTAAGCGTTTGTGAGGACACCTGAGCTCAGAGTTCCTGGCGTTGTAGCCTGCGTTCTTCTCTCGTCCTGAGACTGTCTGATATTGTTCACGTCCTTCGGCTTGAAACATCCTGAATCTTCCCACGAAGAGTCAAGTGTTCTGTTCTTAACCATTTCCTGGGGAGGATGACATGGATTCCAACCTATCACGATTCTTTCACTTAAAAAATATAATAGATCTCTGGATTTCAAAGAAATATAACTAGATTTTTACAGGTAGACATTCTGTCTCATAATATTCACTGCTAAGATTACATTTAATCTTATAAATATATTTTTAACCTCCTGGTCCATTTTTACCTTTATCTTGGTACTTATGAAACAAATAGAGTTTCATAGAAGCAAATATGTCTTTCTCAGTTCAGTTCAGTTCAGTCACTCAGGCATGTCCGATTCTTTGTGACCCCATGGACTGCAGCGCACCAGGCTTCCCTGTCCATCACCAACTCCTGGAGCTTGCTCAAACTCATGTCCATTGAGTCAGTAATGCCATCCAACCATCTTATCCCCTGTCGTCCCCTTCTCCTCCCGCCTTCAATCTTACCCAGCATCAGGGGCTTTTCCAGTGAGTCAGTTCTTCACATCAGGTGGCCAGAGTATTAGAGATTCAACTTCAGCATCAGTCCTTCCAATGACTATTCAGGACTGATTTCCTTTAGAATGAATGGTTTGATCTCCTTGCAGTCCAAGGGACTCTAAGAGTCTTTCTATCTTTAGATGAATATGGAGGTATAAACATATGTTTAGAAAAATATAAAATGTACCCAACTGATTACTAAGTAGAAATTCCCTTGAAATCCTAAGGTTAAAAACCAAAGAACATAAAATATATTCATCAATAGAGAAATGTAAGCCCATTGCCAAATTTCCATTAGAACCAGTGGTATTATCCTTTTTTTATGGAGTTGGTGGGACAGTCTAAGTTGTGTGGGCTTATTAACATCCTATTCTTTCTATCATTTAAAAAGATAAAAAATAAGAGACAGAGGCTATTATTCTGGCCAGTAGCCTAAGTCCTTTATTTTTTTAATTAAACTTTTTATTTTGCGTTGGAGCATAACTGATTAACAATGTTGTGACAGTTTCAAGTGGACACCAAAGGGACTCAGCCGTACATATACATGTATCCATTCTCCCCAGGCTCCGCTCCCATCCAGGCCCCCGCATGACATTGGGCAGAGTCCCCGTGCCATGCAGTAGGTCCTTGTTGGTTATCTCTTTTAAATATAGCAGTGGGTGCCTGTTTATCCCAAACCCCCTACTGTCCATTCCCCTGCCCCTCCCCACTGGCACCTGCAGGTTCATTCTCTGAGTCTGTTTCTTGGGGCTTCCCAGGTGGTACTAGTGGTAAAGAATCCACCTGTCAATGCAGGAGATGCAAGAGATATAGGTTCGATCTCTGGGTCGGGAAGATTCCCTGGAGAAGGAAGTGGCAACTCACTCCAGTATTCTTGCCTGGAAAAATCCCATGGACAGAAGAACCTGGTGGGCTACAGTCCATGAGGCTGAGATGAGTTGGACACGACTAAGTGACTGAGCACAAAATAGACAAACTTCTACCAGCAAGTCTGTATACACAGTGGATCACAGTTCCCACTGGACCAAATGCAGATTTGTAATGAAGTAGAATTTCATCGTCACCTTATAATCACAGTTTTCAGTTACTGGTAGGTGATTTTGTTGTATGTCCTCTGGCTCGTCTACGCAATTATCATATCTACGCCAGAGAGTAGTAAAATCATTCTTAATTTACAAACATAAGTCAGGTACTTTGTGGCCCTTTTATAAGGTTAATTAAGGTGTTTCCAACTAGAAATCTGAAAATCTTATCATAGGATGTGTCTCAGTTATGACGGAGTACAAAACTGAAATGCAGTGAAATGCATGTGCTCTGAAAGATTAATACATAGCGCTGGATTGGAGTTGGGAGACTTGTCCCAGTGGGGTTGCTTGGAGAAACACAGCTGGCAGCGCTGGGGTAAAGAGAGGACCATGGGGGTGGGGGGCCCAGAAGTGGGGCCCCCGCTGAGCAGTGTGAACTTTTATACAAGGAACTCGAAAGTTTTATATAGAAATTGGAATTTGAGATGAACATCCTTCGGGTCTAGGGAGGTTTTGAAGTCCTATGCAGGGAACGGAACTCAGCGCAGGCAGGAAATAAAGACATTTCCATATCTCGGAGAGGAGTGAAAGTCGCATGATATCCCTGTTGTGAAATTGTAGAGGAGAATGATCAAAAGCTTCGGAAAGGATTAAAAATGGGAGGGCAAAAGAGAGTGGTGTGAAATCGTAGCTTGTAAACACTGGCGAGTCAGAGCTGGAAGTGAACAGCTCATCCTTCTCCTTTGATGTAGCTTGCCTTTGTTACGTGGCTCCCAGTTGTCAGCCAAAAATATCCTCATTACCCGAAACCAGGGGACACTCACAGCTGAGAGGCTGCAAAACGTGGAAATCTTGGTGCGTCTCTCTAAATGCGCCCCCTTTTACTCTCCGCATGTATTTAGCATTTCTTTTCAGACAGATCGATCGTGGAAGCAATGTCTTTTTTTTGGCTAATGAAATAAAAGAGGCTATTTCATCTTCCTGGATAATTGCATGCATTTATGATAGTGATATCCACTAGTTATCTCGGGCCCCATTCTAGAGGGCTCACTTCGTGTGCAGGTGCTGAATTTCACACTGAAAGTGGCCGTGGTGTTTCCATGCCTTAGACCTTGTTAGGTGACTGTTCTGTACCTTTCTGGTGGCCTCATGTACAATAAAGATTTTAAAGCGTAGAGATTTCTCATAAAGAAATGTAACTGTTTATGAGCAATGTTTATGCTCATCTGAAAATAGTCTACAATATGTAGAATTAGGGCTTTCCTGGGGGCTCAATGGGTAGAGAATCCGTCTCCAGTGCAGGAATCTCAGGAGATGCGGGTTCAGTTCCTGGGTGGGGAACGATCCCCTGGAGGAGTGCATGGTGACCCACTCCAGTATTCTTGCCTGGAAAATACCCTGGACAGAGGAGCCTGGCGGGCTACCGTCCATACGGTGGCAAAGAATTGGACGTGACTGAGCACCCCACTCCAGTACTCTTGCCTGGAGAATCCCATGGATGGAGGAGCCTGGTGGGCTGCAGTCCATGGGGTCGCTGGGAGTCGGACACGATTGAGCGACTTCACTTTCACTTTTCACTTTCATGCATTGGAGAAGGAAATGGCAACCGACTCCAGTGTTCTTGCCTTGAGAATCCCGGGGATGGGGGAGCCTGGTGGGCTGCCGTCTATGGGGTCGCACAGAGGGACACGGCTGAAGCGACTTAGCAGCAGCAGAGTACACATGTAGAATTAGCCCATTGTCGCTAGTCGGCTAACTAGCCTTCCTGTCTGTCAGTGCTGTACACAGGATGTTTTATTAAGCAGTAACTGGTTTTCTTACTGTGTTTTGGAAGGCCTGTGTAGAACAGCACTTTCCAGTAGAAATTTCCTGGTGATGGAGACGCGCTTATGTGCACTCAGGACACTATGCAGGGGCCCTGGCTCCATGTGGCTCCTGAGCCCTCAGGGTGTGTGGCAAGTGCCATTGCGGAAGCGAATTTTTAACTCCATTCAACTTAAATTAAGTTGACTTTCTCTTTGAGTACATATGATCTGTGGCTATTGTGTCCAATCAAGTTACAACAGTGTGTTGCCTTCTTATGGCTCTTGGTGAGTGAGGCCAGACCCAGTGTGCTCTAAATCATGTTGATGATGCTTATTCCCAAGTGAATTGTCTCCCACTCCTAATGAAAGTATAGTGGTTAAGAATGGTTAAGATATCACGTCTTTGGGTAATGCTTTGTTGTAACTGAAAACAGGTGACATTCAAATGACAGAAGTAGATTTAAGCCATCATGGCTTTTTTATCTTTTAATTTCTAAAATTAGAATTTTTTTCTTTTTATTTTATTGAAATATAGTTGATGTACAATGTTGTGTTGGCTTCAGGTGTACAGCATAGATTCTTTTCCATTGTAAGTTATTACAAGATGTTGAGTATAGTTCCCTATGCTATACGTAGGTCCTCGTTGGTTATCTATTTAGATGTGGTGTAGATACACAGTGGACTATTACTCAGCCATAAAAAATGAACATTTGCAACAACATGGATGGACCTAGAGATTATACTAAATGAAATAAATCAGATTGAGAAAGATAAATATCCTATGATACCATTTATATGTGGAATCAGGGAAAAAATGATAGAAATTAACTTGTTTCCAAAACAGAAATAGATTCACAGACATAGAAAACAAACTTAAGGTTACCAAAGGGGAAACATAGTGGGATAAATGGGAATACAAGGATAGAAGGATAAATGGGATAAATGGGAATTTGAAATTAGCATATACATCCTACAGTATTTAAAGTGCAGAAAACTTATTCATTAGAATTTTTATCCCCATCCAAAAAAAATGAAGAGCAATGTAAGCGATTTCTGCATTTTATATGGATTTTTGGTTCAGATCCAAAGAGTTGGGTCTGTTTGTCTTTAACACAAGTTGAAGAATTGTGAATTTTTAATGTGCACGTGATACCTTTTATAGAACTGGTTTTTTAATATAGTATTGTGGTTTGATTTCTTTCAGAATTTCTACAAAGAGATTGAAAGGGAAGAAATGTATATACGGTACGTAAGCATCAGGCTTCTCTACACCCTTGATCTGTTGATGATAATTGCTGTCTGTCAAATCCATGCTAAAAATATTTTATAATCATAGGGGTTTATCTTGTAGAAAATCATGAAGGCTGGAGTTTGAATTTGGTGGAGATCCTGGAAGTATTGTCAAGCCTAGGGCAGTGTGTCCAGGCTGATGTGGAGATTTGGGGGTGGAGGGGGTCATACATAGTCAGCTCAGAAGCAAATTATTGCGAAGGGTTTTTGTTCCTTTTGACTGACCCTTATAGCAAAAGGCACCACTACAAATTTTAGCGTTTCACAGAAAGCCATATGATCAAATGAGAAGTCTAGTTTTAACTTCATCAGAAATAGGACAATATTATACATTTTCATTCTTACCTGGATACCAAATTCTCAAGTTTTGTATTTTCTGCTGGAATTTTCTGCTTCACTTGCCTTTTTCTCTAGGATGTTGGACTATGATTGGACCCTCTCCATATTGGTCTCTTTTAGTGGCGGTGTCAAATTTTAGCAAGATTACCCCTTAGAAGACCAGAGTAATTACATGATCCACATGGCATTGGTGTTTAATGATGGATTAGTTACATTCAGCATGGTTTTCTTTCTCTCTCTCTTTTTTTTAAGTCTCTATTTATTTGTATAAAGAGTAAACAAAGTCATGATTTTCTAACTTTTGGTTTCTAAGACTTTTTAACTTTCTCCTTTAAAAGCAATACATGTGAATATAATAAACTTTGGGGAAAACAATTAGTTTCTTTTATCCAAATGTAGGTTACTTTGTATTAAAAAGCCTCCTTTTCTTTATGGCAGAAGAATTCTTTTGATCACATTCACTGTGATCACTGGAGCTCTTTATTCTTATGGATTTGTATTTTTATGGATTTTGTGTGTGTGTATTCAGACTCAATAGACATGTGAGAAATCACAATGAAACATTGTGTCAGCTCATTTCAAATGTATGGAGAAAAGTCTAGAAAAGATGAGAAAGAATGAGAAAGCTTGAAGCACAATTGTGCCTTCTTGGGCCATCTTCAGCTTTGTCCTGAAAAGAGAATACTTAAATTTTTAAAAATATATCTATTTATTACTCCGGTTGATTTTTCTTAATGCTTTGTGTACCAGAAGCTTCCAAGGCATTATGTATTGTGAACTTTGTAAAAAGAAAGAATAGAGATGATTTACTGTTGAAGTAGAATTTTGCTGTTGCAGTACTCAACACAAATTATTTTGTGACGCTTTCTGAATATACCTGTGTTTTATCATCTCAGGTATCTGTACAAGCTCTGTGACCTGCACAAGGAGTGTGATAACTACACTGAAGCCGCCTATACCTTGCTCCTCCATGCAAAGCTTCTGAAGGTCGTAAAGTTCACCATATACTTTTATGATTCTGTTGTTATGAATTATAAGATCACTTAATATTTGATTTTCCCATGACAAATTTTTAGTAAACCTGTAACAAGATTTTATGGATATTAACTCAAAGCAGTGACATTAACAAAGAGTTAGGAAGTACTTTGATTATAGATTTGACTCCACTGAATGCAAATTTGACAGGATGTCGGAACAAGTTATCACCGAGCATCTTAAATACCCATCATTAGTCTGTCAGCTTGCAGTGAGTTAGGGGCTCTCTGTTTCTTTATTCCTATCAACAGGACCCAGTAATGCTGGAGAGTGACATCAGTAAGAAGGAATTTCTGTGTTAGAACAGCTAAGAGGATGAGCCCACTGCTTGTAATCTTAGAAAACAGTGTAGGGACCAGATCTTGACTTCTCTCCCTGTGCTCCAAGGGCATCCATGGAGATCTCCTGTTGGTCTATCAGTGCTTGTTAGACCTCCTGCCTGACTCCTGGGTGTGTTGCTCCTGAGCATGAGTCTGTCTTGAGTGATCATTTTGTTGTGTAGATAGCTGTGGACATTGGTGTGTGTGTGTTGCCATAATATATTCATGTTCTTCCCCATGTCCAGTTTCAGCCCAGTTAGTCTTACAGAGTGAACTCACAGTAAACAGCTGGGTGGATGTTTATATTGATGAATGGAAAGATGGAAGTATCGGTGGATGGAGGGATGTGTGGGTAGACAGATGGATGGCTGTGTGGATGGGTGGAAATGTGGATGAATGGTGGGACGAGTGAGTGGATGGATGGCTGTGTGGGTGGATGGCTCTCTGGGTGAGTAGTTGGATAAATGAGGAAATTTCTTTACAACTTCTAGTTTTATATTTTAAAACTTTAGCAAGTCACTAGATCATCTTTCCCATTATATCCTCATAAAAAATTGAAAAATTATAAACTAGATAAAGAGGAAGAGGTATGAGAATTAGAATTAAGTTGTGTCTCCATGTAAAGACTACTCATTCAAGAAATCCTGTGTCTAAACTCAAGCCAGTTCCCCCTCTTACCGTCTGAGCCACCAGACAAGCCTGAATGGAAGGAAACCGGCTGAGATTGTGCTAAAGATGCTCAGTGCCTGTTGGATGATGAGAGGAGCAAGGCAGAGGCCAAGTCAGGCAGCGAACCTCCAGCAAGAATCTCCCAGCCCCTGGTCCAGTCCTGAGCTCTCCAGTCGCTTGCGCGACACGTATAAAAAGAAGCTGGAGTGTGGAGATTTACCTCCACCTGAAAACGAAGAGTCGATTCCAAACCAAGTGCAGTAAGACTCGCTTCGGTCTGAACCTCATCTCTAGTCATCCGTGGTAGCCCTGTGGTTTTGCACCACATAAAACTCTGCAGGGAACGTCGTTTCTGAAGCTAGGAATTCCAGCTGGGCCACTGCACACGAGCTGTCCCACTTTGAATTCTTACGGCTTTCATTTGTTAGAAACCCAAATTTTAGTAACAAGGCCATTTTGAAACTACAGAAATATTTCCTTTACACCAGGGAAATTAAAAAGGGGTTGACAAGCTGCTTGGGCACCCTTGCTCTCTCTCATCGTACATAAACTTTTCTGTGGTGTGTGAATGTATATGTGTGTGCAAAGTATCATTTATTTAATAATTACATTTATTGAACACAGTCGGGTTTTCCACACACGGTTCAAGGATGTTTCACAAACCAAATCAGTTGGCCCATTTCCATTATCTTTTTCACTGGGGTTTTGAATTTTCCAGTTAAATACACATAATTGCTCTCCATATCTTTTACATCATTACATTTTGCAATTTTTCCTAAATATGTTTTGATATTGCAGTAAATGTGAATTCATGCTGGTTAATCAGCACACTAAAGAACGTTACTTGTATCTTTATGAAAATTATTCACCATGATTGATATAGTCTTGTTCATGAAGTAAAAATCCTCAAATAGGATCTTCTATTTTGGTTAAGGCTATTTAAAAAAAAAGGCAATAAAAACATCAGCCTTTAGCCTTTAGCAATGAAGTTATTTCATCTTTATGTTTAAGGGGGAGTATACAGCATAACTCCTTTTGGTGTTTAAATTTTTTTAGGCGATTTTAAACTCCAAGGAAGTTATATGGCCTCTGAACTTTCTTAGTTATCTTATTGTAGTTACAGTTCAGAATCAT
This sequence comes from Bos taurus, assembly GCF_002263795.3. Taxonomy (NCBI): domain Eukaryota; kingdom Metazoa; phylum Chordata; class Mammalia; order Artiodactyla; family Bovidae; genus Bos; species Bos taurus. The sequence continues at coordinate 46,880,891 of NC_037353.1, forward strand.
GTGCAATTCTTCCACCCCTCAGAAAAGTCGAAATCTGGCCATGTGGTGAAAATGCCACACTCAGCAGAGTTTGTAACTCTGGGTTGTGGTTGGGTTATACATGTCTCATTTGAAGACGGAAAACACTGCAGTAGCCTAAAGGCTTCTCATTCTTACTTGACACCCCGGGACCTGGGGAGCCCTTCTGGCCCCATGCTCTGCACCCTGTCCCTTGGAGCCCTGGGGTCCAGCCTGGGGCACTCCTGGGGTGCTCCGGAGCCCCTCTGGCTTCCGGAAGGTAGGGGCAGTATGTGCTGTGAGAGCCAGCCTCTTAGGGAGCCCAGCGTGCTCCCGGGCCTCGCCTCACCATTTTTGCAGGCCTGTCCCTCGGGCCTTTCCCCCTGCCCCCATGGTTCCTGTCCATTTGTCATGCCGCCTAAAATGTGGCCCCATGGCTCGTCCCATTGCTCCATATGTGGCCTTACCAACCCTGAATCCAGTGCCCCCCAACTGGTGGGGTACTCTATCCCAATTGTGGTCCAGGCAGCCTGCAAGCTGCTGCTTTCTTGGCAGAATCCCCCATGTCTTCTCATAAGACCAGTTCAGACGTCACCTCCTGAGTTTAACCAATGAGCAAGCCCATCCTGATTCCTTACTCCAGGGAGCCTCCCCAGACCTCTTGTCCTTCCTCCTGCCCTTAGAAAGTGAAAGTGAAAGTCACTCAGTTGTGTCCAACTCTTTGTGACCCCATGGACTATACAGTCCATGGAATTCTCTAGGCCTGAACACCGGAGTGGGTAGTCCTTCCCTTCTCCATGGCATCTTCCCAACCCAGGGATCAAACTGGGGTCTCCTGCATTGCAGGCGGATTCTTTACCAACTAGGCTATCAGGGAAGCCCATAATGACCATGAGATGTTTCCTGCAGACTTACTCCTGGTGGTTCAGATAGTAAAGAATCTGCCTGCAACGCAGGAGATGCAGGAGACACAGGTTCAATCCCTGGGTTGGGAATATCTCCTGGAGAAGGGAAAGGCAACCCACTCCAGCATTCTTGCCTGGAGAATCCCATGGACAGCGGAGCCTGGCGGGCTACAGTCCATGGGGTCGCACAGAGTTGGACACGACTGAGCAACTCACACTTTCTTTTGCACTTTCATTGTGTACCACACCACTGTCGTCTGTAATGGCGCTCACCCGTGACCTGGAGCCTTGCACACTGCTGTTCTGTGCCTGACTCTTCACCACCCTGTGGACTATAGCTTGCCAGGCTCCTCTGTCCATGGTGGGATTCTTCAGGCAAGAATACTGCAGTGGGTTGCTATTTCCTCCTCCAGGGGATCTTTCCAACCCAGGGATCAAACTTGTGTCCCCTGCATTGGCAGGAGGATTTTCTACTGCTGAGCCACTCGGGAAGCCCATGCCTTGCGCATAGTAGGTCCCCACCAAATGGTGAAGTTTACTGAACTTTACATTCAGCGCCATGGATTTGTTGAGCATAAGTTCAGGAGTTTAGGTGTTAAATGACCTCGCCTTCACCTCCGCTCCTTGCTGAGACCTCTGTGCGTCCTTCCTTGGTACCCTAAGTCCTCTGCCACATCTGCAAACACCAGCTGAGCCCTGACTCATTGGGATCCACGTGCCTTCTGCTGTTGATTAAAAAACTTAGCAGCACAGGAGCCAGGCCAGTACCCGGGGAAGCCCCACTTGAGGCAGCCACAAATCACCCAGGGCCTCATTGGTTTCATCGGTTCCCAGGTTTCATCGGCAAGCTGACAGTTCCAGAACCTGCTGGGTTTCTCTTCTGTGTGAATCTCGACCAGCTTTGCCTTCCTCGCGTGTTTTCTCATCTTGAGGCCTCTGCACAGAGGTTCTGTCCTCAGTTCCAGGCCTGAAAGTCTGATGAGAGCCGCTCCAGCGGTCCCCGGAATCATGGCTGGAACACTGCCCTGAATTCAGGGCTTCCTGTGCAGTCTGAGTCCAGGGGAGGGAAAGGTCGCAGGGGCCGGGCCTCCCCAAGCACCACTCACGCTTTGCTTTTGCCTCAGTGGTCGGAGGACGTGTGCGCGGCCCACCTCACCCAGCGGGACGGGTACCAGGCGACGACCCAGGGGCAGCTGAAGGAGCGGCTCTACCAGGAGATCATCCACTACTTTGACAAAGGCAAGGTAAAAAAAAAAATGCAGCTTTTCTGTTGTTTTCTTTTTTCTGTGCACCTTCCTGCCATGTTGTAAACACATTTTTTTTAACACATGGTGTTTGTGGAACCAGAGATTTGTTTCAGATTGTGTATGTGAAGGCTTTGTGCATGGCCCTCCAGCCAGCGCTTCTAAGTAGAAATCCTACCAAAAAAAAAAAAAAAAAAAAATCAATCACCCTTTTATAGATGCTCTGCTGAAAGTCACGACTGAGCACGAGGATTTTTATAATCCTTGCAGAGGACGCTGATATGGGGGAATTTGGGCCTCCCAGGGGGCGCTACTGGGTAAAGAACCCAGGGCAAGTGGCATCTCACTTGTGTATTCTTGCCTGGAGACTCCCATCCACAGAGAAGCCTGGCGGGCTAATGATTCACAGGGTCACAAAGAGTCGGTCGCGACTGAGCACATGCGCACTGGCTGTGTTACAGCTAATGCATTCCTTTGACAGTTTGAGTTTTTCTGTTGTCACTGAAACATTAATCCCGTGGCAAGACCAATGCTGCTCTCGTTGATGGCCTCTCTGTTAATTGGCTCAAACAAAATTATTTAACCGTTGACCTCTACTAAATGGAAACCTGCCATCATTTTAATCAGACAGCAATAGATCTCATCACTGTAGTTCATGTGATTCAGATCACTAGTAGCTATTTTTAAAAAGGTGGGAGGCTCCTTAGGTCTTCCTGGCACTTTCAATGCAAGGAGTGCAGGTTCAAGCCCTGGTTGGGGAACTAAGATCCCTTGTGCTGCAGCCAAGAAATTAATTAATTAATTAGCAGACACTTTAAGGGGGAAAAAAAGGCTGGGGGTGGTGGGTGCCTTCAGTTCAGAAGTTTGGGTTTGTTTTTTTTTTATTGAAGGATAATTGCTTTACAGAATTTTATTGTTTTCTGTCAAACCTCAACATGAATCAGCCATAGGTATACGAATATCCCCTCCCTTTTGAAGCTCCCTCCCATCTCCCACCCCATCCCACCCCTCTAGATTGATACAGAGCCCCTCTTTGAGTTTCCTGAGCCATACAGCAAATTCCCGTTGGCTATCTATTTTACACATGGTAATGTAAGTTTCCTTGTTACTCTCTCCATACAGCTCACACTCTCTTCCCATCTTCCCATGTCCATAAGTCTATTCTCTATGTCTGTTTCTCCATTGCTGCCCTGTAAATAAATTCTTCAGTACCATTTTTCTAGATTCCATATATATGTGTTAGAATATGATATTTATCTTTCTCTTTCTGACTCACTTCACTCTGTATAATAGATTCTAAGTTCATCCACCTCATCAGAACTGACTCAAATGCATTCCTTTTTATGGCAGAGTAATATTCCATCATGTATATGTACCACTGCTTCTTTATCCATTCATCTGTCGATGGATATCTAGGTTGCATCCATGTTCTAGCTATTGTAAATGGTGCTGCAATGAACAATGGGATGCTGCTGCTGCTAAGTCGCTTCAGTCGTGTCCGACTCTGTGCGACCCCAGAGACGGCAGCCCACCAGGCTCCCCCGTCCCTGGGATTCTCCAGGCAAGAACACCAGAGTGGGTTGCCATTTCCTTCTCCAATGCGTGAAAAGTGAAAGTGAAGTCGCTCAGTCATGTCCGACTCTTCGAGACCCCATTGACTGCAGCCTACCAGGCTCCTCTGTCCATGGGGTTTTCCAGGCAAGAGTACTGGAGTGGGGTGCCATCGCCTTCTCCAGAACAATGGGATACACGTGTCTTTTTTCAATTTTGGTTTCCTCAGGGTATAAAATCTTCCCCAAAGCAACTTCTAAGTTGATTCTGTGCTATCAGGACTCATAACTCATCTTAGTGGCTGAGTCGTTTCCGATTCTTTGTGACCCCATGGACTGTAGCCCACCAGGCTCCTCCATCCATGGGATGTCCTAGGCAAGAATACTGGATGGATTGCCATTTCCTTTTCCAGGGGATCTTCCCAACCCAGGCATTGAACCCAGGTCTCCTGCATTGCAGACAGATTCTTTACCGTCTGAGCCACCAGAGAAACCCCTTTAACTCGTCTTAGATACCTGCTTTATTTTTTTTTTTAACACTTTGAGACAAGTGAACAGGGAATTCCATGAAGCTACTTATATTCATTTCTTAGGACTATGGTAACATAGTCCTGCCCTCTGGGCACCTTTAAACCTCAGGACTCTATGCTCTTGCTGTTCTGGAAGCTACAGAGCTGCAGCTGGGTGTTAGCAGGGCCGTGCTCTCCAAGAGAGGACAGTGCAAGGGGTGAATCTGCTCCCTGCCTCCCTCTTGGTTTCTGGTGATGCCGGCAGTCCTTGGCTCGTAGACGTATCACTCAATTGCTGGCTCCTTATTCACAGGGAGTTTTCCCTCTATGTGTCTCCATATGTTCTTCTAAGAACATCGGTTTGGATTTAAGGCCCATGCGAACCAGTATGACTGCATCTTAATTTGATTACATCCAGAGACCCTTTTTCCATGTAAAGTCAGGTTCAAAGATCCCAGGGGTTGAGACTCAGCATGTCCTTTGAGGGGACACAGTTCTAACCCCCAGCAGCACCTGTATCAGAAAAGGATGACAGCTGCTCTGTCTGTGGCTGTCAACATAAACCACACCCTTTTAAAATGATCACGTGTGTTTTACTTGTTCCCCTCTGTCCTTGATACAGGATGGAAGTCAAAATATTCAGAATAGCATGGGGACTGACCAGAGGCCACTTGGAAATGGTCGGTGAATTATACTTGGTCCTGTAGAGAAGCAGAATATATTTCTTTGTAGAAATGAGATGCTTTCACAGTTAAAGCCAATTATTAAAATTGTATTAGCTTAGCCAGAGAAATGCAGTTTTTCAACAAACTACTAAAAAAATGTGGATCCGTTCATTTCCCCAGTGGCTTTCTGGCTTACAGTGTTCTAGAGATGGAGGGTGGTCAGGTGCTATGGAGCGGGCAGAACAGGAGGCGGGACCCTGCAGAGGCCTAGGAAGCCTGAGGGCCAGAGGCCACTGGGGCTGAAGGAAGGTGCGTCTCTACTGATGGCCCCTTGGGGCTCTCACGTTCTCTGCCAGCACTGACGTCTCCAATCGCATCTCAGCTCTCCTCATCCCCTCACTCTGCATCTTCTGGCTGCACCCCAGCTTCTGGGGCCTCAGCCATTGTAGACTTTCCTGCCTCTGCCCAGCAGGCCTCTGCTGCCCCTGCCTTTGGTCATTTCGTCCCATCTCCGCTTAATGTCACCTCTGCTCCAACGCCCATCATGCCCCCTTCTGTTCCTGTATAGCACTCACCACGATTTGCAATGATAGATGGGATACCAGCCAGTCCTAAGGGAAATCAACCCTGAATGCTCATTAGAAGGACTGTGGCTGAAGCTGAAGCTCCCATACTTTGGCCACCTGATGTGAAGAGCCAACTCATTGGAAAAGACTCTGATGCTGGGAAAGATTGAAGGCCGGAGAAGGGGGTGACAGAGGATGAGATTATTGGATGGCTTCACTGACTTGGTGGACACGAATCTGAGCAAACTACAGGAGACAGTGAATAACAGGGAAGCGTGGCATGCTACAGCCCCTGGGGTCATAAAGAGGCCGACAGGACCTAGCAGCTGAACAATAATTTGCACATAAGATTTCTTTAGTGAGTCTCCCAATAGACCATGAGCCCAAGAAGACACAGACCACACATATTAATCCTGCACATTAATCTAACTCTGAGACCGAGCTAGGCCTATAATGCAGGGGGCATTTGTTAGATGGACAAAGAAATCAATGAGAGAATAAATGAACGAACAAATGAGTGAATACTCAGCATTTAAGGATGATTTCTGGCAGATGCGGGATGGTCATGGCCGGTAAGACAGTTGGCCTTCAGTAAATAATACATTGAGGAGGCAAGTGAGTTTGCTTTTGTTTTAAGCCAGTGTAGCCTCATATTGGGGGCTTTTGTGGGAGCTCAACTGGTAAAGAATCCACCTGCCATGCAGGAGACCTTGGTTTGATTCCTGGGTTGGGAAGATCCCCTGGAGGAGGGCGTGGCAACCCACTCCAGTATTCTTACCTGGAGAATCCCCATGGACAGAGGAGCCTGGCGGGCTGCAGTCCATGGGGTCGGAGAGTCGGGCACGCCTGAGGGACTGAGCACAGCACAGCAGTCACCCCGGGCCAAGCACTGTGCTGGATGCTGCCCGGGCATTATGAGTCTCCATGGCAACGCAGGAAGGAAGGTACCACTGTACTTCAAATTGAATATGATGTTTAATATTATTGTTAATAACAATATCGATAAAATAATATAATAGACCCACAACCATAGGAAGCAGACTTAGGGGCTACCAAAAGGGAAAGGGTGGGCTACCATCCATGGGGTTGCAAAGAGTCGGACACAGCTGAGCGACTAAGCGCGGCACAGCCCAGCTTCATGTGGAGGGAAAAATGAGCACGTTCAGCCGAGAACAGTGGCTCTGAACCCAGACCCTCAGGAGACCTTTCAGGTAGACACTCCTGAGGCGGGGGGTGGATGAGACTGACATCAAGTGGGTCAAGGTCAGGGACACTGCTGGACACCATGGAAGGCAGGCAGCTCCCTGGGTGCAGAATCATCCAGCCCAGAATGTCCGTAGTACCCAGGCTGAGAAATCCTGGTTTTGGAAAAAGCCAGTTCAAGTGATAAAGCATTCTTGGCCAAAAGAGAGGGGCTGAAGGAATGTCCTCACATGCTCCTGTGTTTTGGAGGAGACAGAAAGATGGTTCTGGTAAAGTGAGCATTTGGCTTACCTGGAGTCAGGAAGGTTAACTTGATTCAACTTGTTCATCAAAGTTTAGGAGAATTGTCTTCATGGCAGCTGTTAGGGTTGTGTTGGCAAAAGCGATTGAAAAGTCACTTTTGAATACCCATAACTTCTCCAGGAGAGTATTTTTAAAAAAAACATTTACTCATCCATGTGAAGCTATCATGAGGGTGAGTGCAGGTGAGGGAGAAGATTTCATCAAACAAAATTTGAAGTACCTGGATGATGAGCTCCGAAGCAAAAAAATATAATCATTTTGGCATCAACAAGCATTCAATTTCCTGGGAACAAAAGAACAGGAGGAAGTTGCAATCATCCATCTTCTCTATCAGTTGGGATGGGCTGGAATCGGCTGGGGCCTCAACCTCTTGATGTCTCAGTGATGCTACCCAGCCCAGGTGGTTCACTCATGCTGCCTGCCTGTCCTCACTTCTGGGGACGCAGGTGAGCGCAGCCTCAAAGGGACAGTGAGTCCCTGCCTGGCCCCTGCAGGCTTAGCTCAGAAAAGACCCACGCGCCGTACTCTCGTGTTCTTTGTTTTTTGTCGTTTGGCTGTGCCAGGTCTCAGCTGCAGCACATGGGATCTCTGGTTGTGGCGTGTGAACTTGGTTGCAGCGGGTGGGATCTAGCCCCCTGAACAGGGATCCAGCCTGGGCCCCCTGCATTGAGAGCAGAGTCTTAGCCACTGGGCCATCAGGGAAGTCCTAGTGCTCATGCCATTGACTAAAGCAAATCACGTGAGCCTCAGCGGATGGGGAAGTATGCATGGGGGGAGCCGTGTAGCAGCACCTCCATATACCAGGTAAAGCGGGTAGATCGCCAGGACACTTAATCAGACGGGTGAGCCGGGGTTCTAACCAAGGGCTCTCAAGGCACAGGGAAATTACCTAAGTATGTGTATGTTCCAGAAAAGGCAGCATTCACTCTAATCCCTCAATTGCACACTTCCCGCAACTGGACATGTGAAAACAGAGCAATCTTCAGAACCTGGTAATGGGCCTTGAGCCCAGTTCCTCCATATGGAGTTTCTTTCTCGGGTTAGGGAGGGGTTGGGAACAACATGTCCCGGCTGGGCGGTGAGGGAAAAGGAGCACCAGAGAACCAGTGGCCACGATGCCCGAAATCCCAGCAGGCAAGAAGTCTGGGCAACGGGAGGTCACAGCAGAAGATAAAGTTCAGCATTTCCTGCCAGACACATTCATTTAAGAAATAAGAGCAAGACATGGTCGTATTATACCTGCCAGGTATGGGTATATGTGATGATTTGAGAAATAACACCCTCCATGACTTTTCTGGAATAAGACAGTGGCTGAGGTCATTGCTACAGATGAAGAACTTGACATCGGGAAGGACTGGATGCCTACGTTTCTGTTCTGCACATCCAGACTGAAATTCTTTTTTTTTTTTTTTAACATTTTTATTGAAATACAGATAATTTGCAATGTTGAGTTAGTTTCAGGTTAAGCAAAGCGATTCAGTTACACACACACACACACACACATATTCTTTTTTAGATTCTTTTACAATTTAGGCTATTACAAAATACTTCGTAGAGCTTTCTGTGCTGTACAGTAGGTCTCTGTTGGTTATCTGCTGCTGCTGCTGCTGCTGCTGCTAAGTCGATTCAGTCGTGTCCGACTCTGTGCGACCCCATAGACGGCAGCCCACCAGGCTTCCCCGTCCCTGGGATTCTCCAGGCAAGAACACTGGAGTGGGTTGCCATTTCTTTCTCCAATGCATGAAAGTGAAAAGTGAAAGTGCAGTCACTCAGTCGTGTCCGACTCTAGCGACCCCATGGACTGCGGCCCACCAGGCTCCTCCGTCCATGGGACTTTCCAGGCAAAAGTACTGGAGTGATTGGTTATGTACTAGATATATAATGGTGTGTATCTGTCAGTCCCAAACTCCTAATTTATCTGTTCTCAACCCCTCCCATCCCCTTTGGTAAACATAACTTTGTTTTCTATGTCTGTGCGTCTGTTTCTGTTGTGTAAATAAGTTCATTTGTAACATATTTTAGATTCCACCATATAAGTGATATCATATGACATTTGTCCTTATCTGACTTCACTTAGCATGATCATCTCTGGGACCATCCATGTTGCTGCAGAGGGCGTTATTTCATCCTTTTTTTATGGCTGAGCACTATTCCATTGGGTTTACATGCCACATCTTCCTTATCCATTTATCTGCCGATTCTTGGGGGAAAAATATCTCAAAATGGGTAATAGGTGGCAAGTGATTCAACCCACAGAAACTGGAAGGAAGGGACCCTCCCGGCCGAGGCGCCCCAGGGAGCCAGCTCTCCTACAATGGGGGAGGGACCCTGACCTGAGCTGTCAGCTCTGAGAGTCACGGGCGCCAAGCAGCCATTAACACTTGAAATATGCAACATGCACTGGATCCTAAGGCTCAGCATGAGAAAAGGATGCTGTTAGGAGCTGAACTGTGTCCCATGGAAATTCATGTGCAGGAGCCCTGACCTTCCTACCTCAGAATATGACTGTGTTGGAGGTGGGTTCTGATCCCAGGATGGCTGATCTCCTTATAGAAGAGGCGATCTGGACACAGACACACCGAGCAAGGACCCTGTGAGAATACGGCTGAGGATTTGCTTTACAAGCTGAGGAGAGAGGCTTCAGAGGAAACCAGCCTTCTGACAACTTGATTTCGGTTTCTAGGCTCCATAACAGGAAGGAAATAATATGTTTAAGGCACCCGATCTTTATCGTGTGTGTATGTGTGTGTGTGTATGAGTATGTGCTAAGTCGTGTCCTACTCTTTGCTGCAAATCTATGGGCCGTAGCCCACCAGGCTCCTGTGTCCATGGAATTCTCCATGCAAGAATACTGGAGTGGGTTGCCATCCCCTCCTGCAGGGGATCTTTCCGACCCAGGGATCGAATCCACGTCTCTGACATCTCCTGCACTGGCAGGCGGGTTCTTTACCACACACGCCACCTGAGTACTTTGTTACGGCAGCCTGTCAAATATCTCATGAATTTTGTGTTTTTGATTACGTGTTGAAATGGCAATATTCCAGCTATAGTGAATATTACTAAAATGAAGGCCACTTTTTAAAATGTGGCTACTAGAAAATCTAAAACTGCGTGTGTGTCTTGGCCGATGTTGCGTTGGATGGTGCTGCCCTGAGCCAGACTTTGCTACTGTTGGGGACGGTTTCTGCTAGTGCTTCCATCCACGGACTGTTGGAAAATCGATGCTTGCCTGCCCCTCCGCTTGGGGTCCTCACTGGCAGCGGCATTGCTCACGTGCCTGTTGAGATATAGTCCTTACCCTAAATGAATATTTGAAAAACTGAAATAAATCTAAAATAAATAGACATTGACTTCATTGCTGATTCAAGAGCCACATTTGAATTTTCTCCTGCATTATACTGAAAACACAAGAATTTCTTTGGTTTGATTTTACACCTGTTAAAATTGCAGTTCTGGTTTAAAACCATATATTCAGCTCAGTGGTTAAAGAATCTGCCAATTCAGGAGACGTAGGTTCCATCCCTGGGTCAGGAAGATCCCCTGGAGAAGGAAATGGCAACCCACTCTAGTATTCCTGCCTGGAAAATCCCATGGACAGAGGAGCCTGGTGGGCTACAGTCCATGGGGTTGCAAAAAAGTTGGACACAACTTAGCAGCTGCAAAAAACAATAATTCAGGCGAGAGGCCTTCATACTACAGTTGAACTTGAAGCCTAGAAATGGCTGGGGACCATGCGATTGTAGAATAAATGGTATCTGAACCTGGCAAAGCTGTGACTGGGGCATCGCGCCATTGATACAGGCTGTCCCCTTAGGTGGTTAAGGAAACCTTCACTCTGTCCTTAGTAGGGGGGAACCTTACTCATCCTAGAGCTCATTTTCAGTGACTGTTTTCAACATTCAGCTTCCTAGGGGGAGGAGGGATTTACAGAATCCAGTGCAGATTTGTGTCCTGGGAACTGTGCTCACAGGCCCTTAAAGGAGCTGGTGCCCGTCGGACCTCTCAGACATCGGACACCAGCATCTGCGGGGAAAGTCCAGGGCACCAGCACAGGACTGGGGTCGGATTATATTCAAAGTCTCTCCAGCTCTGTGCTCAGAAAGCAGCAACGCTGAATGGATTTTCTGCTCCATTATATTGGACACTCCAGCTTTTGAATTAGGCTCTGTTATCTTTCTGTATTTCTTCTGCACAAAAATCACTCTTTTATTTTTGCTTTTCCATCGTTTAAAAGTTTTGAATGTCCTTCAGCCCAGCTCTTGGTCTTTTCATCTTTTTCTTTCTCACCAAAAAAAAAAAAAGAAAGAAATGTCATTTCCATCTGTTTTCCGTTTCATTCTTCTGCCCTTATTCCTTCCCGGGCTGATAATTAGCCCTCACTCCTTTTCTGTTCTCGTTTCACCACCCGTTTGAGCCCCTCCGGAAAGCCCGCCGCCAGATCTTATTGTGGCATTTGAGCGTTCTGTTCCGAAGATGCTCTGAGTTGTCTGTCCTATTGTGTGTGGTTGAGGCCTAGTAATTTTCAATAAAGCTCTTAATCCAAGTACTTCACTGAAAATTACCAGGCTTCTCTATGGAGGGCGCGTTGAAAATAGAAGCCCTGCTCTCAGGGAAATGGAGTCAGAGTGAGGGAGGCGGTGAACCTGATGTTCACCACCTCAAAAACCGGGAACCAGCCTGGCATTGGCAAAGGGGGCTCGTGGCTGACGGCCCACGTGGTGTCTGAAGCTCTGGGACTATTTTCGACTGGAGCTCTGTCTTCTCTTCCCTTAAAATAACCTCGCCTTGACGAAGTTTGCACTTTGCCTTGTGCCCAAGTCAAAAAAAAAAAAAAGGCGGCATCCTACATCATCCCATGAACTAAAAATAGGGGTTTGGAAGCAAGTTTCCACTTTTAGTGAAATGGCTGGGTTGCTTTTCTGAGTATTGGGGCTGACATTTTCTCACCCTCTGAGTTTCCTTTTTGAAAGCACAGTTGTCAGTCAGAGGAGTTACAGGTACGAGCATCCCATCACCCTCTTTCTTGGTATAGTCTCAGCATTTCCAGAATTTTTGGAAATCCTGATATTTGCCAGAATCTGTTCAATTAGCAAGAATCTGGCTGGAGTGAGCATAGAGATCGTGTGTTAATTATGACTGGGCTCCCAGAAAAGAGCCGTTTGTGATCAGCACAGAGAAAATCGAAGTTTGGACTTGGTATCAACCCTGCTCCCCCCATCTGCCCACCCTGCACGACCCCTCACTTGTGTTTCTGCAACCCAGTCTCCTGGGTGCCAGGTGCCACCTGCCTGCCTGAATTTGGGGAGGCCAAAGGCCTGCCTTGAGCTGAGAAGTCTAGAACCAAGGCTAATGGATGAGCAGGCAAATAGCAAAACCCGCCCTCTGACTGTTGCATTGCAGGTTCAGAGTCTACCAACCTAACAGGTGTGGGAATGATTCCCCCTCCTGAGGAGAAAGGGCAGACTTCATTAGAAGGTGACCTGTAAACCATGTCTTGAGCTTCCCTGGTGGCCCAGTGGTAAATAATCCACCTACAATGCAGGATTCACAGGAGACGCAGATTCGATTCCTGGGTTGGAAAGACCTCCTGGAGGAGGGTATGACAACCCACTCCAGTATTCTTGCCTGGAGAACCCCATGGACAGAGAAGCCTGGCAGTCAGACATGACTGAAGCTACTTAGCACACATCACAAGTTGGGTCTTGGAGAAAGAGATGAAGCCTGCAAGGTGATAGCTGGGAGGAGCTGGGATTCTGAAGAGTGGGGGATGGGCAGGGATTCCAAAGAGTGGGAACCATATTGATCCAGGCCAGGGCTTCTGAAGCCAGTCTGTCTATCAGCAGGGTGAGGAGGGGGTCCTGGGAGACACAGATGCAGAGAACTTGGGAGCCAGTCTGTCCACGGCCTTGCATGTCTCCTAAAGATTTGACTTACTCCATAGTCACGAAGCGGGCTTCCCAGGTGGCACTAGTGGTAAAGAGCCCGCCTGCCAACGCGGGAGACGTAAAAGACACGGGTTCAGTCACTGGGCCGGGAAGATCTGTGGGAGAAGGGCATGGCAACCACTCCACTTTTCTTGCCTGGAGAACTCCACGGACAGAGGAGCCTGGCAGGCTATAGTCCACAGGGTCGCAGAGAGCTGGACATGACTGAAGCGACTAAGCATGCACGCACATAGACCCAAGGAGCCAGTGAGATTTTATGCACATAAGCAAGGTTGCCTTTACTGTCCCCCTTTCAGGGAGTGATTTGGGCTCACAGTGGCAGAAGCCCGGTGGGTGTGGGCTGGGGCAGGGGTCCAGGCACGGGATGTGGGGGCAGTGGGGACTAGGAGAGGCAGGAGACAGCTCCAGAGGCTTGAAGTCAGCTGATTGCACAGAGTCTCTCATATGGGGTCAGTGTCAGATGTGTGCATGCCCGGAGGAGCTGGGTACCCAGCACGGCTCAGAGGCCTGAGCACAAGCCTCCCGTGGCTGCAGAGCTGACAGGGGAGCAACTTCCAATCAGTCCGGGGAGGTCTGACTCCCTTCCAGGCAGCTCCGGCAGCTCTGAGTGTTTCGGCTCCTCTCCTTTACGTGGGAATTCTTGGTCAAAGTCATTGATTTTCTAGCTGGCGGTCCCCAGGCTGTGTGGGACATCTCTGGCCTCCACTCAGCCGGTCACACTCTTGGCCGTGGGTCTGTATCAGTCCCTCCAGTCCAGGAACGGCTGTCTGTGCTCCTGTCCAAGGCTGCTCCCACCCCCCAGGCCCCAGACCCCCAGGCCCATCCAGGACATCACTTGGCCCATCTGTCTTCTTCCCACTGGCCGCACTGTTTTCCTCCCTACTGGCTAATACGTACTCGCCTGCTAAGTTGCTTCAGTTGTGTCTGACTCTTCGCAACTCTGTGGACTGTAGCCCACCAGAGTCCTCCACCCGTGAGATTCTCCAGGCAAGAATACTGGAGTGGCTTGCCATGCCCTCCTCCAGGGGATCTTCCTGACCCAGGGATCAAACCCACGTCTCCTGCATTGGCAGGCGGGTTCTTTACCACTAGCGCCACCTCGGAAGCCCACATACTCGCCTACAACCATGCTATTATTTCCCCCAGCTTTTAAAAAAGTTCTCTATCATTCTAACTGCCCTCTCCAGCTACTGCCTGTTTCTTTTCTTCCTCAAATCCTCCTCCAAGAACTGTCTGTACCCCTCCTTATGCTCTCTGAACCCACCCCCGTCACAGGTGCCCAGTAATTACTGCAGAGTGAGCGGTGAGTGGCAGAGTGGGTCCATTCTCCTCCTGATCAAACCACCAAGCAAAATGCAACTATCTCTTTCAATGCCTGGTTTAGGCTTTCTAAGGGCTTGCAGAACTACAAAGGTCCTTTATTAAAGAAAAGGGCAAAAAATCTCTTTGTTTTAAAAAAAAAAAAAACTGTTCGTTTCCTATTTTCCTCCCAGGGGCATTAAAACTGAGCAAATCATTTTCCATTTAGATTAATAAAGACTTGCTGTGGGGCAAAGAGGAACATGCTTTTGAGGAGCAGTAATTCCTGAGTACGTGACAGTCCCAGAAGGCAGGATTCATCTTCGAGTCAGTGTGAGAAGCCTCCCATCAAGGTTTCTTAAGTCTGGCCCGAGTCCCAGATCCCGCTGTGTGTCCTGCCCTACTGGAGGGCAGGCAGCCCATCCAGCCACCTTTCTCAGGCGGCTGGTGCAGTGATGTGTGTGCTGTCAGAGAGCGTGGTGTCATTAAGTGAAACCAGGCAGCTTTGGAGTAGTCCACAGTGAAGGCTCCATTGCAGGGGTGGGGGTGGTGATGCTGGACCTCAGAAACGTCTTCAGAAAGTGTCCAGCCTTTGCTCAGATCAGTGGAAACCAAGGGAGACCAGCAGAAGACCCAGGATGGGGCGTGGCTCAGGGAGAGAGGAGAGGCTGAGAGAGAGGGGAGGAGCCCACAAGGCGTCTCCATTCTGTAAAGGAGAGGACTTGCAGGACCCTCTCCCTGCTGGACCACACGCCTCAGAGCCGCCATGGAGACACATCTTTCCCGAGGACTCCAGCCCCTCACCCTCGGGGGACTGGGAAGAGATGCTCACTCAGTCACTCCTGCAGTGAAGCCCTCAATCACCAGGATGGAAGGCTACTTCCGGGCCACCCTGGCCCCCTCGCTGCTGATGACCCTAAACTAGTTCTCTGGAATCCCACAGTGTTGAATCTACATCCCTTTACATGTCAGAGACCTGTGCAGGACCCTGGAAAATTAGAAGGTGCTAGAATATGATTCGTTTCCCAACAACCACCCAGAAAACTAGGTGAGTTTTAGAGTGACTGAAATTCAAGCATCCCATGAAACGTCTTGACTGGTGATTGGCTCACAGCTAGTTAGTGATTTCGCTCAGAGCTGCCCATCAGTATCCTCGTGGGTCATGGCCAGGCTGTACTTTCCTTAAGGGGGCTGTTGTGCAGGCTGCCATCTCACCTTGAACCTGCTGCTACTCCCTGACCCGGTGAGATCAGTGTTGTCTCCCTGCCCAACTGGTCACTCGTCAACCTCACAGTTTGGTCAAAGCAACTGCCAATATGCTCTCTGTGGCCAGTTCTAATGAATAAGTTTCATCAGGGAGAAAAAGGATTTTCTGTTCATGAAACTTGCAGAAATGAAACTTGGAGAGGTTCCGAAGTAAAAGGTGATCATCTCAAGAGAATATAGCCAGAGGTCATCTGATGAAAACGGGGAGTGGGGAGGGTGTGCTCCACGTTGCAAGGCCAAGGACACTATGAAACGGATTCCAGACTTCAAATCAGAACACGAAGCTGAGCACTGATAGGATGCTTTTTTCATTTGCGGCCGTGGTGACCCTCATCGACCTATGGCACGTCTAAGAACAGGGCCTGGGCAGGATGTTCAATCACACAGGTTAAAGCGACTCTTCTACCAAGATAATCTAAATCTCCGTTATATGAAATCTGTTTTCTCTCTGGCACAGAAATATTTTCCAAGGTATTCACATGGGAAATATGAATGACCCACACTCTGTGGAGCCCTAGCCAAGTAAAAGTAGAAGCAGATCACCTTAACGCAGGAGGCTTTAAAACAAGCAGGGGTGGGGAAGAGGAATATACGTTTATAGAAAATCTGACAAAGAGCACAACCATGTGACCCCTGAGTGAGTTGGATATTTACTCAAGACTTGCATCTGTGCTGCGTGGCTCAGATGGGAAAGAATCTGTCTGCAATGCAGGAGGCGTGGGTTTGACCCTTGGGTTGAGAAGATACCCTGGAGAAGGGAATGGCAACCACTCCAGGACTCTTTCCTGGAAAATTCCATGGACAGAGGAGCCTGGCGGGTTACAGTCCGTGGGTTGCAAAGAGCCAGACATGACTGAGCAACGTTCTCTTTTTCCACTTGTATTTCTTTAAAAAAACAATTACTTTTGCTAGGTATCTAAAGCAGCTCCTCTGTCTAGAAACAGATTAAGCAGTGAATTAGAAGCCCTAAGACTGTAGGCAGCTAAGGGAGTGGTGTATTCGCCACTGAGTGAGAACTTCAACTAGAGGTAATGATTTCTTTGAAATGGAAATGTACTGAGGGAGGAATTGGTCACTGGAGCTTAAAAGAAACATAAAAAGTGGAGAAGCTCCCTCTTCTGAGAGACGGAGGCTGGGACTCTGGCAAAGGACCTGAGCTCGCTGGAGCAGCAGCTGGAGACATTCAGAGGGTGCAGACATTCGGAGGGTGAGAGCTTCGGCAGGATGGAGGAGCCAGGAGAGGCTTCCTGGGGAGAGAAGCATGTGGTCCTCCAAAGAGCATCTCAGCCACTTTCTCTCTCTCCTAGCTGCTGGTCCTATCTCTGAAATCTTTCTCTCCTTTGAGCTTATCTTTATGATGTCTTTCAAAGTATTAAAATACAATTTCGGAATAGCTTTTTTCTCATCAAAAATAGCAGATGGTGTCTTTAAGCAGCAGCTGTGTAAAGAGTATTTTAAGTCTATTGGGTGATTCAGTAATAAGTAAGGCCCTCGACTGGGTGGTTCTGCCAAGAAAAGGCAAAGACTGGCAGGCAGGTGAGGATTCAGCGCCAAGGGTACGCCAGGTGTGGGACCAGCTCCCTGTGTTCCGAGTGAAAGCCTGGAGTTAAGGACTAGCTTAGCATCCTTGAAAACCTATTCCAGGAGGAGGGGGTGGAGGGCAGCTGGAAGGGCTGGCGGATGGTCATTGTTACGGGCTGAATGCTTGCATTCCTGCAAAAGTCATATGTTGAACAACCCTGACCTCCTGCCCCCTGTGATGATATACCCATGTGATATGTTTAGATTGGGTCATAATGAGGGTGGGACCCCCATGATGGGATTAGTACCCTTTTGAGGAGAGGAAGGAGATCTTGCTTAAGGCCATACAAGCATGCAGTGAGAAGGCGACTGTCTGAGAGTCAGGAGAACCCTCACCAAGACCCGAATCTGCCTGCACCTTGAGCTTGAACTTCCCAGCCTCCAGAACTGTGAGAGGATAGTGTCTGTTTTGTGGGATTTTGTTACAGCAGCTCCAACTAAGATGGTCATCGAGAGCAGGAACTTTGGAAAACGATGAGTCTACCCCACTTTCTGCCCTTGGGCAGGCAGCTTGCCTGTCCAACCCCCAGCTTCCTTATCTGCAAAACAGGTGTAATAATAACACCCACCTGACGCGACACTTTAATGAGACGATGCAGGTGGCATCTTGCTGGACAAAGAGTAAGCTGGAAATCACTTGCCTTCATGATTGGTGCTACTAACTTATGGGGATACTCCCAGTGGAGAAGTGGGCAGTTCATGTCTAGGGACCCAGTATGTGAGGTGGTCTGACGCTTTGCTAATTCTAAGTCCGTAGTTGTCATTTTTAATACTCAAAGGTTTGAAAGAGGGGAATCCTGGGTCCTTGTGATAGTACAGAGAAGGGTGGGTGGCATCCAGGAAGGCTTCCTGGAGGAGACAGTCCCTCTGAATTTTCCTGTTCTCAAGTAGACCACTGTATTTTATTTCCTTCTCCCACCCAAATAAGGGAAATTCAGGCTCACCACATGTGTCAATAAATTAGTCTACATGTGTCAAAAGTTTATCAGCATTTTAATAAATGTTACCTGATTAGGAAACCCACTTTTAAACTATTATCATTCAAAATTCTCCTTTTCAAAATGATGGCAGGTTTTACATTTGCAGGTTCGGTTCAGTTCAGTCGCTCAGTCGTGTCCGACTCTTTGCGATCCCAGGGACTGCAGCATGCCAGGCTTCCATGTCCATCACCAATTCCTGGAGTTTACTCAAACTCGTGTCCATCCAGTCGGTGATGCCATCCAACCATCTCATCCTCTGTCGTCCCCTTCTCCTCCCACCTTCAATCTTTCCCAGCATCAGGGTCTTTTCAAATGAGTCAGTTCTTCTCATCAGGTGGCCAAAGTATTGGAGTTTCAGCTTCAACATCAGTCCTTCCAATGAATATTCAAGACTGATTTCCTTTAGGATGGACTGGCTGGATCTCCTTGCAGTCCAAGGGACTCTCAAGAGTCTTTTCCAACACCACAGTTCAGAAGCATCAATTCTTTAGAGCTCAGCTTTCTTTATAGTCCAACTCTCATATCCATACCTGACTACTAGAAAAACCATATCTTTGAGTAGATGGACCTTTGTTGGCAAAGTAATGTCTCTGCTTTTTAATATGCTGTCTAGGTTGGTCATAGCTTTTCTTCCAAGGAGCAAGTGTCTTTTAATTTCATGGCTGCAGTCACCATCTGCAGTGATTTTGGAGCCCCCCAAAATAAAATCTCTCATTGTTTCCCCATCTATTTGCCATGAAGTGATGGGACTGGATGCCATGATCTTACTTTTTTGAATGGTATCTGCCCATATAACATGAAATTCTTACAAGCCTTAAATCCAAGTTGAAATAGATCCTTGTCCTTCTGACCACTGACACAGAGCTCTTTTAAGTGGGATGATTTGGGAAAGTACCAAAATCTGGTCCTCGGTTTCTGCACAAACACTGCTCTCAAACTCGCCCTGCGGTTTCCCTGCTGGGCTCCACGGCTGCCCTGACAGATGGGCTTCAGAGGCCGGCCTGCAGAGGGGCAGGACCGGCCGGCTGGCTGCTCTGACCAGGGGCAGCAGCCAGTGTGATTGATGAGCCAGTAGCTGACTGGTCTGGCCAACCAGGCCCAAGCCAGAGGACACGAGCCTGTAGAAAAGATCTGTATTTTTCCAGCGTCTTCAGGTTAAGCAGGCGTGTTTCCAGCTTGTTGCATCGTGAACGGCGCTGTTGCTGTTTCCCTCTCTGACCGCGTGATTCAGGTTTGCGTTTCTCTTGCCCTGTTTTTCTCTCTTCCCTCACAGATGTGGGAGGAGGCCATCGCCCTGGGCAAGGAGCTGGCAGAACAGTATGAGAACGAAATGTTTGATTATGAACAGCTCAGCGAATTGCTGGTAGGTCTTCCTTTCCTTCTCTTTGAAAAAAAATAAGCAATCTCAACTTGTTCTTCTCAAAGTTTTCCCTTCCCTTCTTCTTCTTCTTCTTTTTTAATGCAACAGCCATTTATTTTATATTCATTTCTTTGGCCTCCCTGAGCGACGTTCGAGATCTTAGTTCCCCGACCAGGGTTGGAACTCATGCCCTCTGCAGTGGAAGCATGGACATGTCCTCACCACTGGACCGCCAGGAAAGTCCCTCTTTTCCTTTTAACATTGGGATTCTCCTTCATTTGTCCAGAAGGACAGTTTTGATTTCTTTGCTGGTTGATTCTGGCTCAGCAGCATTCCCCACTGAGCTTTCGTCATCAAACTCGAAGATGCCTCTGAAGGATGTGCGTGTGAAAACCACTGAGCCCAGGTGTCTAGTGGTCTGGATGCTCAGAGGTCTCCAGGAGGCTCCAGTGGTTTCAACTCTGAGCCCGTCTCCATGAAGGACTGATGGAGGGTGGCCCAACCCTTTGTCCTTCCATAGAACCTACCAGTTTCTAATTACTGCTTTCTCTGCTGAATCATTTTTGTATCCAGCAGATCGACTTAATGATGTTTTAATGTGTACCATGGATGTGGAACAGAACTCTCCCCTTTTAAATCCTTTTTTAATGTATCCCATTATCTGACCGATACCATGTTTTAAAAATACTAAAGACCAGACATTGAATCAGGATAAAAGCCATCTCTCTGGCACTTCTTTGGTGATGAAAACACCTGTAAATCACAACCGGTTGCTGAATTTGGCTTTCTGGTCAGATTCGCCTGCTGAATGCCGGGCGATGAATGAAAAGTACTGTCATAGCTTAGTGGTGAGATTAAATTCCACGCCTGCATCAGTGCTCCCCCACCTTCTCCCCCTCCCACCCCCTAGAATTGGCAAAGCTGGAAGAATCCAGACACACAAATTCTCAGATACTCCATTCAAACCTGAAATGCGTTTCTTCTCTTCTTTTCAGAAAAAACAGGCTCAGTTTTATGAAAACATCGTCAAGGTGATACGTCCCAAGCCTGACTACTTTGCCGTCGGTTACTACGGACAAGGATTCCCCACCTTCCTCCGGGTAACTCTGGGCTCTGTCTGGACTGGGTTACCATTGCTCCCTGGGCAGCCAGCGCCTGCTCTTTCCAAGGAAGGATTTGGTTTGCCTCTCAAGTGCGTCTCTCAGTGAAGTCGCTCAGTCGTGTCCGACTCTTTGCAACCCACGACTGCAGCCCACCAGGCTCCTCTGTCCATGGGATTTTCCAAGCAAGGATACTGGAGTGGTTTGTCATTTCCTCTTCCAGGGGATCTTCCTGACCCGGGGATCGAACCCGGGTCTCCTGCACCGCAGGCAGATTCTTTACCAACTGAGCTACCAGGGAAGCGAGTCTGCATTGTTTTCATACCTCTGTACTTGCCTCAGGTTGCCAGAGAGGGGCTGATAATGTTTTTTCATTGAATATAAGCATTCCATCTCTCTTTTCCTAAAGAGAACTCTTCGTCAGAGATTTATGTATATTTTAAAAATTATAGTAAGAAATGCATAACATAGGCCTCCCTGGTGGTCAGTGGTCAGGAATCCACCTGCCAGTGTAGGAGACATGGACTCGATCCCTGGGTTAGGAAGATCCCCTGGAGGAGGAAATGACAACCCATTCCAGTATTCTTGTCTGGAGAATCCCATGGACAAAGGAGCCTGATGGGCTATAGTCCATGGGGTCACAAAGAGTCAGACACGACTGAGCAACTCAAGAACAGCAATGCATAGCATGGAAGTTACCATCTTCACTGTCTTTAAGTGTACAGTTCAGTGGCGTTAAATATATTTACCCTGTTGTACAACTGTTCCCACCACCCATTTCCAGATTATTTTCATCTTCCGAAACTGGAACTCCAATCCCAGTAAACAATAATTTCCCCTTCTCTTCTCCCCACCCACCCCAGACCTTACTTTCTGTCTCAGAATTTACTTGATTCTACAGACCTTTCAAGGCTGATCCACAAGGTAGTGTGTATCAAAACTTCATTCCTTGTCGTGGAAGAGTAATATCCCCTCATGTCAATGTACCACATTTTGTTTATCCATTCGTCCTTGGCAGACTTTGTCTGGGTTAACATGAATAATGCTGCTCTGAACGTATGTAGTTTTGTTTCTTGTTTTAGCTGTGTGGCTTGTGGGATCTTGGATCCTCAACCAGGAATCGAACCTGGGTCCTTAGCAGTGAGAGTACAGAGCCCTAACCCTTGGATCGCCAGGGAATTTCCAAGCATGCATATTTTAAAGTATATGAGAAACTGGCCATGAATTTCCAGTGCTGGAAACTCGGACTCACCCTCCATCCCTGAGACAAGCATGTTCTCTTTGACACGACTGAAGAAACAGTATGATCATCAGTCAAATCACCCAATAATCTTTAGGCCAGAAATCTTGTAAATAAATGCTGCCTAGCCTGCTAATACAGTTGTTTGGTGGTGGTGGCTTAGTCACTGAGTTGTGTATGACTCTCTGTGACCCCATGGATGGTAGACCCACACCCCCCGCCCCACCAGACGCCTCTGTCCATGGGATTCCACAGGCCAAAATGCTGGAGAGAGTTGCCATTTCCATCTCTAGGGGATCTTTGCAACCCAGGGATGGAAACAGTGTCTCAAATAGAAAAAAAAGAAGAAAAAAATAGCCCAATAGAATTGTTTGCTGCTGCTGCTGCTAAGTCGCTTCAGTCATGTCCGACTCTGCGATCCCATAGACGGCAGCCTACCAGGCTCTCCCGTCCCTGGGATTCTCCAGGCAAGAACACTGGAGTGGGTTGCCATTTCCTTCTCCAATGCATGAAAGTGAAAAGTGAAAGTGAAGTTTCTCAGTCATGTCCGACTCTTCAAGACCCCATGGACTGCAGCCTACCAGGCTCCTCTGCCCATGGGATTTTCCAGGCAAGAGTAATAGAGTGGGGTGCCATTGCCTTCTCCAAATATAACTGTTTAGAGTTTCTCAAAAATTCTTTCTTGGATGCCATTGACCATGTCTGCCTGTCATTTCTTACAATCTTCGATCTTTTTTTTTTTTTTAATGGCACCTGGTTTTCTGTTTTCCTTGGAGCCCATGCATGATCCTTCTGGTTTTAGGGAAGCAGGCACTGTACCCAGGGCACACCTGTCTGGGGCAGGCAGGTCTCCCAGATGTCTGGGGCAGGCAGATCCAGCTGGGAGACTCTCCCAGCCTCAAAGGTGTGTTTCTTTGGCCCCAGCGTTTCCGAACCCCCAGGCATCCCTGAGGGTATAAGACATCCCTTCACACTGCCACCAGCAAAAGGGACTTACTTGCTGAAGACCTGTCATTCTTTATAGAAATGTCAGCAGGTGACCCTTGCAGAACTGACGTGCTCCAGGAGGTGACCTGTCAGTTGTTCCATACACAGAGGGTCCTGACTGGGTGCCAGGGGCATCTGGACTGTCCCTGTCACTACCTTTCAGTCTCTCCTTGACCCCGAAGTCTTGGTCATGCAGCTCTGGCCATGAACACCAAAGAGAGTGGTTGATCAGAAACTCAGATTCTGGAGAAAGTCCTCCCTTCCAAAGAATGAATAAAGGATGTTTGGTTATAGCCCTGAATTAAGGAAGATTTCGACATTAAGTTAAAAGACAATCTTTAATTAATTTAATTAATAAGGCTTTAATTAAGGTGTGTGAATCTGTACATACACCTCTGTGTGTGTGTCTAAGAAAGATTGAGAGGGAGAGACAAGGCCTGCATCACGCTGAGCTGGGTGGTGCTGGGCGTGGGGTGTGTGCTACCCTCTGTGGACACTGCTAGGATTTAAGGCCACCACGCTCTGTCCCGGCGTCCTGTCCTGGCAACCCTGTGGGCTGAGCATCTCTCGGTCCCCGAGCCAGCTGATGCCAGGGATTTCCTGGGAGGGCACACGAGACCCACGCTCCAAGGACCACACTGGGTCACCTGCCCGTCGAAAGGACAATGCAAAGCAGGAATAACTAGCTTAAAGGGCTTGATTAATATTGAGCTGGCTTTCCCGCCACACCTGGCTGGTTTTGTGGGGCTATAGCAATATATTTATTATACTTCACAGGCTACCTATCCGGGGTCGATCTGACAATGACATTGGCAATTCCAAGAAAGGGGGCAGGATATTTGTCTGCTTCAGGTGGCGCTGGGGGCACAGCCTCGGAGGACTGACTCGCTGGCCCTCCCCTTTGTGTTTCTTTCAGAACTGATCACATGTGGAGCTTTTTGCATTTATATTAATATTTATGGTTCTTACAAGGAATAAATATCTTTGACTATACCTACACTCCCCTCCTCCTTTCAGGCTTGAAGGGACCACTTCAGAATGCAAAGTAATTGATGTTTCTAGAAAATGTTATTAGTGTTTCCATCTATAACTCACTAGTGTTTTTCTATTAAAGCCTTTATATACACTTTTATTATTATGTCTCCCTTCGAGTGTAAAGCCTAATAAATGCATGCTAGTTTTGTACTAGCCTGTTATACATTAAATCATCCTGAATTTCTGAAATGTTTGCCTTTTTATAGCCTTAAAAGATGCTCATGCTGTGTATTTATATTTCTAATTAAGACTACGTATTACTTTGGTTTCTACTTGAAATTATTTTTTTAGAGAAAAGAGAACATTTTTCTCTTGTAATGGGTGCGTTAAGACATACCTAAGCACAAAGTGGGAAAAAAAGCATTCAATTTTTAAATTGTTCCCTCTTTTGTGATTTAAAAGGACTCAGAATAACTTTGGACTAGGGAAGGGGAAAAATGGAGCCTCATAGGAGCTCTATTTTTTTTTTTTTAATTTATTAGACAGATTTTATTTTGACTTTGAGCTGAGTCTGCAGGATCCAACTGTTGGTCTGTCTGTCTTCTCTTCCCCCTCATCCCCCGCCCCCTCACCCCTTCCTCCCCTCCCTCCCCTCCCCACCCTGTCCCTCCTCCCCTCCTCTACACTGGCGTCCATCCAGGGTCAGGGCAGATGACAAGGCTGCCCCTAACTCCTGACCAGCCGGCCTGGAGCCTCTTGCCCAACAATCCCTGATGGAAGCAACAACCAAGTCCAGGGAGGAGAACCAAGAGCCCCCAGCCTCTGGCTCCTCGGGCCCTGTGGCTTCTGCTCGTGATCCCTTCCTTGTTGCAGTTGGTGATGTTGAGACCACCCTCAGATGGGGCAAGATGGGTGGGGAGGGGGAGATTCAGGAGCCTTCTGGAGCTGTGGCATCGCGCTACCCGTTAACACCTTTTTTTGTGACTCAGTTACTGCTCAGAATACCCATGTTGAATCTGTGATGGTATGGAGACCTGTTGAATCCATGAAGGTATAGAGACCTGTTTTTTCTTGGAACCAGAACTTTCCTTACCGACATACTTACAGAGTGACCGTGTCATCAGACAGGTCTCAACGAGGCAGCCTGAGCGGAGAAGAGGGCTTCCCGATCACCCGAAACAACCCCTAGATGGACTCTTCAGAATTTACAGAGGTGACAGATGTGGCCTTGGAGAGGGACAAAACTCAAGTCTTTGGGAGGAGATCGCTACATGCTCTGCTCTGTCTTTTGTTGATGGAATATTATCCATAAGACAGCTCCAAACATTCAGTGAGGGGAGTCCAGCCACCACCCGCTGGACTTTTTTTTTTCCTTTGGCTTTTATTAAGTCAAGGAAGGGCATTTATTTCCTGAGGTCATGACACAGGAAGTAGACTTGGCCCAGCTGCGGGCTCTCCGGGCGGAGGCAGGAACCTTGCCAACCAGCTGGGTGACACCGACCCGTGACCCCCTTACTGTTCACAACAGCAGAGAGCCCAGAGCAAGGCCAGGTGCAGCTCCAGTGCTGTGCTGGGTGCCACGGGCTCAGGACCAGCCAGCTTCGCTGAGCGACCTTGGGGAAGAAGCACGTCCACAGTTCATGGCGGGTCCGCTGCTGGGTCAGACTGAGACGAGCTCTCGCACGGCAGGTTCCGGTCAGCAGACTGGAGAGGGTGCCGCCCCTTGTCCATTATCGTTTGGGATGGCACGAGAGGGTCTTGGGTGCCATTTGAGCCCCCAAACCTGGGAAACTCCTCAGAGCTGCTCGTATGAGAGCCTCTCAGCACCAGGAGAGGGACCAGGAGCCATGGGCCTCTCTACTTTGTCTGGACCCCTGTCCCTTGGGTTCTGCTCATCTCCTGGCAGTGACCTGTAGGAGTCAGCTTGGAAAGTCATGCTCAGGCTCCAAGGCCCCACCTTAACTTCATGATCTCTTGAATTCTCTCTGGCAAAATGAAAACTGCTTATAGAAGCAGGGACATCACCTTGCCAACAGAGGTCCATATAGTCAAAACTGGTTTTTCCAGTAGTCATGTACGGATGTGCGAGTTGGACCATAAAGAAGGTTGAGTGCCAAAGAATCGATGCTTTCGAATTGTGGTGCTGGAGAAGACTCTTAAGAGTCCCTTGGACTACAAACAGATCCAACCAGTCCATCCTAAAGGAAATCAGCCCTGAATATTCATTAGAAGGACTGATGCTGAAGCTGAAGCGCCAATATTTTGTGCACCTGATGCCAAGAGCCAACTCATTGGAAAAGATTCTGATGCTGGGAAAGATTGAAAGCAGGAGGAGAAGGGGGCGACAGAGGGTGAGATGGTTGGATGACATCATCAACACAGTGGACATGAGTTTGAGCAAGCTCCGGGAGATGGTGAAGGACCAGAAGCCTGGCACGCTGCAGTCCACGGGGTCACAAAGAGTTGGACGCAACTGAGTGACTGAACAACAACAAAAACAATCACCATTTGGAAGCAAGGAGAAGACGTGGACACCGTTCTCCATTGGCCCTGGTGCCCTTAACCTGTCTGGTCATTTCCTGCCCTCTAGGATTTGGGCGCTAATCGCTCATTTGGTTTTTCATGACTTTGTCAATTGATTACTGCTGTTAAGGCTGAAATGTGTAGCTAGACTTCAGTAATGCGTGTTTAGTGCTTCTTCAACAGTATCAACTTACCTGTCTTCTGTTCCTGAGTTCTTGATTAGTAAGACCACTGCAATTACAAGCTGTTCTTCGATTTAGTGACACTTAAAACACTGTCCAGCCCACTCTGAAGACCAGTGCATTTATGTGTGCACTTTTCCTGGCCCAGTCCCTGGGGTGTTGTTTAATGCTTGTCATTGTTTGCAGGGGAAAGTGTTCATTTATCGAGGGAAAGAGTATGAACGTCGAGAGGATTTTGAAGCTCGTCTACTGACTCAGTTTCCAAACGCTGAGAAGATGAAGACAACGTCTCCACCAGGCGACGACATTAAAAACTCTCCCGGCCAATGTATCCTTTCAGGCAACCATGTGGGATAGAAAATGATGGCCAAGCCGTTGGTTCACATGGTTGGGTGTACGTGGGGTTGATGACCTTAACCTTTGACCTTCAGATATTCAGTGCTTCACAGTAAAGCCCAAACTTGATCTGCCTCCTAAATTTCACAGGCCCGTGTCAGAGCAGATTGTAAGGTAATCAACCTATTTCCCTGACCCAACAGGAGGGTGGTAAAAGGCATACACAGATCTCTTCTTCATAACTTCACCTGTAGAAGGATGCATGTCAGCCTTTGATGAACTTTTCAGATGCTCTGTTTACTTTGAAAAGCAGGGGAAGCTAATTTTCTTCAGCATCAAAGTAGGGAAGGGACATGTTGTTAACAAGTGTGGCTGGGAGGGTGGGAAGCCGTCCCTTACCTGGGACTGAGACAAGGAAAGTCAGGGGAAGGAGGGGGTACTCCAGTCTCCTTTTGACCCACCAGGTGAGAGACCCCCTTAGACTTTTTCTCCAGGGCACAGGCCCCACCCCACAGCCTGAGATCTGAGTCTGTGTGCCTGCATGGTAGCCTGAGTGTTTGGATCCCAGAAGGCAGGCAAAGGGATTCAGACATATGCTCCTGATGGAGAATCAGGTGCCGGGTGAAGAGACCCTTCTTCTCTACCGCAGGGTGATTCCATAACATGAGACTCAGAGGTGGGTTTTCAAACTCACAGGCCAGGTGTCCGAATCTGAGTGAGACTGTATGTGTCTGCATTGAACTGCTCCTAACTTAGCAGCAGTGTAGAAACACATACCCTAGACGTCTCTTTGATGTGAAGAGTTTCTTTTTCTACTTCATCCTTGTTCTGCTGAAAAAAAGTGACTTCTTTGATGGCCGCATAATGCACAGGATATGCTGTTTTACATCCTGCAGTTTGGCGGGTTGGGTTCTTCTGCAAAATTCACTACGATTTCTTTAACCTTTCTTCAGCAAACATGGGAAATAATAAACCAGGACTCGACTTATTGAGGAATGATCGCTTTCATGAGGCTTAGATTTTTAAGTTTTGCAACATGTTTTTCTCAGAGAGAGGCATTAAGTAATAGTGAACCGTGGACACGCTCCTGTATTTCCCTTTGGTGTGGAATGCCTACCTGTGTTTCAGAGCAGGAGAATGAGTAAGCCTCCCAGCCTGCCTCTGAGGTGTGTGCGAAACCCACCTCCTCCCCATGGGAGAAAGGCAACCTGTCCACCCGTGTCTGCCACCCCTGGTGGTTGCAGAATCTGCCTTCCTAGACCTGCAGTTAAAATAGACAAAACCTTTAAAACATAATCAAGATGCATTCTTAGAAGTTTAATAAACTTAGTAAATTGTTTAATACATTGATTATTGACACATGAATTAAAACTTTGAAATAACAAACACAAGAATGAAGAACAAAGTTTTTTTTTTTTTTTCCTCTCTCCTTTGCCTCACCTTTCCTCGGTTTTTGCCCGTTTCACTCTTACTCAGCATCTCTTCTCCCCTGAGCATTGGCAGGGACAGAGAGAAGGCAAAGAACCCAAGGTAATTTTTCCACCTGCCAACGTCTCTCCTGTGAGGCTGGTGGGAAGCAACAGCCCAGCTACTGCTCTAGGTCAAGGTTGGAGGTGTTTAAGGGATGCAGTGATGTGTAGGGAGACCAGATCCCAGGGCTAAAAGCAAATCGGCTGCTTCTCCGGTGAAATAGCTAATGATTTCCCTGTCTCTGCACAGTTTCTACAGAGTCAACGAGGTCCAGCGATTTGAATATTCTCGTCCGATCCGCAAGGGAGAGAAGAATCCAGACAACGAATTTGCGGTAAAAAAGCAAAAATGGCCTCCCTCCCCCCAACCTCATGCCACCATTCACAAAACTGCCTGTCAAAAAAAAAGAGCGTATCCTCAGAGATCCCACAGTGCAGGGTTTGATGCCCGTGTGTGTTATGCACAGAGATCCTGACATACGACCCCTCCAAATTCAGTGCAATGATGACCATTACACAGACGCTGTCACCAAGGTCCCTGTGATGCTGTTAGAAAGTGACTGGCACTTTGAGAGTCTTCCTGTGCTCAGAGCACACTCGCCTCCCTGCCGCATATACCTGAGCCTCCCTCTGGGCTGTGAGTCCTGGAGCAGGTGCTGGTGTCTCTGTTATAAAGAAGTTCACGGAGGCACCGTGTGCTGACGTGGTTTTCTGCTGTTCGGGCACACAGCCTGGAGGAGGGTTGTACTCACTCTGCAGTGCCCAGCCTGAACTGCACTCCGGCACCACATGCCGGAGCAGGGTGTTCCCGGGCAGCTGAGCAAAGGCCCTGGTGGTTCTCACGGGGCAGGCCGTCCTGAGCCTCGAGGGATGTTTAACTGCATCCTCAGCTTCCACCCACGGGATGCCAGGTACAATCTCCCAGATGTGACAGTCAATCACACATGTTTCCACACGTTGCTAAACGTCTGTGCCTTATTAAAAACACTGCATTAGAGACCTGAAAATATTAACACAGGTTACTGCAGCCTTTAAAAAAAAAATATAGGCACAGGGACTTCCCTGGAAGTCCAGTGGTTAAAACTCCGGACCCCCAATGCAGGAGACATGAGGTTCCATCCCTGATCGGGGGACTAAGATCCTGCATGCTGCACAGTGCAGCCTAAAAAATAAATAAATAACTAAAAAATAAATACAAATAAAATATATGCATAACCAGTTTAATGGATTCCAGTTTGAAAAGGCATGAAATCACACATTGTTTGTTTGTTTTAAATGTTATTATTTCTCTCTCCTCCTGCCCTGAAAACATCCTCTGGAAATCCCTAGATTGGCCCACATTTCAAGGCAGCATTAGCTTTGAGGGCCCCTGGCAGGCACCTTGCCTGCAGGTATCTGGGGGTGCAGGAGGGCAAAGACGAACTAGCATCTGCTGACTCAAAGGGAGGCTCAGAGCGCAGTCAGCAAAGCTTCCACCATGTTCCCTGTTTCCTGTGATCTCTCCGTCCTCAGGGCCACACTTGTGGGCCTCCAGCCACAGCCCCTGAAAGGCCCTTTCCTTCCCCAGCCCAGCTTCCTCTGTGTGTCAACCAGGAGCTCGGAATCGGGAAATTCTAAGGCAGCCCCCGTGTCAACACTGGTTGTTTCAAACCAGTCCGTCCCCTCTTTCTTGGTTGCTGTGGCTTCCTGCTCCTGTTTGGTGATGGGTTTCACTGTGGCATCGTCTGTGATGGGGAGAGGGACGGGTCCACTCCCATTCCCCCAGGCCAGGGCCGGGCTCTATGGACATCTCTGCTCTGATCATCTCGGCAGTAACTCCAACCGTGATGTAGCATCCTCCAGGCAGAATGTACGGGCCCTCCTTGAATTTCCCTCACGCCTCTCACATCTCACAGCCATGTAGGTTTTTCATACTGTGAAGGAAGAGACACAAGGAGGTCAGGCAAATTGCCGACGAGCCTGCAGCCGTTGGGACAGAGCTAAGAATAACCGCGCTCCTGACACTGGAGCTGCGCTAAGCCTCAGAGCCGGGCTTTTTCTAAATGGCCCTGAAATCCCGTAATGGCCCCATTAGGTCCTCTCACACGCAGATGAGGCTTTCAGAAGCCACGGGGTTTAGTCCTTCATGGGCCTGACAAAGCTCCTGGCTTCCAGATAAGCATGCGGGTTTGGTGGCCACAGGAAGCCAGGCTGGGGCCCGAGGTGGGGAGTCTATGTACTGCCCCGCCAGGCCAGCCGGGGAACTCAGAGCAGCTCAGCACCTCCAAACCTGGCCAGGGGGTGACTTTCTGGAACCCAGGGCCAGAGAAGAGGAGGCCAAAGGCTGAGAGGAGTCAGTGTGGAGCCTGAAGGCCCCTAGGAGGGTGCTGGCTTGAAGCGTTGGGGAGGAGAATAGTGGGCTGTGGCTGCAGGCAGCTCCGAACGTGCAGAATGCTGTCTCCAGACCGGCGCCTGACCGCCAGCCCCTGGGGGCAGCAGGAGCCTGTGTCCCTGGGCCCACGCCAGGGCCTACCCCTTCCCCTCCTCTGCAGTCTGAGGTCTGGGGAGAATGCTTTCCAAGCTCTAGCCCAGTTTTCTGGAAATGCTGCCATTCCATTATGCCATCTCTGTGTATCTGGGCCACTACGGACAGACTCAGTGATTCTCTATCACTTGGAGGTTTTGCCAGCAAAGGCCGCCACCAGCTCGACATCCTGCCGCAGGGGCCGGGATGGAAGGGCCACTGTTTACTCTGCACTGGAGTTCAGGGCAGCCACGGGACAGAGGTGGAGTTATGTGTATCAGCTTATATACAGTTTCCCTCAATCTGAGATGTACCATTTCAGGAAGTGTGTGCAAGCTTGTGTATGTGTGCCCCGTTGTAGCTGAATCTTTGTGATCCCGCGGACTGTAACCCTCCAGGCTCCTCTGTCCATGGGATTTTCCTGGCAAGAATGCTGGAAAGGGCTGTCACTTCCTACTCCAGGGGATCTTTCTGACCCAGGCACCAAACCTGCGTCTCCTGCATTGGCAGGCAGAGTCTTTACTACTGTGTTACTTAGGAAACTTCTTTAGGAAGAATGCAGATTATTAAATGGTATTTTCACTGAAAATACACATATACACACTTATGAATGCTTAATAAGTACCCTTAACAATAGATAGTAAAAGTAAAAATAAAACCTAATAATAGATAGGTTGTCATCTCTGGGTGGTCGGTGATGGTGGTGGTTTGGTCGCTAAGTTGTGTCCAACTGTTGCAACCCCGTGGACTGTACATGCCAGGCTCCTCTGCCATGGGATTCCCCAGGCAGGAATACTGGAGTGGGTTGCCATTTCCTTCTCCATCATCTTTGGGTACTGGGTGATTTTTCTGCCTTCTATTTCCATATCTTTATTTTCTGATGTAAATATATGTTATACAAAAAAACAATCATTAAAATGCTGACTGAGTTTATTAGAATATGAGAGGTCACTTTTACGAAGCCCCATCTTCCTCAGTGAATTTGCATCCTCAGGTTTCTTATGAACACTAAGAAAGGCTAACGTTAAACTCATCAGAGCCTTTCCAAAAATCTGCTCACTCAGAGGGAACCTCCCCTGTTTGGATGCAGATAATTCTTCCTGACTCGTCTGTTATACTTTTCTTTTCCAAATACCAGGGAAGTGGGCACCATTGGCCAAGGAACAGGGGACCACGTGTCGTGTGTGATGGTCTGGCTTCAGCAGAGCGTGAGGTGTCCCCTGGGTGGCTGGTGACCTTGCCTCCCAGAGCCTAGCAGACCCCCCTGAGGGCAGAAGCTGTCAGCCGCCTACAACATCCTTCTTCTAACCGCCTTGGGTCTGTGTTCCCTTTGCAGAATATGTGGATCGAGAGGACCATTTACACCACTGCATATAAACTGCCTGGCATCCTGAGGTGGTTTGAGGTCAAGTCTGTTTTCATGGTAAGCACACCCTGCAGAAGGACTGCCCGTCACCCCTCTGCTATGGCCTGACCCAGCCTCTTCCTGGGGCGTGTCACCTGGTCACCGTGGCCAGCACACACCCTGCAGACCCCATGTCAGGCTTAACAACCCAGAATCTCTATCTCTGCCCACAAATACCACAGTGGACATGCTGTAATCACAGCCACCTCTAATGTAGAAGAAAACCAAAGAATTAAGATTTCATCCCTTCTTACAAAATATTTAAACACAGCCCTCACTGTGCTGTTTTGACAGTTCTTTTCTGCGAACAAAGTGAAAAGTTTAAGACAAATTCCAATTCATATACCCTTTTTAAGATATTTCTTCCTGATGGTCTTATTGTCATTTACATGACAGACAACTTGATTAATAGTACTTGCTCGTTTCAAATAAAAATAGTTTGAGAATATACCACCCCCCCCCCACCGCCCACACTTTTTAAAGAAAGAATCACTCACATCTCATCAGCTAAACCTTACTATTGGACAGTTGTAATGACAGGAACCAGTTTTGGGCCAAAGATTCTTGTTGACTATCGCAGCAGCAGCGTACTGACAACTGCTGGTATAAAAAGATCTGATTAGAATATGTACGCTTTGTCCTGTGTCTCAATGCCTTGGGTGTTTACCTGGCAGGATCTTACCCAGAGGGGTGGTTCTCGCCGTTCAGTTTACCACGAGGCCCCTTGGATGCTCCTGATTCACCCTAAGACGTTATGGCCGCACCCTCTCTTCCCAGCCTTGTCTCCACTCTTGACCTTTGTCCTCACCAGCTGAATTCTGGGCCTCTGGCTCGGGCCCTGAGCTGGAAAGGCTCAGGAGACGCGTGGCAGGTGGCAGAAATGCAAGCCTTCGCTGGCACCGTTTGGAGCTGGTGATGTACGTGGGTGGGAGATGGACCAGGAGGCCCTTCCATAAACAAGCACAGTCCTATCTTCCTAATGAGCCTCTGCCCGTAAGCCGTTTGTAATCGGGGATTCCGTGAGCCAGCCAGGGTGTACGAGGAAGGCGCTTAACAGCTCGAGGTGGAGAGGGGCAATCCCTGATTTTCTGTAAGGATGTGGTTCTGCCGTGGGCTGTACTGGCCCTTTTTTTAGTGAACTAAGAGGGCTGGAAGCTGAATAATCCCCGAATGGCATGACTGAAATAATCCCGCTGTCAATACCACAGGTCCCTCTTGCCGAGTGTCTGCCTCCCAGGACAGACCAGCATGGGATATGGTGTGGGCAGCAGCTGACCCTCTTGTTTTGATGAATCTAGGACACCGTTCTTTGTTGAGGCCAGCAGGGTCCGCAACAGGGAGTCATTAGCCAGTCAGGAGGGAATTCTGCCCTGGAGAGTCCATGTGGCTGAGTTACGTGCACAAGAGGGTGTGTTCCAGGGTGTGACTGAGCCAGGTGCTGGGCTATGACACCAGTCCTGGGATACATGTTGTCTGGGGTGCGCGTGGGACCAGGGTACCCTCACCGGCCGGCACAGGGTCGGCCTCCTCTCTGAATGTCACTGCCCCTCCATCGGGTCGCGGGCAGGCTCCTTGACAAGCAGGGCTTCCTACGCAGCAGCTGAGGGTGTCGTTCCAGGATCTGGCCACAAGCAGAACTGTTCCCTGAGCGTCTCTGCACCTCCATCCCTCCCTCTGCCTCTCAGACGGCCCCCAGGGGCTGGAGCAAAAAGAAAACAGGCTGCTCTGCTTTGCCATTTGCTAAAGACACCCTCGGGTCCCTGGCACAGGTAGGGGGATCCAGCACACTAGCCTTGAGGAGGGCAAGGACCAGGTTATCTTACATTGAGGTCACCCCTAGACGTGGCTCAGGGGCCCAGCCTTGGGTCCGTTGGAGGGAGACCCAGCTTGAAGGTGGTGTTATTGTTTTAAACCCAGTCACGTTCTCCTGGCGGTTAGAGCTGAGCCAGAGAGGAGGGCGGGGCTGAGCATCACGGAGCCCTGCGGGGTCCCCAGTGAAAGAAGGGCCTTGGCAGTGTGGGCAGAGGTGGGCCTGAGGTGGACCGCCCTGCCTCCTGCCCTGAAGGTCCTGCTGACTGGCGTCAGGTTTGCAAGGGAGGCCTGTGAGGTCCAACGGAAGCCGTGCCCCGGCTCTGGGGGCGCTCTTTTATTCCCTGGAGGGCACGTGATTGCAGGTGGAGACCGTGGCGGGACCTCTCTACTCCTCCCCCAACTTCGCGGGCCAAACAGGTCCGGGGGGCTTACAAAGCGCCCAGACCTCCTGCCTCTGGGACAGGACAGATTGTCCCAGATTCCTTAAAACAAGCAGCAGACAAGACCATGGCTAAAAGCCCTCTTCTGTGAAGCAGCTGTATTCAAGCAGCACTCAGGGCTGTGTTTTCCTGGGATGACCATACATGTACACACACGCATGCACGCACACACATGTATACAGTTGAGCATGTGCACACACACGCACCCCGGGACAAGGCGGCCTTGCATCATGCCTTTGAACTTTGTACGTGGGGACTGGGTCAGTGGAAACATGTAAAGACATTCATATGCCTGGCTCCTCTTGTTGGGTCATGAGAGACCTTGCCCCGAAGGTCCACTGGAAGGAAGCCCGAGCCACAGTCTGGATGCCTGTCCTCTGGCGAGGAGCGGGGGGCATGGCAAGGGCCCCCGCAGGGCAGGGCGGGGCGTGGCCACCAGCCCAAGTCATCCTCGTCCTCCCGCTTCCGCAGGTGGAGATCAGCCCCCTGGAGAACGCCATCGAGACCATGCAGCTGACCAACGACAAGATCAACAGCATGGTCCAGCAGCACCTAGACGACCCCAGCCTCCCCATCAACCCGCTCTCCATGCTCCTAAACGGCATCGTGGACCCCGCCGTCATGGGAGGTTTTGCCAATTACGAGAAGGCACGTGACACGCCGGCTTCCTCTCTGCAGCTCCGCCCCCGGGGACGGGCTAGCTCCAAACCCCGCCTCCAAGCCCGGAGACCTTCCCGGGCTCGCTGAAGTGGGCCGAACACGGCCCACTCCCCGGGGGCAGCCTCTGCCCACTGCCATCCCGGCCATGGCTGGCCTGGACATTGTCCCCACTCCCCTACCATGCTGTGCTGATGGAGAGTGACCCTCCTGACTGTCCAGAGACCTGGGGTTATTAAAGACCACAATATACAGTTATAGTGGAAGACAACGGCATTAGAATATTTAGAATAGCTGGGAGACTGGTGCGGTGGGGACAGCCAGCTGATCTCCCTGGAAAAATATCTCAGTAAGATGGAGCCGAAGTTGAAGGTCATGGGCTGGTGGTCTAGGCACAGGGGTCCGCCTGATTTTGTACATGGAGTTTGCAGCGTGGCTGTGGCCATCCACTTCTTGGTGTCCGAGGCTGTCTTCCCAATACAATGGCAGCAAAGTTGAGGCTCTTCACAGGGAGAGTTTGCTAGCCCCCCCGGTCTAGACAAAGGGGAAACTGAGGCAGGAAGGGCGCTGCCCGAAGGTGGGCCGTGAAGGGACAGAGAGGTGGTGCTGCGTCCCAGCCGTCCCCAGGTGCAGAGCAGGCCCGGCTGATGGTCGCACCTGGGGAATGCTGCCCATGACCTGAGCAAGGAGGCTGCGGGGGGTCAGCAGCAGCCTCGCTGGGCTCTGTGGACGGGGCCTCCGCAGTGAATGAACAGAGTCCTTTTGTTGTACTGACCTTCCCGAATGTTTTGGTAGAGAGGGCCCCACCCTGGGGGGATGTGAGCCTAGTGATGGCAGGGCTGTGGGTCTGCATTCCCCACGGCTCTCTCCCTGGGCCTGGGGATCTCCAGATGTGCCAAACTGCCTGTGGGCAGGGCATGTTGGTGGGCTCAGCGACTCTCTCTGTCCCCACCAGGCCTTCTTCACCGAGCGGTACCTGCAGGAGCACCCCGAGGCCCACGAAAAGATCGAGAAGCTCAAGGACCTGATTGCTTGGCAGGTAAACGTCTCTCAGCAGCTGCAGGGTTGGGGTGGGGAAAGCTGAGCCTGGGACCAGATCCCTTTGGGCCTCCTTAGCACACCTGCCAGCCGCCACAGAGTGCACACAGCCGTGTTTGTACTGGATAAACCCACCCACCGCTGCTGCGATTAACTGGACTCCTGGCCATTGTCATGAGTATGAACACCTAGAACGTTCACTCTTGCAAATGAGCTGGGTCTGTTTCCTCCCCTCGGTCGGTGTGTGCTCTGGACTTCGGGCAGCTGACTCCTTTCAGTTCAGTTCAGTTCTGTTGCTCAGTCATGTCTGATTCTTTGCAACCCCATGGACTGCAGCATGCCAGGCCTCCCTGTCCATCACCAATTCCCAGAGCTTACTCAAACCCATGTCCATTGAAGTCGGTGATGCCATCCCACCATCTCACCCTCTGTCGTCCCCTTCTCCTCCCATCTTCAATCTTGCCCAGCATCATCTGGCTTCTTTAGGCTTCCTTTTCTCCTGTGGGAGGCAGGGAGGACACTGCTGATCTGTGCCCAGCATGCCAGCCTGAGGGCAGAGAGCTGAGGGGGGCAGAGACCAGGGTCACCCTGTGCCTGGGCGGCATCCCTCCACAGCCTGGGAGTCCCAGCTCTTCCTTCTGATGAGTGCTCTGTGAGTACCAGCTCCTGGCCTCCCTGGAGCCTCACTGTCCTGGCTTGTCCACCATCAGCCCGTGGGTTACGGGACCTGTTAGGGCAGAGCGGGCCTGGGTTTCGGTTTCAAGCCAAGTTACAAGTACTTCTTTCATATCTATGTAATATATGGGTGTGTATTTTGTGATAAAATGTGTGTGACATACAGGTGACCACCTTAGTCATTTCTAAGTGCACAGTCCAGTGTCACAAGTCCACTCACGTCATTGTACAGCCATTACCACCATCATCTGCAGAACTTTCTCATCTTGCAGACCTACGCAACACCCAATAAACAATAATTCTCCACTCTCCCCACCCCTGGAAACCACCACCCTGCTTTCTGTCTCTGTGCATTTGATTATTCTGTGCGTGCCTGCTAAGTCACTCCAGTCGTGTCTGACTTTGCAACCCCGTGGACTGTAGCCCTCCAGGCTCCTCTGTCCATGGGATTCTCCAGGCAAGAATACTGGAGTGGGTTGCCATTTCTTCCTCCAGGGGATCTTCCCAACCAGGGATCAAACCCTCATCTCTTATTTGCATTATTCTAGGGACCTCATATAAGTAGACTCATGCGTTGTTTGTCCTTTTGTGACTCTCATTCCAGTTGGGATTGGTCTTCCAGGTTCATCCATAGTCATGTGTCAGAATCTCGTTCCTTTTTAAGGCTGAATAATGTTCCGCTGTCTGTATGGACCACATGTTGCTTATCTGTTCGTTCACTGATGGCTGCCTGGGTTGCTTCCGTCTTTTGCTGTTGTGAACAATGTTTTTATGAACACAGGTTTACAAAAAACTGCTGCTTCCTGCTTTCGCTTCCTTTGGGTATGTGTCCAGCAGGGGGACAGCTGGATCGTGTGATACGTCTGTCTTTAACTTTCTGAGGAAGCACTGCATTGTTCTCCACAGCAGCTGCGCTGCTTTTTATCCCCCCCGCCAGGCAGGCACCATGGTTCCAATTTCCCCACATCCTCGTCAACATTTATTTTCTGGTTTTCTTTTTCTTTGTTTTATAACAACCATCCTAATGGGTGTGACTTAGGCATTTGATATCAATTTGGCCTTGGAATTCTTCTCTGGTAAGACACCTTGGGAGCTGAATTTAAGGGAACTTTTTACAGAATGGTTTCTTTGCGCAGGATATAAGCTTTGTGTAGGCAGTCTCTGTCTCTAACTTAGAAAAAGAGGGAGAGGATTTACAGGTCTGAATGATTCCATTTCAGATGTTGTGGGAACCAAAAGGTACAAAATTCAAAACTCTACTGAAGGCTGTAAAACCATTGCTACACAAAACCTAGTTTGGCCTGCAAAAAGTTATATTGATTTTTTTTTCCCTGTAAGCTTTTACAGCAAATTGGATTTTAAGAGTTTCAGGCCCTACAGAGGAAAGTAATTTGTTCCCCAGAGAGAACTTTATGTCAGCACTATGTCATCACCCCTAATAACTATATTAAAAGATGAATTTTAAAGCAGTTCACAGGAAAGTTGAAAAAAAAAAATCTGTTTTCTAGCCACTTCATTAAATCAAAGAGTGATGAAAAATACATATTCAAAACATTACCTGTGATCTTGCTTTCATTTGCCGATGTTTTGAAAATCCATATTTTAATATCAGTAATTGAGTCATATGGTCAGTAACAGAAAGAAGTTTGGGGTTACTGGGATGCTTTCTTTTGGTTTTGTTTGTTAATTTGTTTGATTTGTTTTTCTTCCCTGAAGCTCCATCAGGGCAAAGTGAGGTTTTCCTCCTGGGAATCCCAAGGATTCCTGGGCAGTGTCCATCCCTGATGTGCAATCAGAACATCTTGGTCCCTAAAATCACTTGCAAAGGCTGGTTATTAAGTCCCAGGCAGCTCCCAGCTCTGTTGTTGCCTCTGCTGAAGTAGGGGGTGTTCAGTGCCTTAGGGGTGGGAGTTGGGGTCCGTCAGGGGCCGGTTGCGTGCATGGGGCTCTTCCAGGTTTGCAGCCACAAGCGCCAGTCCCTTCTTCAAAGGCACAGCTCCCTCTTTCCGCAGACACAGCTGTCTCACAGAGCCTCCCTGCTGTGGGTCTGAGGATGAATCCGTGTAGGCTCAGACGAGCCCGCTGAGGTGCCCGCATATGTGTCTTCTGAAATGCACAGAAATGAAAGCCTAGACCCTCTCACCATCCCCAGCTGATGACAGGCCTGACTGAGGTCACCGGGGGCAGTGCTCCTGGAGTGCTTCGCGCTGCTTCTGAGTGCTCTGTGCGACCAGCAGGCTGTGAACCCGTGGAGGGGACACACGGGAGCAGATTTCACATACAACACCGCTATTCTGAGAGCCGGCCACATGCTCACTTTGAACTCAACATGTGACTTTGCTGGGCTTCCCAGGTGGCTGAGTGGTAAAGAATCTGCCAGCCAAAGCAAAAGACACAGGTTCCATCCCTGGGTGGGGAAGATCTCCTGGAGAAGGAAATGGCTCCAGTAGTCTTGCCTGGGAAATGCTTTGGACCAAGGAGCCTGGTGGGCTAGTCTGTGGGGTCACACAGATTCAGACACGACTGAGCATGCACCTGAGGACACATGTGGCTTCTGGGGATGACCTCCTCCCCCTCTGGGCTCTGGGAAACTCTTTAGATGTTCTGATTCCTGAGACCTGCTCTAGACCAGATCAGGACTATGGTTCAGGAATCTGCCTGAGAGATTTTGATGCTCAGCCTGCTGAAATCCAAAGACCATTCCAGGCCTCAGTCCATGGCTTCCGTTCGTGTGCTAAGCACTTTGTATGTTGGAGTGTTTGCACAGAGCATCTTTTTATTCATAGCTTCAGTTCAGCCCCAAGCGGACATAGAACAAGGGCCCCATCCCACCCTTCTCTTGTAGAAAGCTATAACTGACCAATGTCAGGGACCAGTTGAAAGGATCATTTTCACCTGCCAAATTGCCCTTCATTCACTCCCAAGACCTGAACCAAAAGGTCTTCACTTTAGTCCAGCAAGTAGCTTCTTTGATGTCAAGCATCTGGCCAATTAAGAGTTTTGTCAGACCACCAACAAAAAATTACAGAAATGACTAGACTTCATTTTGCACATTTGAGAAAGCTCCATTGTAGAGCAAAATGCTTTCAGTGTCTAGAGTGGCCGGGCTGTCACCTTGAAACCACACCCCTATCCTTGCCTTCATTCCAGGATAGACAAGACACGTTTCCCGTCCCACAACAGGTTATCCCCAGCCTGCCATTGCCGACCCCCAGGAATCTAGAAGATTTCTGTGAGCATCTTCTCCTGCTGAATCTAAACAAACTGCAGCCAGCCCCTGGAGGCTGCCACCTGCGAGAGTAATACGCGTGGGGAAGTAAAAGGTCCCATCTCGTTTGAAGTCCTAGCTGTACACTGTCCTCCTGGTGATCACGGCCAGAAAGGGATGCCCGGAGTTTACCTTGGATGTAGACCCAGCTGTTAGCCGAACACGCTTTGTGCCTGCGCAGCCCGAGAGGAGGCTGAGGGGTGT
This sequence comes from Bos taurus, assembly GCF_002263795.3. Lineage (NCBI taxonomy): Eukaryota > Metazoa > Chordata > Mammalia > Artiodactyla > Bovidae > Bos > Bos taurus. The sequence continues at coordinate 46,921,078 of NC_037353.1, forward strand.
CAACCCAGGGGGGGTGCTCACTGATCCTGTCCTCTCCCAGAGCACCACAAGAGGCTCCAGCTGCTTGCTATAAATGGCAGCCAAATACATTTTGTGCATTGATTCATCCTGATAAAATTTCTTGAATTTGTTCACATGAAATTCAATTGTGGACTTATTATCCTTCTTACTAATAAATCTGCTCATCTACATTGGTGTTCTGTCATATTAAGAAAATCTGTTTTTAATCAGTATTTTGATTTAATTATAAATTATTAAGAAGAAGCCTCTTAGCTTGATTGCACTGGAGAGCATGTACCTCCCAGTCGGAGCCTCGGGGGACGCAGAAGCTGGGGGAAGAAAGGCGCCTTCCTGACACCCACCCCCAACAGCAGGGACTCTGGAGGGTCTCTGGGGCTGGGGAATAAAAATGTCCCTACGATGCGTTTAAAGGTCAGCTACATCACGGTCCGATGTGAAGCGTCGGCGTGGAAGTTTGTGACAGCAGTGTTGGCAGAGAGGTGATTATTTTTAGTTTTAAGGAAGGATAAATTTGTTTTTCCTTTCCAAATAAGAATACCCTTCAGGACTATAGATCACATATAATTCGGTTTTTACATTTTGGAATAGAGTTCTCAGTTGCCTGTAGAGGCAATATTTTTAGCGAAAGAATCTTTGCACAGTGACATGGCCCTTTGCAAGTAGGTCAAGTTATAGCTGTGCATGTATGCTAAGTCACTTCAGTCATGTCCAATTCTTTATGACCCCGTGGGCTGTAATCTGCCAGGCTCCTCTGTCCACGGGGATTCTCCAGGCAAGAATACTGGAGTGGGTTATAGAGGCAGTATTCTTAGCAAAGGAATCTTGGCACTGTGACATGGCCCTTTGTGAGTACATCAAGTTACAGCTAAACAAGTCCAAAATGCAGTTCTTCTCAAATTCAGGTGGAAAGCACAGACCCGTCTCTTCTGGGGTTGATGGTCAAATGCAAGTCAGGCAAAGCAACGACACATCCGTGCCCTGCACGCTGCACTAGATGTGTCCAACTTAAGACACAAATGCTTTTCATTTACACATTTTGGTTTGGGAGAGTAGCATGCCTGGCTGATGAATTTAATCAGCTGGTTTGATTGGAAAACCGAAACAGATGCATTTTGCACGTGGCTCGCCACTTTCTGCCGGGTGTACATCGCTCTTTTGAGATCATTAAACAGGAGATAAGGAATGTCAACTGGTATGTTTTTCAGATTCCATTTTTGGCCGAAGGGATCAGGATCCATGGAGACAAAGTCACAGAAGCACTGAGGCCGTTTCATGAGAGAATGGAGGCCTGTTTCAGACAGTTAAAGGAGAAAGTGGAGAAGCAGTACGGCGTCCGGACCATGGTGAGCGGCTGGTGTGGCAGGGGTCGGGGGAGCACGTCTCTTCATCACGCCTGCCGGGGTCCAGCCCCGGCTGATCCAGGGTATTCAAAGGAGGGACAGCATAGGCAACCTATTTATTTAAATATTTATCAAAGATATTAAGAGTAATAGAATGAGGATAGCTCAGTAGGAAAATTCAGTGGAGAAAAGAGGCTGAGTAGCTTGGTGTACGCGGGAGACCAATAAAACTTCAAGACAAGAAGTTTGCACCACTTACGTAGGCCACAGGCGCCCTTCCGCTCTCCCGAAGGAGAGGAGACACTGAGGCCTCCCCGGTCGGATCTTAGAAGCCCAGGCATAATTAGCAAGCATGGCGGGTTCCTCGCTCCAGATGGAGACTCAGCCAGAATTTGGGAGAGAGAGCGATGAGGAGACCAAGTTTTGGTGAACAAGGCCCGCACTTTATTTTCCAAAGTAGTTTTTATACCTTAAGTTGTGCATAAAGGATAATGGGGGAAGGAGTGGAGTCATGCAAGGACAGCAGTTCCTGATCCTCATCGAAGCCAGGCTTTCAAACTTATCATATGCAAAAGTTCAGGTGATTTACATCATCTTCTGGCCAGGAGGCCTGTTAACATTTTAAGAAACTTATATTTCTCTAAAGGTGATTATTCCAAAGTCAGGCACCAGCCTCCAAAAAAGCATTGGACAAAGCTGCATTCCTATAGGGCAAAGGTGAGGTGGGATCAATCAAGAAAAGACTTAACTCAAGGGTCCAAGGTTACAAACATTGAGGCTACTACCTACATTTCTATACACCCATTATATCAATCAATACACTGCCAAGGACACAGTAGGTAAGGAGTATGGAGACTTAGCAGCAAACATTGGCCCAATAAGTGAAAAACCCTTCACCAATACAATTTCTAATCAATCTTTTAACTACTCAAAGGAATCTGTGTTTAGACAGTTTAGAGCATCTCCTGCCTCTCACAGTTGGGAGGCTCTGAACAATCACATGTGGCTGGAAAAACCTATTCAGGCAGGCTAGAGGATTTCCAAAGGAGTTTGTAGGTTAAACACTGTCACACCCAGAAATTATTAACTGGAGCTGTAAGCTAACTCTTTTTTCAGAGAGAGGTAGTGGGGGACAGCCCCCCGTAAAGTCAGAGGTGTAGGTGAAAGCACAAAGCAGAAAGTAGGCAGACTCTGGTTTTGGGGGTAGATGCTCGAGAATTTCCAGGGGGACTCCTGAGGTTCGATCCCGCCTTTGCGTATGCCGAGCCTCCTTCCTCATGACCTTTGTCATGGGTGGAGCTCCTCACGCTGGCTCCCGGCAGTGATAGAATTCCAGTTGAGCTATTCCAGATCCTGAAAGACGATGCTGTGGAAAGTGCTGCACTCAATATGCAATATGCACTCAATATACAATATGCCAGCTCCCAGCACACGCCGTCTGACCATGACAGGCCCACAGGGCAGAGTACCCAAGTCCTGCCTGTGGTGCCCGCTTAGGAAGTAGGGCAAGGAACCTCTGCCCCTTCCTCAGGTCCTCTGCCAGCGAATCTAGTCACCTCCTTTCAGTAACTGGAAATGTCTGGGTGAGCAAGCTTGAGTAAATGTGCTTGATCACCAAGGACCCTGCCGATGGCTGTGAATGCAATCTCCCCTAAGAGTCAGGGAGCAACAGAAAAAATCTCATCAACCCAACGGGACTCAGGCTGGTTCGTGGAAACCCTGCTTCCAATCACACAGCAGAAGCAGAGGGTTAAAGCGCACACAGGGCAACAGCACGCGTGATGTCCCAAAGCTGAGATGGAGCCTGTGCCCAGGCCAAGGGCAGAGTCATTGAGGGGAGGAGCCGTTCACTGAAGTCTGAAACTTGCCTACTGGAGGAAGTGGCCATTGATCTAAGTCAAGGATAAGCTGCAGGAGGTGGGCAGGATGCTGCCCAGAGAGAGGACTCACTCAGCAAAGGCTGGTGGCAGGAATCTGAGTGGCAAGCCCGGGGCTGGTGCAGACACAGCCATGCCTTGGGCAGAATACAATTCGTAGGGCAGACTTAGAAAGATACCCAGCCTCACAGAGCCTGGACTGCTGGGAGACTCTGTTCTGGGGTAAAGGGAAGACCTGGGCTTTTACTAAGAGTTTGTGTAAGGTTTCTGAGCCAGGGCTAACATCAAGAGCATCATAAAAGAATGGCTGGTAATTTTTTTATATATTGTATGCATCTTTTTTGGTTTTGGGTTGTTTTTTTTTTAATGTTGGAGAATGGCTGATTATCAATGTTATGATAGTTTCAAGTGTCTGACTCTTTGCAACCCCATGGACTGTAGCCCTCCAGGCTCCTCTGTCCATTGAACTTTTCAGGTAAGAATACTGAAGCAGGTTGCCATTTCCTTCTCCAGGGGATCTTCCCAAGCCAGGGATCGAACCCTTGTCTCTTATGCCTCCTGCACTGGCAGGCAGGTTCTTTACCAGCTGAGCCTGCGGGGAAGCCCGGTTTCAGCTGTACGACATACACATAAATGTATCCATTCTGCCCCAAACTCCGCTCCCATCCAGGCTGCCACATAACACGGAGCAGAGTTTCTATCCTTACTGATGCCAAGTACCTGGCAGTTTAAGGCCTGTGGTGGGCTTGAGACAGTCTTCACGAGCTGGGTCTTAGCATTTCTGGGGGCAGGGCCAGGCACCACACCTCAGAGTGCTCCCGTGGTGTGCAGTTCAGAGCATCACTTCCTTCCTTATGGGAATCTTGGTGCGTCCTAGCCTTGACTGTGGGCTTGGGGGATGTCTGCCCAAACAAATGGTCCCATTTCTCCACTGTTCAGAGGTGAGCATCAGTGTGGCAAAAAGAGGCAGTGAGACCTCTTCTGGTCTGGAATCCCATGCCCACTGGCATGGACGGGGTGTCTGTGAGCAGGTCTAACAGGTTATCCTGCAAAGGGAAGGCAGGCTGCAGCAGTTACCCCACCACTCAGGACCCAGAGCCCTCTACCCCCTAAAGAACCACGTATCCAACTAGGCACGCCATTCTGGCTTCATTTTTAGCCCAGCTCCATCTGTCTGCCGTTCTCAAAAGTTTGCTGCTCTATGTTGAACTGACTTCTTTTTCCACACATCTGTCTCACTTAGCAAACGCTAATTTAGTGCTTACCATGAGCCTGGTACCTTTCTGAGTTTTTCGTTTTGCAAGTAGGAAGTGCAGCCTGAGGAAGGAGGCGCTGCGGACATTTCGAGGTGGGGAAACCCACCTCTTTTAGAGGTGGAGGAACCTGAGAAGGGCCCCTAGCCTGAGGCCTCATGCTCGTAAGTGGCAAAGCTCTTCTTCTCTTGCCCTTGTGGTTGGAGACAAGTCAGGAGCAGGACTCCTCCCCAGATGGGTTGACTTGGCTGTGATTACACCCTGCGCTCCCCCACCACCACCCCAAGCCCTGCTGGCCATGCCCAGGCCCCAGTGCCTCCAAGCCTGGGACCTAGTGCTCATCAGATGAGGTGTCTGTGGCCTTGGCTAAAGCAGAGCACGAGCTGAGAGTAACTCAGTTGCCGGGCTATGGTCTGAAGACCCAGCAGGCGGGAATCCAAGACTGTCAGCCCCACAGGAGCAGCTCCAGATGAACTGGCTTAGGAATCAGGGTGCTCTCCTGCTTGGCCACCACAGAGGGCCCTCCATGCAAGTCAGAGTCCTCGAGCTGCGCTTCATCACTTTGGAGCTTACAACTCATTACAATCAGCGTCAAGTGGCGGGAAGAGTTTCAGAGGGCATCACAGTGCACCTCTTTCAAAGTCTGACGCCACTTTTAATTCTTTCTAAGAAATAAACACTTGTGCAAGCTCTGTGTTCTCTTTCTAAGTGAAACGCTTCCTCTTTGATCAATCATTTCCTGTATATTTCAAAATGACAGAAATCTGTCTGGCTCATCAGAACATCCTTCATATCCCTGTCTTCTGCTGTGATTCATTATTTCGGTGCAGGCTTGCTCTTGAGCACGGGGGCGGGGGTAGCGGGGCGGGTAGGAAGGCGGGGCTGTCATGTGGGCAGCGATCTGCCATCCTTAGCTGGCAGATAAGCCATTTGCACCACACCCTGAGAAGGCATCTTTTCCACCAATGTCCGACCCCTTTGTAGGGGCAGCCAGGGCATCTTGAGAATGCTGTCAGGAACAGAATTAAGTAAGGGTGCATTTCCCACCCGTGGTGCCTTGTCCCCTGGAGCTGCCTTCCTGTGTCCCCGCTTCATCCTGGGACCCCCAAAGGCAGGTTCTGCAGCCAGCCTCCCTTGAGCAAACAGGAGGCCTGATACCCTGTCATTCTCTGAAAAATGTGGTGATAAAATGCAGTCTGGAATGAGGCTTCCCCTTCTTATCTACTTTGAGAACTTTCAAGCATCTCAGAATACTTTAAAAAGCAATATACTGTCATCCGGTTTAAAAAAAAGATGGATTTAAAAATAAAAACCCCATAGAAAGGACATAAACCATTTTGTCAATTTTTCTGAGCCAGCCTAAGCCGTAGAAAGGGAAGACTTGGGACGCCCTCTGACTCCTAATCCGTGAGCGGCTCCATCAGACCCCCGTCCAGTCCACTCAGCTTTGGCCTCATCCTGCCAACCCTGGGCTCTGAGGAGCTGCCACTTCCTTAAAGAAAGTACAGGAACCCCAGCTCCTCCTGCTACTTGGGGAGGGAGGTGTGAAGAGCCCGGGGCCCCCAGAGTGGAGGCCACGAGCCTCAGTCACGTTCAGCACCAGCCCTGTGCCTTCGCTGGCCCTTGGCCGTACAGGAGGCATCTGTCCATAGGCTCCTGAAAGAGTTTCGAGTTTGTCCTCCACTCCTTCCTTCTCTGGTTCATTCAAGTCTGATGAGAACAGGGAGCCTCCCATGGCCCTGCCCCTTCTCCACTGTCATCCTCTATCGCTTTCTGCATCACCTGGTTGCGGCCCTGAGCGCAGACCCACCCGTCCACCTGCCTCTGGGCCCCTGCACCCCTGTGCCCAGAAGAGCCCACGCTGTCCAGCCCCTCCAGCTCCCTGGGCTGGTCCCGCTCCACCACGATCAGCAGACAAGACACCCAGGAGCCGCTGTTCATCCTTCTCGGGTCCTCGCCATGGTGAGCACAGACGGTGCTGTGGCTCACCTGTCACCCCTGCCTCCAGGACTTTCCCCCTCCACCCCTCCCTCGGGGCTTCCCAGGTGGCTCAGCAGGAAGGAGTCTGCCTGCCAGTGAGGGAGATGGAAAAGACACAGGTTCGATCCCTGGGTTGGGAAGATCCCCTGGAGGAGGAAATGACAATCCACTCCAATCTTCTTGCCTGGAAAATTCCATGGACAGAGGAGCCTGGCGGGCTGTAATAGTTCATGGAGTCAGAAAGAGCCAGACACATTTGAATGACTGAGCGACAACAGCAAGAGGGCCCCCTTCACCGTTTCCAGGGAGCCTTGTTCCAGTGATTCTCGTACTGGGATCCATGGAACCCTGGGGTTCCTCAGAGGCCACTAAGTGGGGTGTTCATTGGGAGGGTAAGCTGATGACCCCCACCTCCAGAGAGAAGTTCCCCTTGCCGTCTTCTATGTGCTGGAGTTCAACAGAATATTCCAACCAAGAGAAGAGTGGCTGATAAGGCTTGGAGGGCAGTCAGGGTGTGGGCTCTGGGTGGTGACCCTGAGGCTGCATGTCCTAGAGCACCCCATCTCTCCCCCTCCCACCTACCCACCCACTCCCTCCTAATACACCCCTGCACATGCGCCCCCTCCTAGGGGCCAGCCTGTTGTCCCGGTGGGTTTCCAGTCCACAGCTGGCATTTGTGCAGCATTTGGAAAGGGACATTTCTAGAAGACTGTGAAACGGGCCTGCGTCTCACCATACCCCCATGAAACCCCATCAGCATGATTAAATGCAGTGAAACCAGCCATCCCCAGCATGCCATGGGCAGTCTGCACCTGTGGTGGGCGTGGGTGGGGCCTTCCAGACCACCCTGGAGATGAGTATGGTGACCGCGTGTGTCCTGGGACAAGCAGGCGTGCTCTGTGAGGGGCTGGAGCGCGTCTGTGCTTCGTGTCTGTACAGCTGGACACGAGGCTGCCGTTCGTGTAGCCGCCCTGCCTGTCACGTGTCATTACAGGTCATCCTCGCCAGCCTCCCAAGGTGACGTGACTATCCCCTGTGTGCTCAGGAGGGAGCTAGGTGTCTGAGTGGTTCTTTGTTTTATGCGAGGTCACGCAGTCCGTGCCGGGGCTGACATTCCCACCTGGTGGTCTCCCCGCCCCCCCACTTAGTGCCTGTCCTGCTGCGGGGACACAGATGTCCCCTCCCTCACAATTCCTAGCACTGGAGCTACCCAGTAAGGACTGGGAGGCCCTGATGGTTTCAGATGGAAAAGCAGAAGTCCTGGCTGCTCGATTTCTAGAGGCTCTGCTGGGTCAAGAAAGGCGTGCGAGGTGAATGGCCCAGGAGGAGGGCTCAGGGCCACCCCCAGTGGGTGCCCTGCTGACACAAGACCACCAGTGGCTTCTGGCCATCCCCGGCCAGAGCCCCCTCCTGCATCCCCCTTGCTTCATCCTTCGCAGTCTTCCCGTCCATGCTCATGCATCCTGACCAAGACTCAGGGCTGCCTCTTGGGGCACATCGCCAGCCCTGTGTGGTTGGGGGCATTCGCAGCTGCTTGGGTCTTCCCAAGAACTGGATGAGGGCAGCCTGTGGCCATATGCACCTCCTGGTCCATGGCTGGCTGGCTCCTGTATGCCCACTCCCTTGACCCTGGCTGCTGTGAAGATCATTTCATCAGAGAAGTGGATACATTGTACAACTAAGCTACAAAGAAAGACACATTGTAAAACAGGAGGGATATAGCCAGTATTTTATAATCATTAGAAATGGAATATAACCTTAAAGGCTGAGAAGAAGATACTGTAGACTTTGAGTCTCTAGAAACGTTTTTACAATTTAGGCTAATCTGCAAGTCACCATTTCCTTTTAGTTGCCTCCTAAAAGCCAGTTCATGGCAAAGGCTGTCTCCCTGGAGTTGGGCAATGGCACCTTCATCAGTGCTAAAGTTAAGGCTGATCAGACCCTCGGTACTGGCAGATTGCAGCTGGGTAGTGAGCCACTGGTCAGCAAACTACGGCCGGACATCTGTTTTGTAAATAAAGTTTTATTGGAACACAACCGTACTTATTTATTTCTGTATTGTGTATAGCTGTTTTCATGCTTGGGACAGAGACCTTATGGCCCACAGTCTAAAGTATTTGTCATTTTCCCCTTTGCAGAAAACGTTTACCAGCTCCTGCTTTAAAGTGTTCTTTTGCGACTTTGAACCTTTTACTATTTTTTACAAGCTTATTTCATTGAAGTATAGTTGATTTATAGTGCCATGTTGAATGCTGCTGGACAGCACAGTGATTCAGTTATATGTATTTTTCATATTCTTTTCCATTAGGATTTATCACAGGGTGTTGGATACAGTTCCCTGTACCTTACAGTTTATCCATTTTGTATGTAATAGTCTGCATCTGCTAATCCCAAACTCCCCATCCCGTCCCCTGCGAACCCCCATCCCCTTGGCACCCACAAGTCTGTTGAGCCTTTTACTATTGAAGAGATAAGGTTCAGGTCCAATGGTATTTCACGGGCAAAACGTAGTTAAGAAACAGGCCCTCTTATCAGTGGTGTTATATAATCTGTAACCAGCCCGGGTCCCAAGCAGTTCTTCTATTGGAGATGGGCTGAATGAACGCCGGCTTTGGTATCATGGGGTTGGGGTTGAGGGAGGTTGAGCCACACAGAGAGGGAATGCCCTACAGAAGTTTGATTTCCACATCCTGAGGGTTAAAAAAAAAAGTTTCTGCACCAGCTGCTGTCCCAGCTGTGCCAACATCTGGCTTGAGGGGCAGGTACACAAGCATTTTGTAGCTAATTAGGTGTTGACATGTGCTGTATTTCAGTGATGCTTATTTTGTTAATATGCAGTTGTGTGACAGACAGAGGGTGGAAAACTGTATCCAGAGACCGTTTCTCTCTGGATGCATTACTGGCCCACTTCCTGCTAAGAAGGAGGAGCTTCAGCAACTCCAGCCATGGACCCAGCTAACCTACTGTACCAGTCACTGGCAGGGAAGGAAACCCACCTCTAATAAAGCAGCAGGAGCATCTCACTTCAGTCTAGACAAGTTCAGTCCCTGTGCCTCCATGTATTTTGGTGATCTGCTTGGTTTGTCAGCATGCAGAGATACACATTTCATCTAAACATCTTGCCAAGTCCTTAAGGCACATTCTAGATGTGTTCTGTAAATTGCAATTCCTGGTCCATCAGTGCATTGTACTGACTTTGGAGCAGGGTAAGGCATTGTGGTCTTGGTAAAGAAAACTGCATTTTAAATTAAAAAAAAAAACCAACAAGAAAGTTCTTTCCGGTATATTTCACAGTATCAAATCATATTTCAAAAAATCTCCAGATAACCATGGTTTTCAGCTTCAGCTTTGGACAGGAACATCAACTGTTGATAAAAGTGTAGATTGCTTTGGTATAGACTCCAGGCTGCTAAGACCACTCGGTCTGAGGTGTCTGGCCATGCCAGGCTGGACATCTTTTGGCATGGACATCAAGCAAGTCACTCTCTTTCTCTCCCCTCTGCCCCAACCCAGCCCTCAAGTCTGGACGACAGAAGAGGCAGCCGTCCCCGGTCCATGGTCCGATCCTTCACCATGCCTTCCTCGTCCCGGCCTCTATCCGTGGCTTCTGTCTCCTCCCTCTCATCCGACAGCACCCCTTCCAGGCCTGGCTCTGATGGGTGAGTCTGGCTCAGCAGTAGGGAGGGAAGAGAAGGGCTGGGGGGGTTGTGAGGAGCTCTCCAGGGTCCTGGATTTGTGATGACAGCTGAGAGGATTTCTGAAACTCAACACTCCCTTTGAAACGGAGATCATCCAAGACCTTTACAGCCATGGTGCCACTAAGACTTGTAGGGTCTTAGCAATTTTTGAGAACAATCTCTCGCTTTGGGCTCCACTTTGGATGAGACTTCCATCAAACTATAAAACCTCAATGAGTGTCCAGTCCTTGTCAACGTGCCCTGCAACAGTGAGGTGCGTTCCTTGCCAGTGGTGTGCTGTGCTTTCATCCCTTGCTCACTTCCAAGGCGTGACACTAGGGCAGGCCTGTCATACTCAGGCAGGCTTCCCTGAAGGCCGGCAGGGCCACTTTCCTGCTGCAAGATCTTTTTTGAGACCCAGTGTTGCTCTTGAGCACTGCTCTTAAGCCAAAGCCACTAAGAAGGGAACAGGAATGGAATAGATGAGTCAACATTTCGTTGCACTCCCACTGTGTCTTCTGCAAAGACAGCCTCGATGTTGACATTTTTGTGTGTTTAGTGAGTAGCCTACATATAAAGCTTGTTCTGATTATACAGAAAGAAAAAAGTGTCACATGCAGTTTAAACATCTGAGAACTTCTAATTGTTTTACTGTCGAGTCTGCACAGTTGTGTGTTTGTCCAAGCCCATTTGGTTTACAATCCATCATCTTATCAAACCCGTAGGCTCTTGGCCCCGGCAACCTGCAGACAGAAACTCCCAGAGCACCCCAAGAGACAGCTCCAACCCCAGTGCCCTCTGTCGCCAACAGCTAGCAGGCCCAATGGAGGAGAGAAAACTGTTCCCACTTTTTTTTTTTCTTTTTCCCCTAACAGTAATTTTTGTCAGTGTCTGCTACTTACAAGGCCAAGTCCATATGGAAATTCTTGATTTAGAGGTATTTAAATCAAGTGCACTTGTCACTTAGAGCAAGATTGCTAAAGAAACTTAATTCAACTTCTCCCCAAGTAAATCCCCAGGCTAGTTATGAAAAGGGTTTTATATTTCCAGGAATGTAGGGGCGAGAGCAAAGAGTGAGCTAGAGGTTTTAGATGGAAGAGTTCCGTCCTGCACATGTGATTGCAGGAGTGGAAACCATTGTCTCCTCCCCTGGAGCCATATGTTTAACCTTAAACTAGAAGGCGTCTTTATTAGAGTCCAGATTTTCGTTCATTCACAGGGTTGTCACCCTTAGCTACCCAACTAACGTGGAAAAAGGGAGACTTTGGTCCCAGATGGCACTGGTGACGTGCAGAATAAAGTGCACCTGCCGGCAGTTGCCTCATCCTGTGAAACATTTCCAGCTCAGCCTCCTCTTTGGTGCTTTGTGTACTTGTCTGGATTTCACAGCACAGGTTTCACCCCGAGCTAGAAGATGTCCATTAATCCTTTATTTCCCTCTATTAATTGTCTCAAGTTCTGTAAAACCTAGAATAAAATCATGAAGGTTTTTTTTTTATTATTATTGTTGTTTATAAGAGATGTAACATTTAACACCTAATGGATGTTGATTTATTGCTAATTGCTTATCTAGATGTCCCGAAATGCCTTCATAATCAAAGTCAACACTGGTGTATTCCATCAGTCATCTTCAGGTTTTTATTATGAGAAAGTTTCACGGGAAACATAATAGCATAACGAGGCCCTGTGCCCATCACCTGTGAGCCAGCTTCAGCAGTGATCACCTCCCAGCCCATCTTCTTTCAGTCTGTACTCCACCCTCTCCCTCCTCCATATTACACACAAAGCAAGTCTCAGGCATCGTGTGATTTCATCTGTAAACATTTCAGTGTGGCTTTCTAAATGGTAGGAACTTAGAAAAAAAAACTCCCTTTAGCACAGGTGAGAAATGAACAGTCATTCCATACCATCATCAGATATTGGTTTTAATTTCCAGCTGGGTCATAAATGGCTTTTTTTTTTTTTTTTTTTTTAGTTTGTTTGAAACTGATCCAGATAAGACTCCCACTTTGGAGTTGGCTGCCATACCTCTTTGCATACATGCTAGATCGCTTCAGTCATGTCCGACTCCTTGCGACCCTATGGACTATAGCTTACCAGGCTCCTCCATCCATGGGAGTCTCCAGGCAAGAATACTGGAGTGGGTTGCCGTGCCCCCCTCTGGGGATCTTCCCGACCCAGGGATCTAACCCGAGTCTCTCACATCTCCTGCATTGCCAGGCGGGTTCTTTACCACCAGCGCCACCTGGGCAGCCCTGCCATATCTCTATAGTTCTCTTTTAATCAAGAGATTTCCTCCTTCCACTCTCTTCTTTTCATTTCTCTTCCTTGTAATTTATTTGTTGAAAACTCCAGGTTGCTGCTGGTGCAATCCAGATTTTTCTGACTGCATCCCCGACAGTGTTATTGACTCTATCTCCATGTCCCTCCTATTTCCTTCAGGTGGGTGGTCCCATCTAGAGACTTGTACAGATTCAGGCTTGATTTGGGGGCCGGATGACTTCATAGGTTCTTCCATTCAGAAGGACATTGTGCCTGACTATCTCTCTTGCAGTGATGTTAGCAGCTATTGATAATCAATGCCTACATTCAATACCATTACTGTTCAAATCCCTCTGCCCATCCAGTTTTTTTCTTTTTTTTTAACAAAACTAAGGGGATGTGATTCTTTCTCTCAGCGGTCAGCATCTTCCCTGGATGTGAAATGTGCTTCTCTGAATGACCCAGCTCAGTGTGGATGTCTGTGGTACCTCGCTCATGTTAGGGAGCCAAGCTGCTGGAATGGTGTTTTGATTAGAGCAGTGCTTTAGTTCTCCATTTCCTGTTCACAAGTAAATTTGAAAGAAACCACAGCTAGGATGGAAATGCGACCAGCTTTCTAAGTTGCCTTCTCCTAGGATCATTCTCCCCTCGAGGAAACCAATTTACTCTCTGGCTGTTTTGGGAAGTCAGGCTTGGAAGGTCGCAGTGAGGACCAGGGGCTCTCATAGGCTGGCTTGGGAACCTGGCCTCTTATCCCACGTTACGGGGGAGGGAGTTTGCCCTCCCATGGGGCTCTGGGACTGCCTGAGCAGCTCGAAGGCAAGGAGCTTCCATGAACCCTCTCAGCAGACCATTTTGCTTCTTTTTAACCATATAGGAATGAGGTGTGGACCACACTTTAAAAACACTCTAATCAGAAATCACAGTATGTGCTGTTTCTCCTATAGGACTATATGACTCACTTCTTTGAATAGGTCACATCTCTTTTTAAATACCATTTTCTTTTCATTCTGTGAATGGGTCGTCCAGTCCCCAGTGCTCAGAGGCAGTGGACCCTTACCAGTAGGTGGCAGACCTGGGACCCAAATCCTCCTTCTCAAGCTCAGTTCTTGGCTGAAAATCTCAGGGCAACTCCACATCTTTGGGAGCTAGAGTTGACTTCTTTCTCACTGAGCCATCAAAGGCTTTCGAGTGGAAGCTCCCTGTGTACCAATGCAGACATTTCTTTGCATCAGCATCTGCCTGTTTCTCCTGTTCACATTCATAAGTATGGCAGTGTGAATCTCTAAAAAGTGAGAACTTCCTTTTGGAAATAGATCTCAAATACCTTCCTCCGGCCATAAAGCAACAATAATCTCCGAATATCGTCATCCCGTAGTCCAATCAGGCTTTCGTCCTGTCCATGTTGTGTTTTTCCCCCAGTTTGTTTCTATCGCGATGCAAGACCGTCACCATGGCAATCGGTAATAAGTATCTTAGGTGGCCCTTGAGCTTCCTTTCAAAATTATTTCTTTCCTTGTAAAGTTGGGCGGTCCCCAGACAGCACCTGATTCATTGTGAGTGACTTTACATGGATCCGCAGGGCAAAAAGCAACAGTTTCTCCTAGAAAGGCATCATTGATTGAAAAAAAAAAAAACCAACAACATTTTCTTTAGGTTCGCTCTGGAACCCCTCCTGCCGAAGAAAATGCACTCCCGGTCCCAGGACAAGCTGGACAAGGATGACCCTGACAAAGAGAAGAAGGACAAGAAGAAGGAAAAAAGGAACAGCAAGCATCAAGAGATATTCGATAAAGAATTTAAACCCACCGACATTCCCCTGCAGCAATCTGAGGCTGTGATCCTTTCAGAAACGGTAATTTCACAGGGAGCTCTCCCTCGCTCATCGGTAGCTGCCGCAGGGGGCCTGTCTTTGCTCCACATTTTGCCGAGGGGGCTGTCCATCAGATTTCACTGAATGGGCTGTGAATTGTCATTTGAGAATCCAGGGTCTCTTGCATCCCTGCCCTTGTGTAACAGATGCTCCAGGACATCAGAGGCTCAGAGCAGGCCCGCGTCTCTCTGGAGGATGCTGGTCTTTCCCTCCATCCCCCCATCCTCCAGGGCCAGTTGCGGGGGAGGGGGGCAGCCATCAGCGGGACCCACAGGGTTCCGGGCTCCGCAGCAAAGTCGGGCTCACTCATTAGACACCCAGATGTCTCAGGAGATGAGCAGGGTGCTTGTGTTGTCAGGAAACAGTAATTCCAGGCCAGCGAATGCCGTTCCCCCACCCTCTCCTGACCAGAAATGGTAAGCCGGTGTTCGGCGGGTGTTCGGCGGGAGTGTTATAATCCGCTCAGCTAGAGTCCCAGAGCCCCTTCCCACAGGTTCTGCCAGCCATACGCGGTTCTGTGTTATCCTCCTCGCCTCATCTGTTCCATGCTTAAATCCCTTGGCCATCTTTCACAAGGATTTGGGGGGACTTAACTCATGCTGGTCAGTTGACATTAAAAACGGATCCCAGGGACTCTCGTTCATTCCAGAGACCAGGGTGTGTGGCAACAGGGAAAGCCAAGTGCACGCTCTCCTCCCGGCCTGGGCTGGGGCGGGGGTGGGAGGGATGCCAGCTGACGCTCCCAGCAGTGTGTCGCAAACTGAGGGCAGCTTCTGGGCTGAACTTTATTCAGAACGTGCTATTTGTAGACTGGAGACAAAGCAAAGAGGAGGCTCTCTCAGGCCATCAGCTTCAGAGGTTAAGTTGGGCCTGGAGCTACCACCTCCTTGCAGTGGAAGGCCGTTTGCATCTACAGTGCCCAAGAATGTGCCTGCCCTGGGCGGAAGCCCCCGACCCCTGACCCGCCCTGGCAGTTACTGAACGGTTGCTTATCAAAGGGCTCAGGTGGGGCCACCGTTTAATAAGACACACTTCACTGCTTGCTTGTATCTTCAACACCAGAAGGCATGTTTCATCCAGACCCTTTGTCATGGAGACCAGCAGTCACGTGCTGCTTGGGTGTCTAGAGGAGAAAGGAGACCCCAGACCACACACGGTCTTCCTGAAGGCGAATGCTCTTGTGAGGCCTTTGGACAGAGCTCTGACTGTGTCTGGGCTGCAGTGTTTCATGGGAGAAGCAGGCGGCCCAGGGTGCAGGGCTCAGGAAGGGACTGGCCGCTGGCTGGCACTCAGATGTGACCTCACGTGGTGCTATCCAGAGGTTTCTCATGACGCCCCTTCCCCCGCCACCACTGTGGGCTCCATCTACTCTTCTGGAAAGCCAAGTGGCCAGCAACACTGCTGGGGCTGACCAGCACCCCCTTCCTTCTCCCGAGTGTCCAGACACCCTACCCGGATGGGCAAACTAACAGCAACATTTTTTGAACATTTGCTAAGTGCAGACCTTGAGCAAGTGTGTCAGACGTTTTTCTTTGAGCTCTACTTTAAGATGGTAAAGCGGAAGGCCTCAGAGAATTTGAGCCAAGTGGCAGAGTTGATCCAAATCAAGTTCCGTGACAAGAAGACAAAGGATGTGCCAGCTTCGGCCATCGTCACAGTATAAGTTCTGTCCCTCCCCGCCGTGGTCCCGCTCTCCTGCAGAGACAGGCTGAGTTCAGCCCAAAGCACCACTCCCACCCCCCGAACTCCAGCGGGCCCGAGTGCTCTCCAAAAACGCAGCAGAACCCACCGAGGTCAGGGCACAGAACCTTGACCCCTGCTGTCAGCCTCTGAGGAGTCTCAGAATAGCCACAGCTGCGTGCTAGGGGCCATGCATTCTGGCTTCTTGCCGGAGGCAGGCTGGCTGTTCTTGGTCTAGCAAGGTCCCAGTCTGTCCTCTGGGTGACAGGTGCTGGCAAGGTCTCTGGGTCCAGCTGGGCACCTGGAGTTTCCCGTTCAAGCCTTCATGTGCCCGTGACCAGCCGGGTGCTGCAGGACAGAGTGGGTTGGCAGGAGGCAGGGGTCTCAGGGAGCGAAGATGACTGAGTGGCAGCAGCAGCCCCATCCCCAGGATGGTGCCCTGGGCCCCTGGGGTTGCTGCACTCTGGGCACCCACCTGCCCCCTCTCCACACTTCTGCAGAGGTTTTTCTCTACTTCCTCTTTGGGGCTGAGTTCAGCTTCCTACCTGAATTCGCATCATCAGCAATGTCATGACCTCTAGTTGAGCCTCTCAGGACCTGGAGGGGGGAGGGGCCCTCCACGTGCCATTTGCATCTCACCAGTAAACCATCCCCTGCCCCTTGAACTGTCAGGATGTCCCCTGATGGGAAGGGAAGGGTGGGAAGAGCACCCTGGATCCATCTTCAGTCCCCACACACATGCACCCAAGGGGAGCCCTAAGCCCAGCCAGGCTGTCCCAGGCCTTCCACAGCAGGTGGGCTGTTTCTGCAGTTGGGCGGTGACACCTGGACTCCGGGATCTGCTTTGTTGGCATTGGACAGTTCCAGAAGCCAGCCTGTTGGCCAGTGTCCCCTCAACCACACTGCTTACAAAAGGATTTAAGCCTTCCAGCCTCCCCCTGCCTTTGCAGACCACCCAGTGGAACACGCTGCCGCCCACCCACTCTGCAGCTGGCCCTCACCAGCAGGCCCATCCGCACGCCCTGCCCCGGGAGCCAAGCCTGAAGCCCTGCCCATCCTGGGGCCTAAATCTTGATTCTTCTTTCTCAGCTGGGTTAATAACTGTCCTCGTTACTCCTACCTGAGAGTATTTTGGACTGCTCATGTTCCCCCAGACCTGACAATCTGAGACCAAATTGTAAGACGTAGAGAAATAAAAATTTCTTTACGTCAGGTGCATCTGAAAGTCAGAGATGGGGAAGACAAATGCAATGAGAAGTAGAAAGAATTCCTATTCAGTCGTAGCATAGCCTGAGAGAAGAAAGAGAAGGTGAATGAAGGAATCCTTCAGCAAGTTTCTAGACTTTAACACACCTGCCAAGAAAGGCCAAGAAATTAGTCCCCTGGGGCGTTCTGGTCACTGCACAGGTCATTGAGTCCACTCCCAACCCGGTGGGGCTCTCCCCAACACCTCATCACATTCCTGTTCAGGAGACACGGATGTGTCATCCCCCCCGACTGTGTCAAGGAGACTGGGGTGGGGCCTGGGTTAGTTTGCCGGGACCGCAAGAACGGCATCCCACAGGCTGGGTGACTTCAGCAGAGGCTGATGGTCTCACAGTCTGGAGGCTGGACGTCCAAGGCCAAGGTGCCAGCAGGGCTGTCTTCCTCTGAGGCTGTGGTGGGGAGTCTGCTCCAGCCCCTCGCCCAGCATTCCCCTCTCCCTGCATCTCTGCCTTCATCTTCACATGGCACCGTCCCGTGCGCTTGTGTCTGGGTCCAAATCTCCCCACTTTATAAGGACACCAGTCACACTAGATCAGGATCTGCTGTAACAGCGACACCCGACCTTGACCGTCGGCAAGACCGTGTTTCCAGATGTGGTCATCTGCACCGGCGCTGCAGGTCAGGATTTCCACAGAGGAATTGTTGAAGTGGCATTAAGTCAGCCCAGTGTCTGCTCAGGGCTCAGCGGCTCAGTCATATCCGACTCTTCCTGACCCCATGGACTGTAGCCCACCAGGCTCCTCTGTCCATGAAATTCTCCGGCCAAGAATATTGGAGAGGGTTGCCATGCCTTTCACCTGGGGATCTTCCAGACCCAGCGATCAAACCCGCATCTCCTGCATTGGCAGGTGGCTCTGAGCCACCTAGGACAGACCCTAACCACACTCTCTCTGTCCCTCCCACGTAGATCAGCCCTCTGCGGCCCCAGAGACCGAAGAGCCAGGTGATCAACGCCATGGGGGGCGAGCGGCGCTTCTCGGTGTCCCCGTCCTCCCCATCCTCCCAGTCCACGCCGCCCCCAGTCATGCCAAGGGCCAAGCTCAGCTTCAGCCTGCAGTCCAGTAAGTGAGACGTCGTCCCGTGTGAATTCCTGACGTTGTGCTGTGACCTCCCCTCTCTGTTGAAGGCTGTCACTTTAGACCGGCTTCTTTTCAGTCCAGCAGCCGGAGAGAGTGTTGGTGAGCCCCTGACTTTGGGGAGTGTCCCCCGGGACTGGAGCGGGTCAGGCCACAGCTGAGTCCCGGGTTCCTGTGCTCCCTGGGTGGACAGTGCAGGACCCGGCCAGCGCTCCGGACCTCCTGTGTGCTGGGGGTGACTTGAGAGCACGTGGGGCATCCCCCATTTCTTGTCATGAGATGATGCAGCCCACACGGTGGGGAAGGGACCTTTTTGTGTGCAGGAGGAATGGGAAGGAAGGAGCCCTTCCAGGCCGTGCTGAGGGGCTAAGGGTAGAACTTACCTTCCAGTTCTGCCCGATTTCTAGGGCTGCTCAGCATAATTCCTACAGACTTGGTGGCCCCAAATATCAAAAAGTTATTCTCTCGTAGTCTGGAGGCCAGGAGTCTGAAATCAAGGTGTCTCCAGTCCTGCTTCCATCTAGTACAGGGTCCCCAGCCTCCAGGGTCTAACGCCTGATGACCTGAGGTGGAGCCGATGTAGTAATGATAGAAATAAAGTGCACAGTAGATGCAACGCCCTTGAATCATCCCCAGACCATCCCTGGCCCCACCCCTGCGTCCATGGAAAAGAGTTGTCTTCCACAAAAAGGTTGGGGACTGGTGTTCTGGTGGACTCCCACAGCCCTCGGAGTTCCTTGGCTTGTATACTCATTCTTCCAGTCCCCTCACCCCTCTCTTCCCAGGCTCTGTGTTTTCTCCTCTTCTTATGGGAAACTGCAGATGGGGTTCAGGGTTCCCCATAAATCCAGGATGATCTCATCTCCAGATTCTTCTGCAAAGACCCTCTTTTCAAAGAAAGTCTAAGGTTCTGAGTGTGTGCTCAGTCGTGTCCAACTCTTTGCAACCCCATGAATGGCAGCCCACCGGGCTCCTCTGTCCGTGGGATTTTCTGGGCAAGAATACTGGTGTGGGTAGCTGTTTCCTTCTCCAGGGGGTCTTCCTGACCTGGATTTAAACCTGCCGTCCCCCGTGTCTCCTGCATTGCAGGCGGGTTCTTTACTGCCGACCCACCTGGGAAGCCCTCTGAGGTTCCGAGTGGATGCGAATCGTGGAGGGATGCCACTTCTACCCTAGTTTTCACCCCTGAAGTCAGGCCAGCCAGAGAGGTGACGTCCTGGCAGGAAGGAGGTGGCAGGAACTGAGGATGCAGCAGACGAGAGAGCCAGGAGGACCCACTGTCCTCCCCGTGGCTGGAGACGGGGCGGGGAGCCCGGCCCCAGGCAGTGGTTTGTGCCGGCCGCCAACAGTCGTCCTCAGCTCCTGCTTTCTTCTTGCTGCAAGGGGAGCAGCAGCCATTCCCAAGACTGTCTCTGGTCGGGAGTCAGGGCTACCCCGGGGATGAGCCTCAGGGAGCCGGGCCTTGCTGGGTGTCAGAAGGGAGACAGTCTTCAGGGGGCTGTCCTGGCTTCACTTCATACATCCTTACGCTGTAACCCGAGATCTTCACAAATATTTTATTGATTTTGTTAATAAGTAGTTAATAAATAGGCACGTTGCCGCTGCAGTGGAGGACACTCTGCTGGTCCCTTGAAATTAAACACACAGTCACCATCACCCCCAGTAAGCCCGCCCCTAGACATTCACCCCGGAGACCTGGACACACAGGCTCAAACAGACAGTGCGACTTCTACCCTTAAAAATGATTAAAGTGGCAAATTTTAAATAAAGGCCAGAGGAAAAGCAACCAGCCAGCCAGTCAGGAGAGCGACCATTCCATCAGAGGCTACCTTCTCACGCCTCGATTCAACCGCAAGGCCTCCTTATCAATTGACACCCCTCGTCCTAGGGAACAGGCTAATGACTCCTAATGACTCTCCATCTGCTGCATCATCGGGGAGGACACCCAACAACAAAAATGCCCGTTTCTGTCTTTAACGTAAAAGGCAGATGATTTCCCAGAGTCTCAACAAAGGCTGAGAAAGTAGATTGTCCCAATGACCACTCCCCCTTGAAAACGACTGCTTTTCAGCTTACTTAAAAAACCAGCGCTGCTTCCCTTTGGCTTGTTTAAAGCCGCAGTCGCAGCGGCCGCTGCCGCTCATGCCTGCCTTTCGCAGGGTCGCGGCTTTTCCTGTTGTGAGGGTTTTGACAGGCAGATGGGCTGGTGTGAGCTGTGTCGTTGGACTCAGCTGAGTGCAGCTCCCTGTAGGAGGCTGGGGCAGTGACCTGGCGGATTCGGAACACTCCAGGCGGATATGGTCCTTGTGACCCGCGAGCTGTATAGATGCCCCGAGGCGTGGCAGTCGAGGAGGGACCAGAGGGGTCCCAGGTGGATGTGGCTGTTTTTCCAGTGGTCTGATCTACCCTTTAAGCTCGGGGTTCAGCATCCTGTGATTCTCCTTCTGGAACATTCCCTTGCAGGGGACGCAGCCCCAGCCTTCTCTGCCCCCTCCCGATCTCTTCGCTGCCCATTGACGGGCATTTCTGGGGGATAAAGGGTTCCCGCTGCCCTGCCACTCCCGAGAGGACACGAAGCAGCCGTGTAGGGATGCTCATCACTCCCAGTGGGGCTGGGGGTGTGGTTCTCATTCTCGCCCTCTTCCAGGTTTGGAGCTGAACGGCATGACCGTGGCCGGGCTGGATGTGGCTGAGGTTCCGCCCCCTCTGCCTCTCAAAGGCACCAGCACAGACTACGGGACCTTGAACGAGAACCTGGACTTGACGGGCTCACCAACGCCCCCACCCCCTCCTCCTCATCAGAGGGTAAGTCAGGGCTCAGGAACGTGGATCCATCCTCTCGTTCCCTCCACAAGACAGGAGTTCCTCCTCCTTTCTTCCTGATGTTGGCGTGTTTACTTTGGACAAGCCAAGGCTTGATTTCCAGGAAAGCTGTGGCAGTGGTTAGAACGCGGATGTATGTGGCCTGGGGTTCCTGTGTCATCACCATGGGAACGTACATTCCCAGGGGGACCATGCAGAGCGGGGAGAATTCCAGCCGGTGCGTCCAGGGGCCACTCTCGTGACCTTGGAGGTCATGGCCCTTGAGGTGCAGTTCTTATGAAAGTTTGGTTTTGAAAAGTAGCTTTTTGTATGAAGACATTTGTCATTTGAAGAAGCTGGCTGACGCCACACGCGGGGGACACGTCGTGCTCCTGGACACTGCCCTTGCCCTGAAGAAGCCCTGGTCCCAGCCTGATTCCAGGCAGCCTCGCTCTCCCACTGGCCGTGTGTGGGTGAGGATGGGTGCGCGCCACACAAAGAAACTGTAGCCGAGCACGAGATTTGGCTCCAGCTGGAGCACAACCCAGCTCCTCGAGGCTGCCCGTTCCTAGCCCCGCCTCTAGCCCTGGGACCTATCCCCACCCGCGTAGATTCGGGGTGCTGGCTGTCACCAGCATGATCAGCCAACTAGGGCCCTCCTACGCATCAGTCCTGAGGCTGGTCCCCCCATGGAAGTTGTCATTCATCTGGTCTGATGTGTGCTCACTGCTCAGGCCTCTGGGCCTGCCTACTGATGCAAATATCAGCTAAAACCCCGAAAAAGCCACTTTAACCCGCTGGCAGCTCTAGAAACACTCTTCTGAGGTCCCCCACCTTCTCTCCTGCTTCTCAAGGCTGTGGTCACTCGGGCAGCTCTGTTGTTGGCTGGCCTGGCCACATGCAGAGGTCAGCGTGTGCCTCTGAAATGACCCCACGGTGCCGGGAGATCTGCGTCCAGGTTCTTCCATCCCTCGGCCACGCTGCTCACAGCCCAGCGAAATGGAAGCCTTGCGGGCTGAAGAGGGAAGCAGCCTCCCTGACTCAGGCAATCAATCGGTCAGTCTCCATAAAGTAAGTTGCACAGCAGCCGAGCTCCTGGAGACGTTGGAGACACGAGCTGGCTCTATGGCCAAGATCGTTTGCATAACAGCAAGGTGTGGGTTTTCTTTCCCCTTCTAAAACAATATAAATCCTATATCATTCTTTTTTTTTTTAATGGAAACTTTCTCACCAAGTTTCTTGCAAGTTTATTCTCTCTTCTTGTGAGAGGAGTGAAAAAGACAGGGGATTTATTAACACTGTATTTATTTGACAGGGCTTCCCAGGTGGCTCAGTGGTAAAGAACCTGCCTGCCAGTGCAGGAGACACAAAGGCTCAGGTTCAGTCCCTGGGTTGGGAAGGTCTCCTGGAGAAGGAAAGGGCAACCCACCACAGTATTCTTGCCTGGGAAATCCCATGGACAGAGGAGCCTGGCGGGCTACAGTCCGTGGGGTCACAAAGAGTCGGACACGACTGAGCAACTGAGATCACCACAACACCATATTTATTTGATTATTGCTTTTGTGTAAGAAAACCAAATAAGCATTGGGGCTTCGTCTTCAGGGCTGAAGGAATGGATTGTACTTCCAAGGGACTTGCGAATCAGCTCTCTGTCCCTCGAGATTCCACAATGGGGGGCCAGCCCTGGAGAAGGGGCCAGGCAGCTGGAATGGTTGGTAGCAACTGAGGAAGCGTAAGCCTGACCCTTCCCACAGGTTTTAACCACAGGTTAGAATAAAAGGAGACCCAGGGAGCCGAGTGGGCACGTTGATTGGTTGGGGTGTTGTTTTCCTAACAGTGGAGTTAACTGATTCCCTCACCTTTCATACCTGTATTTTACTGGAAAAGCAAGACAAGAATGTCCTCCGGGTCTCCCGACACTGAAAACTCTGAACTTGAAAATGAGAGCAAATCCATTTTTGTTACAGGTCAATTCAGGGGAGACATTTGATGATCTCAGTTTCTGCATTGTATTGTTTTTGTTTAGTTGCTAAGTCATGTCCAACCCTTTTGCAACCCCATGGACTGTAGCCCTCCAGTCTCCTCTCTGTCCATGGGATTTCCCAGGCAAGAATACCAGCGTGGGTAGCCATTGGCTTCTCCAGGGAACCTTCTCCACCCAGGGATCAAACCCGTGTCTTCTGCATTGGCAGGTGGGTTCTTTACTGCTGAGCCACCTGGAAGCCACCGCAGCTGTTAGTGGAAGGGCAAACACACACCAGCTCTGGCTCCATGTGTAAAGGCATTGTGAATGCCACGATATTAATCACCCGAGTCTCCTTGCTCTTGGTCTGCTCTCTGACTCACCTGCAGCATGAGTGCGCCTTCAGGACACAGGCCTGTGGGCCAGGGTGTCATCACCCGGTGTCCGCGGGCGCCTCCCTGGCAGGCCCTGAGATCTGCTGTAGGACTACGATCGTTCGCCTGCTCTGGGGGCTGGTCCACAGCCTCCTGTCATCACCCTCAGGCTTGGAGTCAGCTGTCTAGCTGTTGCCACTTTAAATCGTCCTTTCTTTAAAAATGGCTCACACTTACTGTCTACTTCCACACATAAACAAGCAACCGTCTCATCAGACCTGGAAATCAGCATTTCTTTTGACCATTCTTTTTCTCTTTTTGTCATCATTTTTTAAAAATATTCATTTATTTATTTGGTTCTTAGTTGCAGCACACACGATCTTTAGTTGTGGCGTGTGAACTCTTAGTTGCAGGATGTGGGGTCTAGTTGCTAGACCGTGGATAGAACCCAGGCCCCTTGCATGGAGAGCAAGGAGTCTTAGCCACTGGGCCACCAGGGAAGTCCCTCTTTTGACCATTCTTACCATGTCTGGGTTGGAAAGATTCCCCTGGAGAAGGAGAAGGCAACCCACTCCAGTGTTCTTGCCTGGGAAATCCCCTGGACAGAGGAGCCTGGTGGCCTACAGTCCATGGGGTTGTAAAGAGTCAGACAGGACTTAATGACTGAGCACTACAAATCTATTCTTTTACCTCTCTTGTTATGATGTCTAAAAATCATTATATCGGTTCTGTTTTACACCTTGACTCTCTTTTCTCTGTTAAGCCCTGGGTCACTTTAGTATTTATTTGCCTGTGAATTAGAAGGAACTTGGGTGATGAGTTAGACGCTGCTTTGCCATCGTCCTGCTTTTGAAACTTCTTTTCTTACGTTGAGCTGAACGTGTGCCTGCCCTGAGAGGCTGTTAACAGCGCACTCTCACCCGCAGAGGACAGTGCTCTGCGAGCCCCTCTGCTTTGTTCTGCCTGTGACTCGTGCCTGCTTATCCTGGTCTGTGTATTTCTTCGTCTGCTCGCTCATTCATGCATTCATCTGTTCACTCACTCATTCATTTACCTAGGTGGTCAACACGTGACCTCTCGTGCACGTCACATGCCCACCAAGAGCAGGGCACGAGCTGCCCTTGGTCACTCACGCTCTGGCAGGTCCATTCAGTGTCTCCTGTCACCATTACAGTTGTAAATTCATTCTTGAGATTGAAAAGCAAACTATGGGCTATATCCAGCCAGCCACCTGTTTCTGTAAAAAAAACTTAAAAAAATTTTTTTATTGGAGTATAGTTACTTTATAATGTTGTGTTCAGTTCAGTCGCTCAATCGTGTCCGACTCTTTGCGACCCCGTGAACCGCAGCACACCAGGCCTCCCTGTCCATCAACAACTCCCAAGGTTTACCCAAACCCATGTCCATTGAGTCAGTGATGCCATCCAACCATCTCCTCCTCTGTCATCCCCTTCTCCTCCTGCCCTCAATCTTTCCCAGCATCAGGGTCTTTTCAAATGAGTCAGCTCTTTGCATGAGGTGGCCAAAGTACTGGAGTTTCAGCTTCAACATCAGTCCTTCCAATGAGCACCCAGGACTGATCTCCTTTGGGATGGACTGGTTGGATCTCCTTGCAGTCCAAGGGACTCTCATGTTGTGTTAGTTTATATTATATAGCAAAGTGAATCAGCTATACAGACACATATATCCCCTCTTTGTTGGATTTCCCTCCCATTCAGGTCATCACAGAGCTCCCTGTGCTCTTCATTAGGTTCTCATTGTTGTTCAGTCATTCAGTTGTGTCTGATTCTTCGCAACCCCGTGGACTGCACCACAGCAGACTTTCCTGTCCTTCTCATTAGTTATCTATTTTATATGCAGGAATGTCTGTGTGTCACTCCCAATCTTCCAATCCATCCCACCCCCTCTGCCCCTCTTGGGGTCCATACATTGTTTCTCTACGTCTGTGTCTCTGGTTCTGCTTTGCAAATGTTTATCTGTAGCATTGGAAGACAGCTGCAGCCATTTCTTGATAAACTGTGCTTCCTCCATGAAGAGTTTAAACATTCCCTCAACCTTGCTCATCTCCGTTATTTACCAATGCAGAAGAGACTGTGGGAGAGAGACTGTTTTGTCAACAGGTCAGGGGGATGGTGGCCGCAGGGGCCAGTGTAGCCCGGCTGACCCTCTCTCGTGTGGCTTTTCCATTCCCGAGAGCACGGCAGGCCTCTGGCCCAGCTCCAGAGAGCACCTCCGAGGACTTGTTTGTCCCTGAGCATCTTCAAGGGACGTAAGGAAGGGCCTGTGGGTCCTCTTCCCAGGGGGGCTCAGCTGTGACGTGGCCAGGCTGCCTGGGTGGCCCTGGGTCCTGCGTTGTCCCCCTTCCCTTGTTCTTGACCATTTCAACTGCCCAATTCTGAAACCAGTCCATTTCCAGGCGCCCCTCAATCAAGAGCACATGGATTTAGAACCACCCTAGGTGGCTCAGTGGTAAAGAATCCGCCTGCACTTCGGGGCCTGGGTTCTGTCCATGGTCTTAGCAACTAGGTCCCACATCCTGCCACTAAGAGTTCACACGCCACAACTGAAGACCTGGCAGGAGATGCTAGAGACACGGATTTGATCCCTGGGTGGGGAAGACGCCCTGGAGAAGGAAATGGCAACCCACTCCAGTATTCTTGCCTGGGAAATCCCATGGACAGTGGAGCCTGGCGGGCTATAGTCCACGGGGTTGCAAAGAGTCGGACACAACAGAACATGCAAGCATGCACGATTAAGACCGCCACCCAAAGAGCAGTGGCTACACTTCTCAGAGGCTGTTCAGATGTCTGATGTGTGTGCTTTGTGAAAAGTGGTTCATCAGAAACCCTGGAAAGGCCTGTGGCCACCAGCAGCCCAGTCCTGAGAGTGGTGACCTGCCAGCCCCGCATTGCAGGGAGAGGATGTTCCCACCCAGGGCTGCTTCCCTTGCCCATCCCCCTACCAGGTCAGAACCTCCCAGAGACCACGTCTCTCCTGCCAGAGCATCAGCAGTGAGCCATCCCCTCATTTTCTGTCTTCCAGCATCTGCCTCCTCCTCTGCCCAGCAAGACCCCGCCGCCGCCCCCTCCCAAGACGACGCGCAAGCAGACCTCCGTGGACTCGGGGATCGTGCAGTGAAGCCGCGGCATCCCCCGAAGGGCTAGCCGGCATTCTTCCCCTCCCTCACATCTCCTCCCACGTCTGGCGTTTACCTCATGGGGCCTGTGATGTCTGACCTTTAGTGCAATTGCTTTTCCCTAACAGGATTTCTTCTCCAGCCACAGGGTGAGCGGGCTTTAGCATCAGGGAGTAAGGAGGCGGGTACGGGCCCGGGACACGCGGCTGTGTTTATCAGCGTCTGAGTGTGTCCATCTTGGAAGAGCCTAAGTCTTGCCCAAAAGCCCTTCCTGTTTGTGCCAGATGACACATTAGCAAAGAGCCCAGTTGACCTGAGCAGAACACAGGAAGGAGAGTTTAGAACTGTGTACTAACAGTGGACAAGTCCTCAGCTCCCCACTAGACCCCAGGTGACTCTCCCAGGATGTCTCACGGAATGCTCCTGCCTTCACCTGGTGGTGTGCTTTCTGTGGGTTGAGGGCTCCTTCAGTCTCCTTTAGACAACTATGGTCAGCCCTTTCCGGGAAGTTCCTGATTTCCCTTGGTATAATTTAAAATAGGATATTTCTCTGCTACTGAACAGTTACTAATTTATGGAGTGGAGACACCATTAAAAATACTGGATCAAGTGGAAAGAGTAAGTATGAGTGTAGGAAGATCCATTTTCTCTCTTTTTAAAAAAAGGATATGTAGACCACAGGCGATGGTTTTAATTGGGTGAATTCTTCTTGGGCTCATTCTGTACAGAAGTTTGTATATATGAGGGTCTTTAGAACTTGTTTTAATTTTTGTGGTCCTTCTGTTTATTGTCCTAGGCACCCACAAATGATTCTCAATATGTGTTCTTAACTTGTAACTGAGGGAAGTGTAAAAAAGAAACACAAATTAAATTTTCTTGTTTTTTTTTTCCCCCTCCACAAAGCACAAGCCCTAAAGATGTTCCTGGACAATGATTTAAAAAAAAAAAAAAACTAACTTTGTATAACCTAATATTTTATTCTATCATCTATATTTTTTTATTGACTATAATCATGATATTCTTCTAGTAGGCCCAAGAGTTAATCATTGACAACAAAAAATAAACTGTTGTTTAAAAAGTCTCAGTGTCTGACATTCTATGTTATTATCCCCTGATGGAGAATATAAAAGCCACTGCTTATATTCTGCTCCTGACGTAAAAAAAGAAAATGCACATCGTGAGAGTTGGAGTTGCAAGTTAAGTTTTATTTGGGGCAAAGTGAGAACTATAGCCAGGGAGACAGCACTTCAGATAGCACTTCAGAGACTGCTCCACAGAGACCGCAGCGGGAGGTCAATGGAGTACGTGCAGTCAAGCACGTATTTTTTGCAGGAGGCTTCTGTTAGTCACGAGGAGCAGTGATCCCCATGAAGGATTTTAGTGCTTTTCTAGAAATGAGGAGATATAAGAATTGGGCTCATAAAATCGGCTCCCGAAAAACTATCTGAAGACCTGTTCTGCCAGTTTGTTCCAGAGCAAAGAGTGCCTCATTTCTGCTCTACACCCTGAACTCTTTTCCGGAAGTGTTGAAGGTCAGCAGTTGCAGCAGCATCTACCTGACTTAATCCTTGTAGAGGGAGATGGCGAGTGCCAATCTGTAGCTGACACTGCCTTCTTAAAGAGCATTGTGATCCATGTTTATACACGTGTGCATCTTCCTCAAACACTGCTCTTCATCTCTGTTTAACTGTCTGGGACCCAGAGCCCAGAAAGCACTCAGGTCCCAGGACCCTCTGTCTATGTGTCCTTACAGACAGAGCAGAGCTGAGCCTGGCTCAGGCTGGAACTCCCTCAACCCAACCCCAGGGCCCCCTGGCTAAGCCTTGTTAACCTCTCCTTTTAACCTTCTCAGTGTCCAACGTGAGCGAGGGCTTCATTTCCTGGGATGTGCCATTTCACTTGAGAGGCATCAGACTTCCCAGGTTTCTCTGAAGCTTAGATGGTAAGAAACAGAGAAGGCACTGGAGTCCTGTATGCTATCCAGATGTGTCCTGGCTCAAACACAGGCTGTGACTCTGTCTCTTCCAGCCAGGCCTCCCAGGAGGCTGTGACAGAACCCAGGAGACTCAGAGGAGCCTCCTCTGGCTCAACGGCTGGTGCCCCAGTTTATTTGAACTTGTCTTCAATGTCCAGTCCACCCTAGGACATTTTAGATACACGTGAACATGGATTTTTTTTCTGCTTGAATTTTTACTCTCTGACGAATATGAATATTCATCCTCCACTGAGTATGTTGCTGCTGCTGCTAACTTGCTTCAGTCGTGTCCGACTCTGTGCGACCCCATAGATGGCAGCCCACCAGGCCCCGCCGTCCCTGGGATTCTCCAGGCAAGAACACTGGAGTGGGTTGCCATTTCCTTCTCCAATGCATGAAAGTGAAAAGTGAAAGTGAAGTCACTCAGTTGTGTCCGACTCTTAGTGACCCCATGGACTGCAGCCCACCAGGCTCCTCCATCCATGGGATTTTCCAGGCAAGAGTACTGGAGTGAGGTGCCATTGCCTTCTCTGAGTATGTTAGAAACTGGCTATTCACCACCATCCTAAAATGATTACAAGGACACACCCACCTGGGAGGGGCCAGCCCCTGGCCTCAGGGAGTTTTTGGATAGTCAGCACTTCACATAGCAGAAGCTATAGCTGAAATTTATAGAACCAGTCCTGGCCCTTTGGAAATGGTTGTTTTTATTCTAGAACAGCATCTGGGTTCTAGTTCTTGCCCTGCACCACGAATTACCCCACAAAGTCTCCCTGGACAATCCCTGGACTGCATATCCCACCCAGGGCCCTCCCCCATGTCCTCATCCCCCCAGTCGCCAGGAATTCCACACTGGGCTCCAGAGGGCTGGGTGCATGGCAAATCTAACAAGAAAGGAAACGTGGACACATTTTACATGTGTTAAAGAAATTTCCTAATATAAATATGTAAGTATTTATTTAAAAAATGAACTTCTCAAACTAGGCAGACACAGTTTTTTAATTTTTTATTTTTTTGCCTTTTAAATCAAGGTTGGGCTACAGAACTAGTCAAGGAAAAACTGACCTCTGTGTCAAGTGTCTTCTGGAGGCATTCCTTCTAGAAGGAGTTTCCAGGGCACAGCTTGCCTCTCTCGATGCAGTGATATATTCCTTTTACTCTCTCTGTTTTTTGCCTTCTCCAGGGCCACCTGTTTAGCCATTGCTAATACTTAACAATTGTTTTCAATATAGGGCTTCCCAGGTGGCTCAGTGGTAAAAAGAATCTGCCTGCTGATGCAGGAGATGCTGGTTCAATCCCTGGGTGGCGATGATCCCCTGGAGGAGGAAACGGCAACCCACTCCAGTATTCTTGCCTGGAGAATTCCATGGACAGAAGAGCCTGGTGGGCTATAATCCATAATGTCACAAAGAGTCAGACACGATGGAACGACTGAGCACAGCACATTTTTAGTATTGGGGAGGGCCGAATTTCATCTGTTCTTTCTCCTTTCTTGTAACTGGCTGTGCCATTTTATGAAACAGTTTGAGCATGTCTACAGCTCCATGGCAGGTACTTTGCACAATGCCCTAGAAGACACCCAGTCCTGTCCTCATGGATCTCAGAGTCTGGTTAGGGGATGGATGAGACCTCAGCCGAGTAGGACTCAGTCTGTTGAAGGACAAGTGGTGAGCACTGGGCAGAACAGGGCAGAGCAGAGGGGCCTTTCACACAGACGTTGGGGGACACCCGGAGAATGAGTAGACTTGGACAGACTTGCAGGAGAGTCAGGAGTGGGGAGGAGCAGTAATTGCTACCTCCCAGATATGAGGGGGAGCCCCCCACTGTGAAGGAACGGCTGGAAGACCCGCAGGGAGGAGGCGGCTCAGGGAGGCTGGGGAGCTGGGTGGCGTCCAGTTGTGGGGTCCCCTCCACGTCTCCCCAAGTGGACTTGCTTCTCATCGTGGGTGACTCCAGGCACATTTGATTCCTCTGTGAGGACTTTCTCAGAGATTTCATGCTCCGAAAAATCAAGCTTCTTTTCTTTCTTTCCCTTTTTTCCTAAACAATTCTGCCTTTAGGCCATGACTGGGACAAGAGCAAGATGGGCATCCATGCTGGGGAAGGGGGGGGGGGCATAGGATGGGGAGCTGAGGGCAAGAGAGGGGCAGGTGGGACTCTCCCTCAAAGGAAGAAGATATGGCTCTGGGTTTTGCTAAACTTCACTCCATTAAATGAAGCCTCGTTATGGCTACACCTCAGTGAAAGCAACATGCCCCACAGCAGGAGTGGGCCTTGTGTGTTTGAAGGACACCCAACAGGCAGCTCAGTTTGTTGAAGGACATGTGGTGAAGACCAGGCAAGGATGAGCAGAGAGGCCTTTCACACAGACTTTGGGGGTGTCCTCACCATTAGGGGGTTAGAATAGAAAACAGGGTCCAGAATGGTGGTGGCTAAAAGACAAGGAAGGGAAAAGCCCATGAAAATAGAACAAAGGAAGGTCTGAGGACCAGAGTGAGGACCTCAGGTAGAACAAACAGCACTCCTGGTGAGCCCAATTTACACAGGGCAGGCCCAGGGGGGAGGAAAAGACATGAAAAGAGGGGCCAAAGGGCCGGGGTCTCTGTCTCTCTCTCTTCTCTTTGCATCTTTTGGGTCATCATGCCCTCAAGCCTCAAGGAGGTATTTTCCTTTATTTTCTAAATAAAACTGAGCTGTAACACGGAGCTGTAACACTGGTCCATCCGAGAGCTGTAAAGCTCGTCCGTCGCTTCAAATTTTTGTTGTGACGAGACACAACAGAAGAAATTACACACTCCTCTGCCACTCACCATCAGAGTCTGTGATGTATTTTGGGGGAAGGCGTGAGTGGGGAGAAATGTACACCCCCAGCAGGGGCCAGCAAGCCAACGAGAGCCCTCCATCCCATATGGCGGCTCTGGCAGAAGCAGATGACCTTTCCCACGTGGCCCTGACCTTAAGGGATGACACTCAGCACAGGTCAGGGCTGGAGGTGTCCTTCTGCCTCCCAGAATCACAACGGAGCATAGCCAGAGGGCACAGGGCATGAGCCAGGGATGTCCCTGGAAACCATGTGTGGAAAGGGCCAGGAATTCAGAAGTCACTCAGAAAGATGCCTGCTCACAGTGCCCCGACTCCTCAGCTGCTGATGCAAAAGCACAGCAATTTGGGAGGTTAAAAATAATCAGTTTGGGAACGGGAATATTTCTGAATTAGCATAATTTATACTATTTTAAAGTGCTTGTTAACAGTTAATTTAGCATCATGAACACTTGCATTGGAGAGGAGGGCACTTAATATCGAGTGAGGAGCTACCTGGAAAAGGCAGGGTTATTTTTAAGCTCCTACATATTTTTGATTTCTCTGCAGGGAACACAGATGATGTACGTGGGTTTTTAATGCCTTGCTGAAGTTTTTTCCCCTGAAAAGTAAACTTTGGAAGGCAAAGCTATCATCATAGAGAAGGAACATCAGACTCATCTCTCAGTGTTTCAGAAATATTAGTAATGTGAGGGTTCTTCATATTATTTTAGCCTTCGAGTAAAGAGACGCTGCTTCCTTTGGTTTGACAGACTCCAGAGGAGGCTCAATCATTGCCCTGGAGACAGAGTGGGCAGAGATGGGGCCCATGGCTGCAGCTTCTCCTCCCTTGATCACCCCTTGGGGAAAGCAATGCCTCCCTGAGGGAGGATCACTGGGAATTAAATATGAAGACAGAAGGATGGAATTGCCCCGAGAAAAAGAAATGCAAAAAGGCAAAATGGCTGTCTGAGGAGGCCTTACAAATAGCTGAGAAAAGAAGAGAAACTAAAGGCAAAGGAAAAAAGGAAAGATACACTTACTTGGATGCAGAGTTCCAAGGAATGGCAAGGGGAGACAAGAAAGCCTCCTCAGCCATCAATGCAAAGAAATAGAGGAGAACAATAGAAGGGGAAAGTCTAGAGATCGCTTCAAGAAAATTAGAGATACCAAGGGAACATTGGCTTAAAGCTCAACATTGAGAAAACGAAGATCATGGCATCCGGTCCCACCACTTCATGGGAAATAGATGGGGAAACAGTGGAAACAGTGTCAGACTTTATTTTTCTGGGCTCCAAAATCACTACAGATGGTGACTGCAGCCATGAAATTAAAAGACGCTTACTCCTTGGAAGGAAAGTTATGACCAACCTAGACAGCATATTCAAAAGCAGAGACATTACTTTGCCAACAAAGGTTCGTCTAGTCAAGGCTATGGTTTTTCCTGTGGTCATGTATGGATGTGAGAGTTGGACTGTGAAGAAGGCTGAGCGCCGAAGAATTGATGCTTTTGAAGTGTGGTGTTGGAGAAGACTCTTGAGAGTCCCTTGGACTGCAAGGAGATCCAACCAGTCCATTCTGAAGGAGATCAGCCCCGGGATTTCTTTGGAAGGAATGATGCTAAAGCTGAAACTCTAGCACTTTGGCCACCTCATGTGAAGAGCTGACTCATTGGAAAAGACTCTGATGCTGGGAGGGATTGGGGGCAGGAGGAGAAGGGGACAACAGAGGATGAGATGGCTGGATGGCATCACTGACTCGATGGACGTGAGTCTGAATGAACTCCGGGAGTTGGTGATGGACAGGGAGGCCTGGCATGCTGCGATTCATGGGGTCGCAAAGAGTCGGACACGACTGAGCGACTGATCTGATCTGATCTGAAGGGAACATTTCATGCAAAGATGGGCTTAATAAAGGACAGAAATGGTATGGACCTAACAAAAGCTGAAGATATTAAGAAGAGGTGGCAAGAATACACAGAAGAACTGTACAAAAAAGATCTTCATGACCAAGATAATCACAATGGTGTGATCACTCACCTAGAGCCAGACATCCTGGAATGTGAAGTCAAGTGGCCCTTAGGAAGCATCACTACAAACAAAGCTAGTGGAGGTGATGGAATTTCAGCTGAGCTATTTCAAATCCTAAAAGATGATGCTGTGAAAGTGCTGCACTCAATATGTCAGCAAATTTGGAAAACTCAGCAGTGGCCACAGGACTGGAAAAGGTCAGTTTTTATTCCAATCCCAAAGAAAGGCAACGCCAAAGAATATTCAAACTACTGCACAGTTGCACACACTAGCAAAGTAATGCTCAAATTCTCCAAGCCAGGCTTCAACAGTACATGAACCATGACCCTCCAGATGTTCAAGCTGGATTTAGAAAAGGCAGAGGAACCAGAGATCAAATTGCCAACATTCATTGGATCATTGAAAATGCAAAAGAGTTCCAGAAAAGCATCTATTTCTGCTTTATTGACTATGCCAAAGCCTTTGACTGTGTGGATCACAACAAACTGTGGAAAATCCTTCAAGACATGGGAATACCAGACCACCTGACCTGGCTCCTGAGAAATCTGTATGCAGGTCAAGAAGCAACAGTTAGAACTGGACATGGAACAACAGGCTGGTTCCAAACTGGGAAAGAAGTACATCAAGGTTCTATGTTGTCATTATGTTTATTTAACTTATATGCAGAGTACATCCTGTGAAATGCCGAGCTGGATGAAGCACAAGCTGGAATCAAGATTGCCAGGAGAAATATCAATAACCTCAGATATGCAGATGGTACCACCCTTTTGGCAGAAAGCAAAGAGGAGCTAAAGAGCTTCTTGATGAAAGTGAAAGAGGAGAGTGAAAAAGCTGGCTTAAAACTCAATATTCAGAAAACTAAGATCATGGCATCTGATCCCATCACTTCATGGCAAATAGATGGGGAAACAATGGAAACAGTGAGAGACTTTATTTTGGGGGGCTCCAAAATCACTGTAGATGGTGACTGTAGCCATGAAATTAAAAGACACTTGCTCCTTGGAAAAAAAGCTATGACCAACCTGGACAGCATATTAAAAAGCAGAGCAACGACATTACTGTCCTGACAAAAGTCCATTTATTCAAAGCTATGGTTTTTCCAGTGGTCATGTATGGATGTGAGAGTTGGACTACAAAGAAAGCTGAGCTCCGAAGAATTGATGCTTTTGAACTGTGGTGTTGGAGAAAACTCTTGAGAGTCCCTTGGACTGCAAGGAGATCCAACCAGTCCATCATAAAGGAAATCAACCCTGTATATTCATTGGAAGAACTGATGCTGAAGCTAAAACACCAACACTTTGGCCACGTGATGCAAAGATCTGACTCACTGGAAAAGACCCTGATACTGTGAAAGATTGAAGACAGGAGGAGAAGGGGAAAACAGAGGATGAGATGGTTGGATGGCATCACCGACTAGATGGACATGAGTTTGAGCAAGCCCCAGGAGAGGGTGAAGGACAGGAGGCCTGGCGTGCTGCAGGCCATGGGGTCGCAGAGTTGAACACGACTGAGCAACTGAACTGAATGGAACAGGGACCTCAGTACCTCTTGCTGAGTGAAGAGAAAGTTTACATGAAATAAATTACAGAGAACGTTCAACGATATGAGAGTCATTCCAGGCCCAGTTCCCAGAACTTCAGGGTGGGGGATGGACCAGCAGAGAGGAATGGGAGGCCCACTTCCTCTGCAAGGCAAACTTGAACTTCAAACCCTGCTGTACTGGAGAGCACACATTCACCATGGTCATCCTTCTGCCTGCTTTGCCATCAGTAGTAAATGGTGTGGGGTCCACAACTGTAAAAGACACTTGCTTTAGAAAAGTGGAAAACAGACCCAGAACTTTGTCCCGGAGAGACCCTTAGAGCTCACATGGCTCAACATCCTCAGTTATGAGACTCTCCACTCATCAGGATGTGTAACATGAATCTGACAGGCACGAGGCACTGGGCAGCCTCCCACAGCTGGTTTTCTATATGGTGAGATCTTTAAGTATTTATGTATTTATTTGGCTGCACTGAATCTTGGGGGCAGGAGAAGGGGACGACAGAGGATGAGATGGCTGGATGCCATCATTGACTCGATGGACGTGAGTCTGAGTGAACTCCAGGAGTTGGTGATGGACAGGGAGGCCTGGCGTGCTGCGATTCATGGGGTCCCAAAGAGTCGGACAAGACTGAACGACTGAACTGAACTGAATCTTAGTTGCAGCATGTGGGATCTTGTTCCCTGACCTGGGGTCGAACCTGGATCCCTTCGTTAGAAGCATGGAGTCTTAGCCACTGGACTACCAGGGAAGTCCTGATGGTGACAACTTTAGAACTGACTTCAGATTAGAAATGGGAGGTTTAGTAAGCGAGTCTCATTTTTCTGAAGGCTCCAAGCCTCCCCAACTAGTGTTAAGCATCACTCAGTACTAAAACCCAGCAACAGATTGGGCTGCTTTACTGGGCCAGTTTATTTTTCTCTACAAGTGTGACAAAGGAGCCCATGGGGCTGCAGTTAGTTTCCTGACAACGATGCTATTATGAGCCAGAGCTGCAATTCCTGAAGATGGCTGTTCATGCTACAGTACCTTACCAAATCGTGTGTGTATTAATTACTCAAAGTTATTATCCTTCCAATAATTTGGTAGTGACCATTTCACATTACCTCTCACAGATATCTATGATGAAAGAAAAAGAAGATGGTTAAGGGCAGGGGTGGCCAGGTCTTCCCCCAGCCTGGCCGGTGCATACCTTCACTGACAGAAGGGGCCAAGTCCATCTTCACACTGTAGCCAAGACCTTGGGTGACTCCATCTTTGAGAAAAGTTGATTCAAAGAAGCATGAGAATTGAAATCAATGGTCTTGCAGAAATCCACGAGTCTAACAGAAGGGGAGGAGCAGCGGGCATGTTTTTTGAAAGTCCTGCAAAGCAACTTAAAAATACCCTCTCCCCCTCAAAAAAAATACCCTCTCCCCATCCCTGTCACCCTTCAGCCTCCACCCAAACGCACCTGAGTCCCTACACTCTCTTCCCCTTTCCCTGTTCTCTCTGGAACCTCTGGGAGAGCTCACACCTTCCTACCCCCAAATGTTTGTGTGTCTACGCATTTTCACGGGTCATTCTCCCCTCTGTTGGAAGTCTTTCCTTCCAGTTCTCCACTCTTTGTTCCCAGGGTCCTGTCAGCCTCCCTGAAGACCACAGAAGCCATCTGGCAACTGGAAACTCTTTCTGGGTGGGCAAGGAGGACCCCGGAAGGGCTGTACACCCACCATGGGTTCCTGCTCTGTGATTACGGCACATGTGCGTCAAAGAAGAGTGATGACTCTGAGAAAGGACGTGGACATCTTCCTGCTTCGAAGACCCCTGCCTCCCTCGTGCCAGCTGCCACCCCTTCTCCTCCTGGGCATCCCTCCTCCCCAGTTGGGGCAGCCCCCACCAGACCCTCTGCACACGCTCAGCTCCTGCTGCAGGTGGAGAGCTGCTGGCTGTCTGGTGTCCACTTTGTCCCTGGTATTGTGTCTTCAGACACCATTTGCTCTTTCTACTGGGGAAGGGGCAGGCTGGATGCAGAGAGAAGCCATCTGTTTTCTCTGGAACTGGAGCTTGGGTCAACTGTAACTGTTCACCACATTAGTGAATCCACCTTGTCCTCATTCCAACCTGTGTAAGACCAGCAGACACAGTCACCTTGCCCCTTTGGTGGCCAACGATTTGCCATATTCTCATCACCAGCCCTTAGGTCTCCCTGACCTGACAGTGAGTGTGGAGATGGGGTCTTTAGATTTGGATTCCCACTGGTTTAGGGTGGCCCCAGGGGATCAACTGCCCTGCACCTCTGCCTAATTTTCACTCACTGAAAAACCTGCCATTAATTTCACAGACTCATAGAAAGAGCCAAAAAAAAAAAAAAAGCAAATCAGCAAGTCTCAATCCCAGTCTTCCCTCTCTCTATCAGTTCAAACTGTTCAGTTCAGTTCAGTCGCTCAGTCAATTCTTTGCGACTCCATGAATCACAGCACGCCAGGCCTCCCTGTCCATCAACAACTCCCAGAGTTTACTCAAACTCATGTCCATCGAGTTGGTGATGCCATCCAGCCATCTCACCTTCTGTTGTCTCCTTCTCCTCCTGCCCCCAATCCCTCCCAGCATCAGGGTCTTTTCCAATGAGTCAGCTCTTCACATGAGGTGGCTAAAGTACTGGACTTTTAGCTTTAGCATCATTCCTTCCAAAGAAATCCCAGGGCTGATCTCCTTCAGAATGGACTGGTTGGATCTCCTTGCAGTCCAAGGGACTCTCCAGAGTCTTCTCCAACACCACAGTTCAAAAGCATCAATTCTTCCACACTCAGCTTTCTTCACAATCCAACTCTCACATCCATACATGACCACTGAAAAAACCATAGCCTTGACTAGATGGATCTTTGTTGGCAAAGTAATGTCTCTGTTTCTTAATATGCTATCTAGGTTGGTCATAACTTTCCTTCCAAAGAGTAAGCGTCTTTTAATTTCATGGCTGTAATCACCATCTGCAGTGATTTTGGAGCCCAAAAAATAGTCTGACAGTGTTTCCACTGTTTCCTCATCTATTTCCCATGAAGTGATGGGACCAGATGCCATGATCTTCATTTTCTGAATGTTGAGCTTTAAGCCAACTTTTTCACTCTCCTTTTTCACTTTCATCAAGAGGCTTTTTAGTTCCTCTTCACTTTCTGCCATAAGGGTGGTGTCATCTGCATATCTGAGGTTATTGATATTTCTCCCATCAATCTTGATTCCAGCTTGTGCTTCTTCCAGCCCAGCGTTTCTCATGATGTACTCTGCATAGAAGTTAAATAAGCAGGGTGACAATATACAGCCTTAATGTACTCCTTTTCCTATTTGGAACCAGTCTGTTGTTCCATTTCCAGTTCTAACTGTTGCTTCCTGACCTGCATACAGGTTTCTCAAGAGGAAGGTCAGGTGGTTTGGTATTGTCTGATATTCCCATCTCTTTCAGAAATTTCCACAGTTCATTGTGATCCACACAGTCAAAGGTTTTGGCATAGTCAATAAAGCAGAAATAGATATTTTTCTGGAACTCTCTTTCTTTTTCCATGATCCAGCAGATGTTGGCAATTTGATCTCTGGTTCCTCTGCCTTTTCGAAAACCAGCTTGAACATCTGAAAGTTCATGATTCATGTATTGCTAAAGCCTGGCTTGGAGAATTTTGAGCATTACTTTACTAGCATGTGCTACTGCTGCTGCTGCTAAGTCGCTTCAGTCGTGTCCGACTCTGCAACCCCATAGACGGCAGCTCACTAGTCTCCTCTGTCCCTGTGTGAGATGAGTGCAATTGTGCGGTAGTTTGAGCATTCTTTGGCATTGCCTTTCTTTGGGATTGGAATGAAAACTGATCTTTTCAAGTCCTATGGCCACTGCTGAGTTTTCCAAATTTGCTGGCATATGGAGTGCAGCACTTTCACAGCATCATCTTTCAGGATTTGAAATAGCTCAGCTGGAATTCCATCACCTCCACTAACTTTGTTTGTAGTGATGCTTCCTAAGGGCCACTTGACTTCATTCCATTCCAGGATGTCTGGCTCTAGGTGAGTAATCACACCATTGTGATTATCTTGGTTGTGAAGATCTTTTTTGTACAGTTCTTCTGTGTATTCTTGCCACCTCTTCTTAATATCTTCAGCTTTTGTTAGGTCCATACCATTTCTGTCCTTTATTGAGACCATCTTTGCATGAAATATTCCCTTGGTATCTCTAATTTTCTTGAGGAGATCTCTAGTCTTTCCCATTCTGTTGTTTTCCTCTATTTCTTTGCATTGATCGCTGAGGAAGGCTTTCTTATCTCTCCTTGCTATTCTTTGGAACTCTGCATTCAGATGCTTATATCTTTCCTTTTCTCCTTTGCTTTTTGCTTTTCTTCTTTTCTCAACTATTTGTAAGGCAGCCATTTTGCTTTTTTGTATTTCTTTTCCATTTCTTTTCCTGTCTCTATGGCAAGGCTAAATCTCACCCTTTGCATCTCTTGCTAGAGATTTCTCTGACAGGATGGGAAATGCCATCTTGAGTCTAGGGATATGGATCATAGAAAAATCTTAAACTTTGGTCTCTTTTCAAAGAGCCAGCCTTTAGTTCTGGTGATTTTCCCCAGTTGGTTTTCTGCTCTCTATTTCATTTGTTCTTCGTTCACCTTCCGTATGTCTCTGCTGCTTCTTGCTGTGTGTCTAGCTTGTTCTCCTCGCAGGTGTTGGCTGCTTACGGCTGAGAGCGTGCCCCTGGTCACCCCTCTGGTCTGGCTGAGGGGACGTAACGTGCGGTCAGTGCCAGACACAATGGAGGCAGCGTGTGTCCTTCTTGGACTTTGGAAATCTCCATCTAGGGGAGTGGGTGCTGTGATTGACTCCATTTGCGGTGGGGGCAGCATGTCTGTCAAGACTCTTTGCCAAAGTCCCCAAGCTCATTGGAGAGAAGCTGGGATTCCAGCCTGGATCGAATTCTTCAGTTAGGCTATCCAGACATAGACCACGTTCCCACGACTCCATGACTTGGTCGGGGGAGGCATGTCCGTGAGCTGTTGGCGTGTCCGTGAGCTGTTGCTGATGGCTTCCCTATCGATGGGCATGGACAGGAGGCTGACGGAAGCTCCGCTGCTCCTCTGGGCGGTGCCCACCACTGCCCAGCGGCAACGGTGTCTCCTCACCCATTGTTAAGTCGCTTCCCTGGGAGCGCTGCTTGTTCTTCAGGTCACAGTTGCACTAAAGAAACAATTTTCCCCTTAGAACTGCCCTGCCTCCACTGCTCTCCTTTCTGCCAGACAAGGAGCATGAAGCGACAGGGCAGCATGACTGAAACTGACTGGTCATCATGCGGCCGTGGGTGGGTGGGTGTTCTTTCTTGGGGAAGAAGACGTGTTGATACAAGGAACACTCATTGCAGGACTTGGTGGGAGCAGGCTGTGCAGGTCTTCTGTTGTCTGGGATGGCATGAGGTTCTTACAGGACCACCGTCACCCTGAGCTTGACCCGGGCTGGTAAATGAAGGGATTTTTGGGGGGCTGTTGGAGTCCAGACCCACGCACCCTGAAAGCACTGACTCTCACATCAGTGAATTTCCCAAACTGCTTTGATAACTCCAGCCCCACCTCATTGGTATTTGCACATGAATGAAGGAGTGGGGACACTAGAGGGGGGCGTTCTCTCAATTAATCATAATTTTCACCTAGGATGTGGCCAAGTCTTTCCCATCAAAGGAAGGTCCCCATTTCCACACCAACAGGCCAGGTAATGTTTCGCTCAGCACATGTGTTCCCCGTGATGCCTCAGAGGAGCAGAGGGGGAAGTGGGCAGAGGGGGGAATGGAGTGGGAGTTTGGGATTAGCTGATGCGACCAATTATGTATAGAAAGGATGAACAACCAGATCCTACTGTAGAGCCCATGGTATTATATTCAACATCCTCTGATAAACCATAATGGAAAAACATATGAAAAAGAATGTATATATATATATATATATA
Organism: Bos taurus; assembly: GCF_002263795.3. Classification (NCBI taxonomy): domain Eukaryota; kingdom Metazoa; phylum Chordata; class Mammalia; order Artiodactyla; family Bovidae; genus Bos; species Bos taurus. Next base: position 46,961,957 of record NC_037353.1, read on the forward strand.
TATATATATATATATATATATATATATAACTGAATCTCTGTTGCACAGAAGAAATTAGCACAACATTGTAAATCAACTATACTTCAACAAAATATTTTTTTTAAAAAGAGCACAAGACATGTGGCAAAATGAATTAATGTTTCTGAGCTCCAGAGGGATGCCTTTGCCCCAGCTCCTCCCAGGACACCTCTGCCCTGTGGAGCAGCCAGTGGAGGCTTGCACAGAGTAGGCGAGTGGTTCTAGAATGCTTGGCCACCTCCTCTCCTCCCTGTGTGTAAGTGAAGGCAATGGGGCCAGGCAGGTGCTTTGAGCAGCAGCTGAAGACTCAGCAGAGCCCTGCTTAGCTCCTGGGAGATGCTGCAGAGGCCCGTCTCCTGGGACCTCGGGTGTCTGAGCGTGTGTGTGTGTGCGCGTGTGTTGGTGCACAAGCGCATGCGAGATGCTTTAGAAGAGGCTGCTAACAAATAGCTAGCTGTTGAAACCAAAAGGTCATTTGTGGAGCACCTGTTTGTGTCTTTCTCGATGCACCAGACACCCTCTCTGCGTTATTAGACAGGATCATATCCACTTGACAGGAGAGCAAGCTGAGCAGACACCCAGCACTTCAGCCCGGATCTAACTGGCTTCGAGTAGGACCCTGCACTCCACCCTGCTCCCAGCTGTCTGCAGGAAGTGAGAAGGATGTGCTAATCCACCTGGGGCCCAGTGAGGGTTTCAGCCTCCTTCCCCCTCCTCCCAAGCACTTCCCTCCACACACAGGGTCACAGGAGGAGGCCTTCTATCAGCAGCAGCTCCAAGTGTGAGCTTGGAAAAGGCACAGCTTGAAAAGGCACAGCATCCTCACGGCATATGACACAGCCCAGGAACCGCACTGACAAGTCGCCCATCTCGGCAGAGTGTGGTCTGTGACCGGCTTACAGATCCTTGGTGCTGAAGTGGGCAGGTGAGTTCTGCTCCATCATCTCCTCCGTATGCACCTTTCACTTCCCCACGCAAACCACCTGTCTCAGGTTCCACACTTTGGAAAAACCTGGGCTACATCAGAGGCTGTGGGACAGTGTGAATCAGAGCCTCCTCCCCACCCTGGAAGGAGGTCCCAGGGGAGAAGCCCCTGCCCCCACAGGAGGGATTAAGTATTGGAAACCCAGGCCAGCCACATCAATGCAGGGGCAGGAGGTGTCAGTGACCAGGACAGGACAGCAAGCCAGAGGAAACACTTTGGCCACCCTCCACCTGTGTGCTGGACTGGCTCTGGGAAAGGCCTTGGGGTTTTACTAAGGGCAGAGAGAGACAGCCTGCCATCAGAAAACAGAACTCACAGGAGAAACCGCAGTGCACACAATCTGCCAGCAGAGGGCGCAGGAGGTCACGGGAAGACTCAGGACTCAGGGGCGCCCCCATGTCCCTCTGTTGTCTGCTTGTCTCAGTTCCGCTCAGTCGTGTCCGACTCTTCGAGACCCCATGGACTGCAGCACGCCAGACCTCCATGTCCATCACCAACTCCCAGAGCTTACTCGAACTCATGTCCTTCCAACCATCTCATCCTCTGTCGTCCCCTTCTCCTCCTGCCCTCAATCTTTCCCAGCATCAGGGTCTTTTCCAATGAGTCAGTTCTTCGCATCAGGTGGCCAAAGTATTGGAGTTTCAGCTTCAGTATCAGCCCTTCCAATAAACATTCAGGACTGATCTCCTTCAGAACAGACTGGTTGGATCTCCTTGCAGTCCAAGGGACTCTCAAGAGTCTTCTCTAGCACCACAGATCAAAAACATCAATTCTTTGGTGCTCGGCTCTCTTTATAGTCCAGCTCTCACATCCCTAATTCGCGCCTGGACTCACTTGTTACCTGGCACGCCTTCCTTTCTCGTATCCTTAGGGCCTCGTCCATCATTTCCTTCCAAACCTAGTTAGAACTGAGCCTGGTCACGGGGTCCAAGCTGCCACCAGCTGCATAGCTCACCCCACTCCACTCCCAAAGAAAGTGGACTTGGCTTTCAATAACCTTAACATTTTTGGTCTCCCATTAGCCCCTCATTCTGGGCTCTTTCCACATTAAACATACAACTAACAATTACTGCATGAGTTAAACCATCACACGAAGTTATGAGAAACTTTTGAGAATGAAAAACGAAGTCAGCAGAAACCAATGTCAGGAGCGATAATAACAAGAAAAAAAAAACTAAAAATGCATAATCTTTAATATATGACTCTCTCCTGGGCATATTGACTTTGAAAACATCCAAGTGCCTATCTTGCTGAACTCCTTTGTATGATAAAACATTAAGCTCCTCAATAATGAATTCCAGAATCCAGGATAGGTCTGTATGGAGCCCTGCCTGGCCATGATAGCCATTGTGAGCCTTACCAAGGTGTATTTATGCACAGAGAGTCTTCCGCTTCAGATTTTGCACAGATCCATGGTCAGCTCCATGAGTCCAGGAAAACACTCTGGACTTCATGGTCTAGAGCCTGTCACCTTTATGAACCAAGTCAAGGTCCAGCCTCTAGTTCCTTCTCTCTGTCCACCCTAGAACTTGCTTGCTGGAGGAGCTCTTATTTCAAAACGACAGCTGGACACCCAGAACAGGATGAATACAGTGGTGCCTCCCTGGTTCTTACGATGCCAGCTGTCTGGTCAGTGCCAGCTGGGTCCATTCACACCACCACTGTTGAGCTTCTGAGTCCTGAGCCCCGCTTTCCCTTTGCAGGTCTTCTGCAGGCACCCCTGCAGGCCCAGTCTTGTCCGGTCACATGGCGAGCTTTTAGGAGATGAGGCCCCTGGGTCAGAAAGCACCTCAGAAGGTGGTCTGGGATCATGCGGAGGAAAGCCGTCCCTGGGGGCTCAGCAGAAGGGAAGAACTCACTTCACAACCGGGTTGTGTAGACGCTGATTCCCCAGCTGGGCCACACAACAGGCAGAGGAGTTTCCCAGCATTCCCTGCTCTCTGCTCTCAACCCGGCCCCTTCCGTCACAGCCCCTGAGACTTGCCTGATTGTTAAGCATGCTGTCCACCCATCGTGAAGAGCAACGCTCCCAGGAAGACTGCCAGCTGTGTCCTCAGCAGTATTATAGACCTCATCTCCAGAGGAGCTGAACACAATACTAAGGATAGTATTCGTCAGTGAGAAAAGGGTTTCGTTACTCCAGGGTGCATATTGCCTTGTTACGAGAGGAGAGAGTGCAAGAGGGCGCCTGGTTTTAGCCTCCAAGGCTATGGTCCATGCATCAGGGTGGGCTGGGGGCTGGTCTAGCTTCCCAGCCCCTCAGCACCTGGACCTCTGCCCGTACTGGGTGCTTGGCCAGGATGATGGATGGGAGGCAGAATGGATGAATGGCTTGAACAACTTCCCTCCCCCTGCAAAGTGGAATATGTCAGAGAGGAGGAATTCTTCCCTGGGAAATAGAAATAACAAGCAGGGCAGAAATGCAGGCTTGACTTACAGGACCACATGGAAGACCACTTTGGCAGAGCTTCCTGCTGCCTGTCTATCCTGGGAATTAATTCAACCTGGGACTCAGAACTCCACAGAGCAAACAACCCAGGCAACTCCCTGCTTCAGGGACTCCATCCTGGGCCTGTGCGCCACTGGACACCCAACCGGTGCTAGCTCCCAGGTCTTACCCACCCCTGACATGCCAAGAAGTCATCAAATCATAGCAAGTGTGACTGAAGGATTCGTGCATGCAAGGTAAATCGTTCAGCCATGTCCAACTCTTTGCAACCCTATGGACTATAGCGCATCAGGCTTCTCTGTCCATGGGATTTCCCAGGTAGGAATACTGGAGTGGATTGCCATTTCCTCCTCTAGAGCATCTTCCCAATCCAGAGATCAAACCCACATCTCTTGTGTCTCCTGCATTAGCAGGCAGATTCTTTACCATCTGGAAAGCCCCTGGTTGAAGGGTAACGAGTCCTTATTGAACAACTGGCTTTAGAAACAGAAATGGGATTACTGTGTAAGTGGGGGATACCAGTATTCGTGGCAAAGGGTGACGGAATTAAATGTGATGGACAGACGTGTTCAATAGCATCAGAGCTTGGGGTTTTGATTTTTGTGATACCTTCTTGATAGATTTAAAAATTATTTTTGGCTTCTTTGTTTTCACCTTCTTTTGAAATTGGTTTTGGTTTAGTTGTGCTTCCCTAAAACAATCACCTGTTTCATTCAAATTTTAAAATGCCTTGCTTTTTTAGAGTTGCTTATTCTTCGTCTTTGAAATGATTGCATTGGCTTTTATCCTTTTCTCACTCACAACGGTGTGCTTTCGTCGTCAATCATTTTTCCTGATTAGATTTTCGAGAGGCTTGTCTGTTTCACTGTTTTTGTTTTTGTTTTTGTTTTTTTTTTATAGAAACAGTGCTTGGGTCTGCCTGAGTCTTGAGTTTTAAAAATATATTCCAGTTTCATTATTTTCTCTTGATTAATTTATTCATCATGTTTTTCTCAGGTTATTTTTCTCATTCACTTCTTTAGTTGAATGATAAGCATGCTTACAATTTTTCAATTTAATAATAAAGAACGTATAAGAGTATAACTGAGGATTTTACATTTGAAGTTCCCATTGTCATTATTAAATAAATATTCTATGATTGCAATTCTGATCTCCTCTTGTCTCAAATGTTAACTACAGGACTGAAAAGTTTTACTTTCAAAATATTTTAAGATTTCTTTTAAATCATACATTTGTAATTTGATTGCATTGTGATCTGAGAAAGTGACTTAAACATTCTTTACTTTAAAAAAAAAAATTCTTTACTTTTTAGAATATTTAAACATTTTGTACCTAGCCCATGTATATTTTGTGTACTACCTAAACTGTATAAAGTTCTATATATTTATACATTATTTTGCTTATTTAGATGTACATGAAAAATGAAAGTGAAGTCACTCAGTCGTGTCCGAATCTTCGTGACCCCATTAACTGTAGCCTACCACGCTCCTCCGTCCATGGGATTTTCCAGGCAAGAGTACTGGAGTGGGTTGCCAAAAATATATATGATCGCTTTGTTCCGTCGGCCTGAAATTATTTTTCCTCCCCACTCTGTCATACCCTCAGTCTTCCTTAAGAGATGAAACAGACATCGTCTCCTCGATGAGCTTTCCCTGACCCTCAGGCTCAGGAGAGTGTTCTCCCAAATCACCCTGGCTCCTCACAGCACTTCGACTGGAGTGGTCCCAGCCAGTTTGAGTCATGTCTTCCTTCCTTCCGTTCTGAGGACAGGCTTAGGCTCCCTCCTCTTTGCATCCCCAGGGGTAGGCTTTGTACGCGACACAGAGCAGCAAATTCTTTTTTTTTTTTTTTAAATAACATGTTATTCAAATATATACACCTGTAAATGTTCGTTGAATAATGTATTTCCAAAGCCAAGAACTCTAGTGTCGGTTGGGTGCACATTTTTTCTGTGAAGTGCTGTGTTTTATAGAAAAACACACAGATTAGCTAACTTTTCAATCACAGCACAGTATTACCTTTGTGTTAAAATTCAGACCTTGTAGCCGATCTGTCGTGATGAACCCTTTTTCAACTTGAGTCTTGTCAAACTTCATTATTCTCAATCCAGTCTGACAGTTGGAGGTTAAAAAGACATCCACTGCCTTGCTCAAATTACCTGGTTCCTACAGGTAGCCAACTAGGTGAATTGCTACTGCCTGTGAAGGCCAACAAAGGTCTGTCTAGTCACGGCTATGGTTTTTCCAGTAGTCCGGTATGGATGGGAGAGTTGGACTATAAAGAAAGCCGAGCACCGAAGAATTGATGCTTTTGAACTGTGGTGTTGGAGAAGACTCTGGAGAGTCCCTTGGACTGCAAGGAGATCCAACCAGTTCATCCTAAAGGAAATCAGTCCTGAATATTCATTGGAAGGCCTGATGCTGTAGCGGAAACTCCAATACTTTGGCCACCTGATGCGAAAAACTGACTCATTTGAAAAGACCCTGATGCTGGGAAAGATTGAAGGAGAGAGGAGAAGGGGACAAAAGAGGATGAGCTGGTGGGATGGCATCACCAACTCAATGGACATGAGTTTGAGTAAAGTCCAGGAGTTGGCTATGGACAGGGAGGCCTGGCATGCTGCAGTCCATGGGGTTGCAAAGTGTGAGACATGACTGAGCATTTGAACTGAACTGTGAAGGTCTCATGAACCTGGTAGCTTTAAGATCCTTGGGATGTGGTTTCTAACTTTTACCCAATGCTTACCTAGTTGCTGAAACTCCAATACTTTGGCCACCTGATGCGAAGAGCTGACTCATTTGAAAAGACCCTGATGCTGGGAAAGATTGAGGGCAAGAGGAGAAGGGGACGACAGAGGATGAGATGGTTGGATGGCATCACTGACTCAATGGACATGAGTTTGAGTGAACTCCTGGAGTTGGTGATGGACAAGAAGGCCTGGCATGCTGCGGTTCATGGGGTCGCAAAGAGTCGGACAAGACTGAGCGACTGAACTGAACTACCTCATTGCATTAACTGCTGTTCCACGTGGCACATATAAAATACCATATGGTATTATATAAAGGTATTTTTAAGAAAGAATATTTACCACTACCTTGAATGTTATATGAGCACAATTCCTTTTCTATTTATTTTATGATCAGGAGCTTAGGTTGTAACCCTTTCTTCTTTATGATGCTCACTTTCAGGGATTTTTTATTTTTTAATTAGTTAATTAAGTCTGTTCCCTTTTGGCCACGCTGGGTCTTCACTGCTGCTCTGGTCTTTCTCTTGCTGCGGAGCACAGGCGTCTTGTCGCGGAGGCTCCTCCGGTTGCGGAGCGCAGGCTCTAGGTGCGGGGCTTCCGTAGTTCGGGCTCATGGGCTCAGTAGTTGTCTGCACAGGCTTAGCTCCTCTGCAGCGAGTGGGATCTTCCTGGATCAAGGGTTGAACCCTTATCCCCTGCATTGGCCGGTGGATTCTTATCCACTGTGCCACCAGAGAAGTCTTCAAGGATTTTTTAAATGCAGAATTTCCTTTTGGAGACTGTTTTAATTCGCAAACATGTCCAAACATGGGAAGGCTGCGGCCGTCCTGTTGACTCCCCGAATACTTGTTGGATCAACCCTGTCATAGATTGAACAGCTTAATGAGGGCACTGCACACAGCCAGAGTCTAATCACTTCTTTTAAAACGGCTCGAGAGCCTTCGTTCTGAAGGCGAGAAGGGGTAACTCTGGCTAAATGATCATATCTTCCTGTTTATCCTCAAAACTCATTAGTGAGATGATGACATTTCTACACAAAAGAAAATGTTTCCATTTACCTCATTGTGCAAAAAGAGTGACCGTTCGGTTTGTAATCCTCTGCTCTTGTTTTAGAGCTCTCTGACAAAGATTACTGCCTAAAGAGGACAATGCAATCAGCTCAATGAACACTTGTGTTTCTGCTTCTAGCAGCTAATCTTGGACAGGGCTCTGCCCTCTGCTGATTATCAGAGGCCAGCTTTGCTTAGGAAAAGTGGATTAACCAATAGTTTGGGGGGCATTTTGACCAATGATGAAATGTAAAGTGTTTTTAAAATGTTTCCATAAACGGGATTTTATTTCCTCCTCTTTTTTTTTTTTTTAATGTGGTCACATTTCTTTCACTTTCATAGGTCAATAGGCATGAATAATCTCTTGGTGCTTCATTCTATTTATTGTATTACGAAGATGACTTCTAAATGTCCTAAACATTACGCTCCCCTCGACAGACTCGAGTGATTGTTCTACAGAGATCCTCACCCTCCCAGGAGCCCTCCGGGGAGGGTGGGAGAACCGCCAGCCAAGAGTCGGCTCTGAGCAATTTCTTCAAATCCTTTTACCAGAGAACGTTCTCCGTGCAACAGAAAAAGGTTAAAATGGTTCATAAATTTGTAACAAATCTGTTGACAATAAAATATTTCCTGTCCAACAAGAACAGTTAAGAGATGCTGAAAAAAAGATAGAATGCCCTCTCCCTGCCCTCTTCAATTGTTTGCTAGTAGCCAATTTTTTTTAAAAAAGCAGACTTGGTTTAATTTTTCCTGATAATTTAGGTAGCTTGAACTAATTAAAACCAACATCAAATAAGAATTGAATAACCTGACAAAAAGGTTTATTCTGTTTTTATTTTAAATACCAGGTGAAATGCTATCTGATAGAGCACATTTCTTTCATTGCTCTAAGTCATTAAGGATTTCCATTGTCAGAACGTCTGCAGATTAAAATGTTCCTCTAATAGAGACACTTGGGTGTCTTGGAAGAAGGGTGAGTTATCATTTTAGAAGAAGGGTGAGTTATTATCTGTCTTGTTCTCCTATTGCGGTGCTGAAGTTGCTTCCTATGACTTCATATGTTTTAAGTCTTCTCTGCTGATGGAAGAGACAAGATGAGCGTTTCCAAAAATGCGCAGAGTCTGGAGAAGCAAGTTACATGCTGTGCACTTACTATGCGCCGGTCCGTCTCCAGCACCTGACGGTCGTCACCCTGTCACCCTAACACCACGGAGGGGCTGTCACGACCTTCAGTTAGTGCATGATGCCAGTGGGGGATCTGGGGGGCCCAGGGATTTTCTCAAGGTGGCTTTCAGCACTGCCTGGAAAGTCTTGGGTGTTTACACAGTCAGGGTCCGACCCTTTGACCAGCCCTCCACCCAGCACACCTTTCCCTTGGAGAAACACCCCCTTCCCCAGGTCTTCAGGAAGCCACAGCCTCCTGATTCCCACCTCCTTGATGGCCCCTCCAGGGACCCTCCCTGGGATCTTCCTCTGCCAGCCCCAGACCCAGGCTGACGGCTCCTCTGTGTCTTGAGCTCAGGTGCCCTGGGTTTTGCATGTCCGTACTCAGCTACCTGGGCACAGCTCCACTTGGATGCCACCTGGGCCCTTCAGAGGTGCCCCCTCCCCCCAGCTTGGTGCCCAGCTGGTGGCTGGCTCCCTCACCCTCTTCTTCAGGAGAGTGTGGGGGATTGAGAGACTGACGTCAGGGGTTTTCGCCTCAGGTCCCTCCCACCCCTTCCGCATTACTCCCCTCTCTGACTGGTTCCCCCTCTCCTTCCGACCTCGAGGTGGTGGTGACCTTCCCACCCCATTTTCTGGCAGCTTCACATCCTTCTGCCCCTTAAGTCCTGCCCCCACCATCATCATGGGTGCGTTCGCCATGCTCCCTGAGTTACCTTGATGGGTGTGCCTTCCATTCCCTGCCAACCTGCTATGATGTGCCCGCTGGCTCTGTATCTTTCCCTGCCCCCCTTGGCCCTTGCGCACCAACCTGCATTCCCATCCCCTAGTTTAGAGAATGTCGTATCGCCGCTCAGGTTTGCCAGCTGGGACACTGGGATACCGGGATACCGCCTTGGCTTCTTCTTCTTCTCCCTCAGCCCTATATCCGTTCCATTCAAGCTCTTCCAGACCCTGTATCCTTCCATCCCCACTGCCCCAGCCCTTGTGTCCACCACCTCCATCTTCCAGTCCGACACCCTAACTGCCTGCCATGGGGTCTCCCGGCTTCTGTGCCTGCCCCTTTAATGCATTCTCCATGCTGCAGCCAGAGCAATTCTTTCTAAAATGCAAGCCTGGTGACACCAACCCCTATTAAGCCTTTACTGGATTCCCATAGCCTCAAGGTAAGTTTCACATGTGTCTTGGCTCTCCCAGCTCAGACTCACCCAGCATCCTGTCTCATGTCAGTCACTCCAGCAGGTCTGAATTTGTTACAAACGTGTTACAAAGTATCATGCTTTCCACTTCTGGCTCTTACATGTGCTTCCACTGCCTGGGAGCTAGAATTCACCCGGTAGTACTGATGAATCCTTCAGGTATCATCTCAGACGTCACTGCTTCCAGGCAGCCTTCCCTGGTGTCCCCTACTGCTAGCTATTGCTGTGCTCCCATAGCATCCTGGATATCCTCCTCCTCCTTATCAATAGTTTTTTGAGCACTCACTATGTAACAAGGGTTGTGCTAAGCACTCAACATAAATTATTTCCATGAATACACACAGAATCCCTGAGAGGCTACCTGTATGGTTACTGTTGTTGCTGTTGTTTAGTCACTAAGTTGTGTCCGACTCTGCGACCCCACGGACTGCAGCACTCCAGGCTTGTCCATCCTTTACTATCTTCCAGAGCTTGCTCAGACTCATGTCCATTGAGTCAGTGATGCTATCTAACCATCTCACCCTCTGTCGCCCCCTTCTTCTCCTGCCCCAGCATCAGGGTCTTTTCCAATGAGTCAGCTATTTGCATGAGGTGGCCAAAGTATTGGAGTTTCAGCATCGGTCCTTGCAGTGAATATTCAGGTTTGATTTCCTTTAGGACTGTCTGGTTTGATCTTCTTGCTGTCCAAGGGACTCTCAAGAGTCTTCTCAAGCCTACACACTAAAGTGTAACAGCCCATTTACTCATCTGGAGTTGGGATTGGCAAACATTTCCTAAATATCAGTATTGTAGGCTTTGTGGATCATACGGTCTCTGTTGTAGCTTCAACGACTCAACTCTGCTATTAGCCTGAAAGCAACCCCAGATCTTGCTGAAATAAATGAGTGTGGCTGGGTGTCAACAAAACATTTCACAAAGCAGGTAGCGGGCTGAACTTGACCTGCAGGTAGTGGGCTGAACTTGACCTGCTGAGGGCTGTCGCTTGCTGAGCCCTGCTCTAGACTAGACCATGCACTTCATGAGGACAGGACCTGTGTCTCCACGGGTCACCACTGTGTCCCCTGCCTGAGGACCAGTGATGATGCTGCGCCACTGTCTCCAATGGGAGACGTGGGGAAGGACAAACGATGAGGAAGAGCAGGGGCTTGTGGTTGCTGAGAAACGATTCTCTGCTCGGTCTGCCATGATCCACCCAGAAACGCCCCCCTCATGGAGCGCAAGTCCACACGATGCCATATGACTCTCACTCCTGGTCCTCCATCTGCTCTCAGGAGGTGCAGACAGAGATGCCACTCCTGCTGCTGGGGAACCTCTAGGCTTCCAGCTCCCACAGGCCCCTCTCCAGGTTAAACCTCGCCCCTTCCCCATCATTTATGCTCCCTGGTGGCTCAGATGGTAAAGCATCTGCCTGCAATGTGGGAGACCTGGGTTTGATCCCTGGGTTGGGAAGATCCCCTGGAGAAGGAAATGGCAACCCACTCCAGTATTCTTGCCTGGAAAATTCCATGGACAGAGGAGCCTGGTGGGCTACAGTCCATGGGGTTGCAAAGAGTCAGACACGACTGAGAGACTTCACTTTTCCCATCATTTCCCATCTCCATGGTGATCAGACTCCCTCATCCTCTCTGCCCCCTCTGCAGACTCCCCATTTGCCAACATCCCCTTTAAATGTCCTTCTCTCTCTCTCTTTCTGGAGACAGGGAAAGCCTAGCCCTCCAGACTCATGGGTTGCCACCCCACCCATGGAGCTCTGCCTCTCCTAGGCTCCAAGAGTCCTCACCTGGACTCCAATGGGCCACCTCCCCGGTTCTAATAGAATCAGTCTCTGCAATTCCTCACCCTGTCTTAGGAGAGCTGCTTCAAAAGTAGGGCTCCCTCATTCTTCTCTTAGAGTATTTCTCAACTCCATTGACCTTGAACGCAGAGTATTTCTCAACTCCATTGACCTTGAACGCGTTTAAATGCAGGGTCATGGCAGGATTTTGATCTAGGCTGTGGGGTAACATTGTAAATAGCAACATTCTTTCGGCCAGTTCTGAAGCTCAGGGGGATCATTTCCAGGATAAACGAGGGCGGAGGGGCTGTCTAAATGCAGGCTCACACATTCCTAGGGAGTGGTGTTCAAACAATGTCATGCTCAAAAACAGGAAAAGCATCTCATATTTCAGAAAGCCTCATGGCAACACTTCCCTTCCCTTAAAACCACTTCATCAGCAGAAATGCCAAGGCTTCCAGCAGGCCCGCTGTCACCACCAACCGTCCTTGTCCTTCTCTGCTTCCTCCATCAGACACATGCCAGCACCTGAGCGGGGCTGGAGCTTACTCCATGTGTGGCTTCTGGGTCAATCCCTCTGAGTTCCTCAAGGATGGAGGTTGTTCTCACTCAGTCCCTGCCGCCTGGCCCAGTTCAGAGTGGGGTCCTATGCAGAGTCATGGACATGAAAGGGCTCACCAGCCAGTGACAGAAGATGCAACGGCCTGTGGTTGGCACCACGGGCAGAACGTGGCCTGGGAGCTGGCTCTGGGCCTCCTCCTGGAGCCGCTCAGACTCGTGCCTCCAGCAGAACCTCTGCCTCTGTGTCCAGGGCCCCTGGCTTGGCTTGGCCCCCAGGTACCCTGCTGATCCGTCTTCATACTGAGCCAGGCCGTGAGGGCCCGCCAAGGCCGTGGCTCCCACCCTGCTCGGTCACCACCACTGTGCTCGTTCTCACTGAATCATAAACTTAAGTCCTAAACTTCCTGGCATGAATCTCTTAGAGAGGTAATTTTACAAAGGTGACTCCTCTGTGTTCCTAGGATTAAATAACACAATTACAGCAGCTTCTCAAAGTTCATGACTGTGCTTTTCCATCTCCTCAAACGTGGCTGGAAATTTCTCAGATCACCTCCGTAGGCAGGTTAGACGTGCTTGCAATGGGAAGCTTCAGCACGTTTTGAACACAATCGAACACCTGCCAGCACGGAGGAGACCCTCATGAAACCGGAGCGGGAAGAATGAGGCTGCCCGCTGACTGATGATGCTTTCTGATGATGGCCCTTGGCGCCACCGCCGCGATCAGACACAGAATGGCACCGAAAAATCACTTAAACGGTTCCAAGAGCGTCATTTCTAAGGACTCTGTTTTTCTCAAAGTCCAGTAGCTAACGTTTCCACTTTGCAGAGGTAAAGAAGACACTTGGCCAATGCAGGAGACACAGTAAATGTGGGTTCAACCCCTAGCTTGGGAAGATCCCCTGGAGGAGGAAATGGCAATTTCACAGCATAGTTTTCCATGCTGGTATTTTCTGCTTCTCTTGTCTCTTTGCACCCATGAGCTGCCAGATTCCTTTTCCTGGAGCACACATCCTTTCCCCAAAATCGGAGGCTGGCCCACTGGAACACTTCCCAGACCCCTCAGCCTTGCTGCTTGGTCAGTCCCCTGCAGTGAGTCCTGGAGGCATCGCAGTTTTGCCTAGGCCACCAGGCCAGCCCGACGGCCCGGTTTCTCATTCATCAGTGGGTCTAGTGGCTGCCCTTCTTATCCTCAGGATCCTCTCCCTGTTCACTGCCTCTGAGCCTCTGCTTGGGCACCTCCTCTTGCTCAGAAGGCCCTTTCCACCGTCTCCCGCAGTTCTGAGAGCACCAGGGCTCCACGGGGCACTTCTGCTATTTCCCCCTCAGCAACTTGCTTCTGTCACCTTAGGGAACTGAACAGGGACTGAGGAGGGCAGGAGTCTAGATCCAGGGGACTTTATGCTTTATGCATGATACAGATGACCCCCTCGGCCTCTCTGGGTGAAGTCAGCTTACCTATGAGGAATCTGGCTTGGACAGACCCTGTGCGGGGTTTTACCTGTGTTCCCGCTTCTGTGGCTAAGGGGACACTTCTTTTATTACACTTTCACTTTAACTGGAAATGTATTTATGGTTATAAAGTAATAATTTTGTTGCTAAGTTGTTTTGGTTGTGTCTGACTCTGCAATCCTGTGGACTGTGGCCCTCCAGGCTCCTCTGTCCATGGAATTTACCGGACAAGAATACTGGAGTGGGTAGCCATTTCCTCCTCCAGGGGATCTTCCCAACCCAGCAGTTGAACCCGCGTCTCCTGTGTCTTCTGCTTTGGCAGGTGTATTCTTTACCACTAGTGCCACCCAGATCTAAAAAGCAGTATAGATGTAATTAAAATTTTAGAAGAATCCAGGAGTTTTTAAAGAAGACATTCCTCTTACATGCTATCACCAGAGGTAATTACGCGAATGGTTTGTGGTTTATCCTTCAAGGCATTTCTATTACAAACCCTTGAGATCTTGCTTTTCAGTACAGAATGTGGACTTATGCTGGAAACTTCTATTCCACTTGAAAACATCTTTTCACATCAAAAGTTACAGGATTGCCTCATCTCAGTAGCTTGCAGTGGATTCATTACTCCAGCAAGAGGGCACTCTTTCTCCCAGAGGCCGATAGAGAAAGAGAGAGCGAGAGAGCGCGCGTGCTCTGCTGATGGCTCATAGCAAGCCTGAGAGATGCTGACACAGAGGGAGGGAGCATCTGTGGTCCAGCCACTTACACAGCTGGCTGATGGGAGGGTGCAGAGGCCTGCTGCCCTTGTCCTTTGGGTACCGCTGAAAGGTGTGATGAGCTGAGGCCTCTTTCTTAACTGCATCAGCTCAACCCCGCTTCCTCTCTGTCCTTAGAGATGTTCCCGGGTGCACTTCCCAACAAAACTCCAGGGTACAGATTTCTACTTTTATCTGATTCCCCTGACATCCAACCTGCTTTTTTTTATTGCTTAGATGTACCAACATTTAGTTAAACACTGTTCACCTAAGGGTATTCAGATTACTTTCAATTCTTCACTGTTTCAAGCAAAATTGAAACTGACATCCCTGACCATACATCTTTTTAAAAAACGTTATTGTTAGATGTACAATATTACATAAGTATGCAACATAGTTGGCTTCCTTTGTGGCTCAGCTGGTAAGGAATCTGCCTGCAATGAGGGAGACCAGGGTTCGCTCCCTGGGTTGGGAGGATACCCTGGAGAAGGGAAAGGCTACCCACTCCAGTATTCTGGCCTGGAGGATTCCTTGAACAGTATAGTCCATGGGCTGCAAAAAGTCGGACACAACTGAGCAACTTTCACTCACTCATGCAACATAGTAGCTCACAATTTTTGAAGGTTATAGGCCATTTATAGTTACTGTAACACATTGGCTATATCCCCTGTGCTGTTTAATACACATGTAGCTTATTTATTTTATGCATAGTGGTTGTTGTACCTCGATCTACTACCCCTGTTTTGCCTCTCTCCCTTTCCTCCACCCTCTGGTAACTACTAGTTTGCTTTCTTTATCTGTCAGGCTCTTTCTTTTCGTTATGTTCTCTAGTTTGTTTTTCAGATTATACACATTAGTGATACCTCGTTTTGAAGATTATATACATTCATGATACCATATGGTATTTGTCTTTTTTCTGTCTGACTTATTTCACCAAGCATAATATCCTCCAAGTTCATCCATGTTGTTGCAATTGTCAAATTTCATTTTTTTAGGCTGAGTAGCTTAAATATATATATATATATATATATCTCCCATCTTTTTTGTCTACTCATCGGTTGATAGACACATAGGTTGCCTCCATACCTTGACAACTGTAAATAATACAGTTATGAACACTGGGGTGCAGGTGTCTTTTCGAATTAGTGTTTTCATTTTTTTTTTCCAGATAAGAGTCCAGGAGTGGAATTGCTTGACTATACATCTGCGAACAAACTTCTCATTATTTCTTTGGAGTATCATAGTATAATGTGTTTAAAATGTAGACCCTAAAGGTGTCTGGGGCTCTTACAGGGAGTCTGTGAAGTCAAAACTTTTTTCATAATTATACTAAGATGCATTTCTCCATGTTGACATTTGTAGCTAGGGTGCAGGCAGTGGTAAGTAACGTAGCCGATGACTCAGCAGGAGTCAAAGCAGGGGCAGCAAGCTCCCCTCATGGCCATTTCATGTACTTAACAATTCAGAAAGACTAAACTGATGCTCCAGTACTTTGGCCACCTGGTGTGAAGAGCTGACCACTGGAAAAGATGTGGGGAAAGATGGAAGGCAAAAGAAAAGGGGATGGCAGAGGAAGAGATAGTTGAACAGCATCACTGACTCATTGGACATGAATTTGAGCAGACTCTGGGAGACAGTGAAGGACAGGGAGCCTGGCGTGCTGCAGTCCATGGGGTCGCCAAGAGCTGGACACAACTTAGCGACTGAACAAGTTCACTTCAAAATGCTCTAATAAAGCAGCAAAAACTATTAATTTTATTAATCTTGACCCTCATGCACACATCTCTTTTCTACCCTGGGCCATGTGTATAAGCCATTTCCGCTGTCCACCCCGGAATGAGCATCGTCTCAAGAAAAACACTTCGTTTCGTTTCTTCTTGCCATCATTTCTGTTCAGAGCTGAACAAGCTGCTTCTTCCTGGGCACAGCATTTTGCCTTCAAAGAATGACTGACAGACACGCCGGGGCTCTTCAGACTCGGGTATTAGCTAGACATTTTCTCAAAAGGAAACGAAGCGAGCCTGTCACTTCAAGGAAGGCAACTGGCAGTATTTTCTTGCTGGTGATAAAATTCAAGCTTTCAAGTGAAAATTGGAATTTTGGAACCCTTGTATCAGCCACCAGGAGCTTGACAGCTTCCTGGTACTTCAGAACTTAGGGGATGGGTGCTGATTTTAACAAGCATGAATTTTTTTTTTTTTTAATATTGTATAATGAAATGTGTCAGCCTTCGGAAGACCTGCAAACTCAGTGAACCAAAATTTTTCCAAATGACCAATGCACGATGGGACAAAGTTTTGTGAGAGAAAAAAATCCGTTCCAAGTACACGATGGACTAATGGCATGTAATAGATTGAAGCAGGAACAGTTGATTGATGGGGTTTCGGGTTCCACACGGCAACTAAACATTTAGAACCTATAACTTGGTGAGTTTTGGTGTAGCATGCAAAAAGAACATCCACAATGATCTGAGAAGCTATTAGAACATTGCCCTCTTTTCCAACTACACATCTGTGTGAGGTCTAATTACCTTCATATACTTTAACCAAGGCAACGTATCAACACATCGCACATAGAAACAGACAATACAGTCTAACTGTCTTCTATTAAGCCAGAATTAAAGAGATATGCAGAATGCTGCTCTTCTCATCACACATTTTGTTTTGAAAAACATAGCTAATTTTTATAAAATGATTTATGTTAACACATAATGGGTTTATTCTTCTTCTAAAATGCATTAATAAACATTTAGAAGCAGTCTATTTTATAATTGTCTTTTATTTTTCATTTTATTATTTTTGTTTTACTTGACCATACCACTCAAGCAGCATGTGGGATGTTAGTTGCCTGATAAAGGATTGAACCCTAGTCCCTAGCATTGGAAACTCAAATTTTTAACCACTTGGACTGCCAGGGATGTCGCAACATGTAGGAGCATTCTTAGTTCTAATTCCACTAGAGTAAATATTGACAGATATAATCTATATCCTGTTGGGGCTCCTCAGCAGTTTTTGAGCACGTCAAGAGTTTCTGAGACCACAAGGTTTGAGGACAGCAGGGTAGAAGATGTCCTCACTCTTACACCAAGAGGGGAGCAGGTAGGTTGCTGATTTATCACCTTAGCTGCCAAGCCAGGTCACCATGCATTGAGCTAAGCACATCAGGAGGGGTGTTCCTACTGCTCCCCCCAACCCCGGGCGGACAGTCCAGGCAGGACCTATCTGCCAGCCCTTCCTGTTTTCCTTCCTGGAAGACTCACTTGAATCTAATATCCCCATCTGCTCCATTCCAGGGTCTAATTTCCAATAGTTCCCATGGTTTTTTATTTTCTTACTTCACACCCTAGACCAGGGTTTTTCATGAGGCTCCACTCTTTGCTGATTATGTTGCAAGTTTTCCAAGCTTGTGGCTCATTTTCAAGCTTTTTTGATGATGCCTTTTGATATACAAGTCATTGGAAATGTTTTATATAACATAAAATTTTAATCTTTTAATTTGTGGCTTTTGCTTTGCTGTCATGATAATTAATTTTTTTATCATATGGTTATAAAAATATTCTTCTAAATTTTCCTTTGGCATTTACTGTCTTCTAATATTTTTAGATTTATCCCTTTAATAAAATCAGAATTTTTGAAAGTTATATATTGAGGCATAATTTACATACAATAAAATGAAGGCATCCATATTAAGCTGATGAGTTTTATACTTTCAATATATTTTCATGTAAAAATATGTATACCACATATGTATAATCATCAAAAGTATGAATAATAATAATCGTCATAGAATAATCATTTCTACATGAATATGCTGCTATTTAGACATCTGACTACTGATGGATGTTTGAGTTTTTTTCTATTCGGGGGCTATTATTAATAAAGCTGATCTGAACATTTATTTACAACTCTGTATAAATATAGTCTTTAAAATTATATATTCAAACTGGTTATTACTGATATAAAGGAAAGGGTTTTGAAACATATTTTAAAGTTAAATGTAGGAATCTTAGGAAATGCTCTTTGTAGTTTCAATAGTTTTCAGTTAGTCTTTTCCCTTCAATATTTAAACATGTGGCTTCTTTCTCTTTCTTTACTACATTAGTTAAACTTTCAGAACAAAAGTTGAATAATAGTAATATTCTTGTTCCTTACTACATAAGTCACAAATTGTCATATAATGTTAAGGTTTGAATTATTTGCCCCCCGCCAATCCCAATTTATATGTTGCTATAACCACCAGCATGTCAGAATCTGACCTTATTTGAAGGGAAAGCATTTTATTCTTTTATTGGAGGATAATTGCTTTACGATGTTGTGTTAGTTTCTGCTATATGACAATGTGAGTCAGCTATAGGTATAGATATATGCCCCCCTCTTAAGCCTCCCTGCCACTTGCCCATCCCACCCTTCTATGTCATTACAGAGCCCCGAGCTGAGCTCCCTGTGCTATAACAACTTCCCACTAACTATTCATTTACACATGGTTTAGTCACTAAGCCATGTCTGACTCTTGTGACCCCGTGGACTGTCGCCCACCAGGCTCCTCTGTCCATGGGATTCTCCCGGCAACAATACTGGAGTGGGTTGCCATGCCCTCCTCCAGGGGAGAGTTCCCACCCAGGGATCGAACCTGTGTCTCCTCCATTACCTGCATTGGCAGGTAGGTTCTTTGCCATTAGCACCAACTGGGAAACCCAGAGTCCTTACAGAAGTGATCAAATCAGAATGAGGTCATAAGGGTGGAGGGTAATCCAGTATGACTAGTGTCCTTATAAAGAGAGGAAGACTGGTCACACAGGGAAATGCTATGTGGGCACTGAAGATGGCCATCAGCAAGCCACGGAGACAGGCCTGAACAAGCCCTTCCCTCCTGGTCTTCAGAACTGTCCACACCTTGATTCCAGGCATTTGGCCTCCCGAAGAGTGAGAGAATACTTTCTGCTCTTTATGGTGAAGCCACTCAGGTTGGGTCCTTAGTTCCTGCAGCCCTAACAATCTAATACATACAACAGATCGCCCCACAATTAGTGGCTTAGAACAGCCACTGTTACATAAAGAGCAAATACATGGACGCCAACGGTGAAGGGAGGTGGCAGGATGCACTGGGAGACTGGGGTTGGCATTTGGCATATACACAATACTGATGCTATGTATAAAGTAGGTAACTGATGAGAACCCACTGTACAGCTCAGGGAACTCTACTCAGCGCTCTGCTCACCTAAATGAGAAGAAAACACAAAAAGAGGGGATCCATGTACAGGTATATATATATATATATATATGTATCATACAGCTGATTCGCTTTGCTGTACAGTAGGAACTAACTCAGCATTGCAAAGCAACGACACTACAATAAAAATTCATTACAAAAGAAAAAAGGAATATCCACGATTTCATTTGCTCGTCACACGGTGGGTTAGCAGTTTGGTCTGGGCTTGTCCGTCCTTCGCTGGTCTGACCCGGGATTCCGCGTACCGCTGTGGTCATCTGCAGCTTGACCAGGGCACAGTGGCCAAAGACAGCCTTGCTCACAAGTCTGGCAGTTGGTGCTGGCTGTCAGGTGGGACCGTCCTTGTCGGCTCCACGTGGTCTTACGTCCCCTGTGGGTGAGGCTAGACTCCCCCCCCGGGGTGTTCTCCGAGCACTCTCCCCGGGTGCACGGACGGGAACCCAAGTCCACCAGGGTCCTCGGCTTGGACTCACATGATGTCACTCTTTCTGTGCCCCACGGTTCAAACGTGTCACAAGCGCAGCTCATACTCAAGTGATCAGGGCAGACACGGCGGCACTTACGGGACGAGCAGCAAAGCAGCGCTGCCACGGCGGGGCACGCACGCGGGCAGGCAGGTGTGTGCCCATTTTTGGCAGCTTGCCTCTCTGAGTCTAATGGGAATGTCTCGTGGTTGATTGTTAACGATGGTGCCTGCTTGATGCTTCTAATAGATGCTCTTAATTTTTGAAAATTTAGTTTTACTCTCCAGGGACTGAGAATGTTTCTCAGAAGCTGATGCGCAATCTTGGTAAAGGCCTTTGTGGCATCCATATAGATGGCCATATGGTTTTCCCTTTTAACCTCTTGATGTAAGAAATTATGGCAATGGGGTTACTGATGCTCTGCTTCTGCTTGTAGATGGCTCGCTTCTGTCTCCAGCAAGGTATGAGCTCCTTGAGCGGGGAACACCCTTGTATCTCCATGCTGGCGCACAGTGGATTCATAACTAGTATCTGTTGCAATGGGCTGTATAGATTGTCGTTTAAATCCAAGGCTGTGTTCTCTCAGTTAAGTCAGATGGTGCCCTTTTCCCAGTTTTCAGCTCAGCTTATTCCCAGGTGTCTCGTGAGCATCTCCTCTGCAGCTGTCACTCTCCCTTCCTGTCCCTGCCTCCTCTCCTGGCTCCTCTTCCCCAAGGTGGTAACTTACCATCCTGCACAGACAGAATGGTGGCTCCTCTTTCTCATTATCCAACAACAGGCGGCGCGTTGATATATCTCTAATGGTCGTTCTCGTCTAGAGGTGAATCTGCCTTCCACCATTAGTTTTAGGTAACCAGTAATTCACAAGGAAGGGACATCTAGGTGGGCTGTATTGGGAATTTTAATCACCAGGGTTCTATTTTTCCAATTTCACTGTTTTCAGAATTTCACGGGGAAAAATAAAATGAGGGTCAAAATAACTCAATTTCAGGGCTTCCCTGGTCGCTCAGTGGTAAAGAATCTGCCTGCCAAGGCAGGGGACACAGGAGACGTGTGTTTGATCCCTGGGTGGGGAAGACCCCCAGAGAAAGAAAATGGCAACGCACTCCAGTATTCTTGCCTGGAGAATTCCATGGACAGAGGAGCCTGGGGAGCTACAGTCCATGGGGTAGCTAAAGAGTTGGACACAACTGAGCACAATTGCACTCATCTCACACACTAGTAAAAGAATGCTTAAAATTCTCCAAGCCAGGCTTCAGCAATACATGAACCGTGAACTTCCTGATGTTCAAGCTGGTTTTAGAAAAGGCAGAGGAACCAGAGACCAAATTGCCAACATCCGCTGGATCATGGAAAAACCAAGAGAGTTCCAGAAAAACATCTATTTCTGCTTTATTGACTATGCCAAAGCCTTTGACTGTGTGGATCACAATAAACTGGAAAATTCTTCAAGAGATGGGAATACCAGACCACCTGACCTGCCTTTTGAGAAACCTTTATGCAGGTCAGGAAGCAACAGTTAAAACTGGACATGGAAAAACAGACTGATTCCAAATAGGAAAAGGAGTACGTCAAGGCTGTATATTGTCATCCTGCTTATTTAACTTATATGCAGAGTTACATCATGAGAAATGCTGGGCTGGATGAAGCACAAGCTGGAATCAAGATTGCCGGGAGAAATATCAATAACCTCAGATATGCAGATGACACCACCCTTATGGCAGAAAGTGAAGAAGAACTAAAGAGTCTTTTGATGAAAGTGAAAGAGGAGAGTGAGAAAGTTGGCTTAAGGCTCAACATTCAGAAAACTAAGATCATGGCATCCAGTCCCATCACTTCATGGCAAATTGATGGGGAAACAGTGGAAACAGTGTCAGACTTTATTTTTCTGGGCTCCAAAATCACTGCAGATGGTGACTGCAGCCATGAAATTAAAAGACTCTTACTCCTTGGAAGGAAAGTTATGACCAATCTAGACAGCATATTAAAAAGCAGAGACATTACTTTGCCAACAAAGGTCCATCTAGTCAAGGCTATGGTTTTTCCAGTGGTCATGTATAGATGTGAGAGTTGGATTGTGAAGAAAGCTGAGTGCTGAAGAATTGATGCTTTTGAATTGTACTGTTGGAGAAGACTCTTGAGAGTCCCTTGGACTGCAAGGAGATCCAACCAGTCCATTCTGAAGGAGATCAGTCATGGGTGTTCACTGGAAGGCCTGATGCTGAGGCTGAAACTCCAATACTTTGGCCACCTGATGCGAAGAGCTGACTCATTTGAAAAGACTCTGATGCTGGGAAAGATTGAGGGCAGAAGGGGAAGGGGACGACAGAGGATGAGATGGTTGGATGGCATCACCGACTCAATGGACATGAGTTTGGGTGGACTCCAGGAGTTGGTGATGGACAGGGAGGCCTGGCGTGCTGCGGTTCATGGGGTCACAAAGAGTCAGACATGACTGAGCAACTGAACTGAACTGAACTGAGCAGAAGTCATAATAAACAAAGAAAATTCAAACTGTCTCACTCTCTTTGGCAGTTTAATCAGTGGCGTAACTTCATCAGAAGGACAGAAGGTTTTCCCATCAACGTGCATCACTGCATTGGCTGATGCAAAGCTTCCTGGAAGGGTGTGGCCTGGGCTTCATGCACCTCCTCTGGCTGCTCGGACAGGTCCTGCATGCACACTGGTCGTGGTTACCTGGGCAGGCAGAGGAGGACTGGCACCCCAGCACGCTGGCGTCACCACCGCACTCTGGTGAACTTCCACTGAGCTGGGAGGTGTAGATGGAAAGTCAATCAGGAGGATGATTTGCTCATGGGCCTTCTAGAGAGTCAGATAATCAGAGAAGAAACGTGCTGAGAGAGCCTTGGGAGCCAAGGTCCAAGGTCCAAGACCTCTAGCTGGAGGGATGCTGGGCATGTGTGGCCCATTCCAGCTTCTTCCCCCACCCCTTAGGTGCTTCTTCTAGGGGCATCAGAGCCTCTGGGGTGGTCTGCAGGCCTTCCTACCTCCTTCCTTTTCTAACTGTAAAGCCTTGCTGGGAAGCAGCTGGACTCCACACGCCCACCTTCCAACTCGTGTCCCGACACCTTTTATATTTGAAGCAGTAATCTTATGACTCAGTCGCTTCACCTCTAAAGTGGAGTAAATAAGGTGCTCTCCTTCTACAATTGTTATCAGGATAGAACAGGAAAACACCTAAGTACGGTACTTGGCGCATGGACAGTGCTCCACTAGCACTGGTTGAGTCAGTGTTATTTCTTTACAGATTAGTTTTCTAGGGTGGAAGGAACAAGTTACTGCAACCATATTGGTTTAAAGCAACATGAGTGTATTAGCTAATAGTCCAGTAGGTTAGACGTGTGATACAGGTTTCACTGAAATGAACTTCAGGTGTGTGCAAGGCTGGTTCCCCCTGGAAGCTCTAGAGGGAAATCCATCTCTTTAGTCTTTCTCAGCTTCTGGCGGCACCTGCTTTCCTTGGTGTGTGGCCCCTTCCTCACTCTTCAAAGCCAGCAACAGGCCAAGGGACTGTCACAGAGGATTTCCCTGACCACCTCTCTGTCTCAGTGAAATAATAGCTAATGCATGCATTGGTCTCTACTCCCTGCCCCTGCCACAGAGCCCCTAAAACCTTGATCACTTCCTAAGTAGTCAGGGCACTAGGAGCACCTTTTGCTCTAATATTTGGTCTTTGACTCCAACTCCCAATGTAGAGCTCCTAGGTCTTGTGGGCGGGTTTCCTGGGTGGTGGGAGTGACTTAGCTCTAATGCAGTGACATGATGGATGATTTCAGAGTGCAGGTTGGTCACCAGAAAGACCAGGCCGTGGTTAGAAGCTTGGAACTCTCCTTCCCCTTCCTGTCTCCAAGAAGAGGAAGGGCCTGCATACTGACTAAAGGATCAGTCATGGTCCCGTGATGAAGCCTTCACGAACACCCCAGAGTGCAGGTCTCTAGGCTGGCGAACACGCAGAAGTCCTGGGAGAGTTGCCTCTCAGGAGGGCAGCATAGCTTCACACCCCTCCCCCTGCTCTGAGCATCTCCTGTCTCTGGCAATTCCTGAGTTATATCCTTTGGTAATAAACAGGTAATCTGTCAGTGAACTGTTTACCTGAGTTCTGTGAGCTGCTCTGCTGAATTAACTGAACACAGGTTAGTTTCACTGCCCTAAAAATCCCATGTGGACTGCCTTTTTAGGACCCTGGTGGCAAGAGTCCGTATGTGTTCTGCCTCATCTTCTAGGACTATCCATCTCGGATTCTTTGTTTTCTCAAGATCCTAAAGGCTCTGGCTTCATTCCAGTCCCTCTCTGGGCTCTGGCCTGTCCCTCTGTGGTTCACAGCCCCCAAATTCTTCATGGAGGCACTTTCCCTGTCCAGCAGGACCCTGATGACTTTGCGCTCTGCCCACCCTTCCACACTCCCCACCAGCCTCCTGTGGGTGACTTGCCCGAGATGACTTGTGTGACAGCCTCTAAGCCCTCCGGTGGGTGGCTTGCCCGAGATGACTGGTGTGACAGCCTTTAAGCCCTCATGGGATTCCTTGCTCGCGCCTCCCCAGAGCTTCCGTCCCGGGTTGCTGCAAAGCCTCCCTTCGGCTCCTGAATGGGTTAGAATCATCTGCTTTATGTGATGAACTGACACTTTCTCCATACCCACCTCCTGGCTGTGTCCTCCGGGCTCAGTTCCTAGGCAGGAGCCTCTACAGGCAGCAGTCTCTCAGCGTTTCCTCTGAGGAACGCAGGTAGTTGATGTAGTACGCGTCAGTCATACGACGCACACGTCGCTGACAGTGTCTTAAGCCCACTTCAGAGATTCAAGGACATTCCCAAGCCGACCGTGCCCTTCTGGGCAGGAGAAGGATGTGCACCATCTCCTGTTCTCTAGAGCAGAGGGGGTTTAATTTTTAATTTTTTTTTTTTTCCGGATGAGAGGAAGGAAGGGGCTGGGCCTGAATTTACTCTTGCAGCACACATCTGGACCGTCTCTGGGTTTGGTCCCCCTTAGCCAGCTGACTCCACCTGTTGCAGTTTAGATCCACCCTTCTCTGGCTCTGGGCCTGAGAGTCTAGACTGAGGCTTCTGGAAGCAGTCCTGGCACCGGTAAGGATCTGTGTCTGTAATGGATCCTCTCTTCTGAGATCCACCGCCCTGGGATGTGTCCTCTCTTCCCTAGTGGTCTTTGCCTCTTGAAAATTAATCTTGTATGATTGAAGAGGCTTGTGAGCCCCAACGGCAGCACCCAATGATTGGTGCGTTCAGAGAGCCGCTCCATTTCCCTGTGCAGGCTCAGTGATCATAGCTGCTTAAGGCGTGCTATGCTTCCGGCACCTTCACAGGCCTTGGGTGGTAGCACCCTGACTGCTGGTTGCAGGTCCAGAGTGGACTTAGCTGAGTCCAGAACAGTCCACCCCACTCCACCCTTCCATCCCCACACACAGCTGACCCCGAGCACATTGTCAGGGTTTCCAGGCAGGAGACCATCTGTCCATTTGCTAATCCTGGTGGCCCCGGGCACTGGTTTCTTCCTGTGATCCCTCCGTGATGCCCGAGGTGGGGGCGGGGGTGAACAGCCTGCGGAATGGTGTTTAGCAGCTGGTCCAACAGCCAGGGGTCCGAGATGAATACCCTGACCCTGCCCATGTCTGCACCTCAAGTGCAGGTGGAAACATTGGCTGCAGCACAAAGAGGCGTTGGAGGATGGGAGGCTTGCCATCGCATCGCTCCTGGGATGAAACTGTGTGCCAAACCCAGGCCGGAAGCGGCCTTTCATGGAGACTCGGGAGGCAAGAGGAACCCTACCTGGGACCTGACAGAGGGAGGGACGAGGACCCCAGCCTGGGCAGAGATGGGACACTTGAGCTCTCACTCTCTCTAAACCAGAAAAGAGCGACATGTTTTAAAGCTGAGGCCGTGCCTTGGGTGTGTCTGGGCTCTCTCCCCAGTGACATTTAAGTGAGGCTGGAACCAGGACTTACTCTCTCCAGCGCTGGCCGGGGGCTGAGGAGGCAAAGAAGAGGATGATGCGTCAGGGTCGGCAACAGCTCGGGAGTCTGTTGGCGCTTTAAGGGTCAAAGGCCAGCAGGTACTTAGACAGGGGTTTGGTGCTCATGACATTCCATCTGGGCAGCAGTGAGCAGGACTGACCGGAAGTAGCACAATGGAGGGGCACATGCTTGCACTGCCACAGGGGTGGTGCCTGGGGAGGGAACTGGTGCCAACTACGCTAGCAGTTAAGGCCTGGGTTAAGTCCTGGGCTCACGTCACATCCACTAACGTTCCATCGACCAAAACCAGTCATATGGCCAAGACCCAAACAGTGGGCAGGGGAAGAATCTTCTTCCGGCAGTGGGAGGGCCTGCAAAGTAACACGGCCATGCCTGCGTTTGTATGAATATATAACCGTGCAGCAGGCATGAAGGAGTGGGGTCAGGAATCCAGTCTGCAGCAACCATGGTCCCTAATCAAAGCGAGTCCCTATTACTCCAGAAGCCCAGTTCTACTTCAGAGTGCAATGACCATTTCTTCATGTTGCAGCATATTTATATGATTTCTTGCAAAAGCCTTTCTGTAACCAGCCTTTCATTTTCATGCAACTGTGTCTGCATTGCTACTTGTGTAAACAAACCATGGCCTGTCAAGGAAGCCAGTGCTTCTCTCTTTGTTCTGTTTCTGTAGATGAAAGTTGTTCACAGGATCTGAGCTCCCCTGACTTGTGTGTGCTCCCCCAGCTTCCTTCCTGCCTACTGGAGTCACACAGTTTAATTTTTGCCAATAGCTATTCCTCTTATTTCCACACTACATCAGTTTCATCAGTGTACAGGGGCCTGACCCTAGTGCCTAGCTCTCCCTGATTTCCTAATACCATCTTGATCATTAGCTGGAAATGGATCTAGACATTAAGCACTCCCGATAATGCCTCTGACATGTAATCATTTACTGCATCCATCACTTCCACCTTTATTATGCTATGTGTCAGCAGAGTTTCCCAATTAACACTAGGGAGGTTGAAATCAGACATATTGCCATCACAGCTGAGTTGTCCGATCAGGGTGTAAATGCCCAGGAAGACATGTAGACGGCAGATTTTTTTTTTTTTTATTACGAAGTATGGCCTGATTTTCTTGACTCACAGAAAATAAAAGCAGCGGAAAACCTCAGGAAGAACTAAAATGCTAATACTCCTGCTCAATATATCGTCAACGATAAACATCGGCAAAGACTCAGATGTCACTTTACGTTGCTGTATTCAGAGCCCCACCTGTTAATTCTGGGCTTCAAAGAAACATTTTTGGAAGTGTTGTCTTGGCTTATTGTAAAATGAGTGGGTTTCCAGTGAGAAGTCTCTCTTTTTTGCCAGGATGCAAACATTGCTCATGGAGGATACACACCTGTGAGCCTGCTAATTTCGCGGCAGGAGGAAGCAGGGTGGGTGCCAAGCAAGGGAACAAGCTCTGCAGATGTTAGGCAGGAAACCACGTTCTGCAGGACCGAGTGAAGAAACCACTTGGAATCCTGGGTTCTGGTGGAGCGTCCCTGAGCAGGTTGTGACACTGCAGAATTCTGGTTAAGGCAGTGCCGAAGCAGGACTCATGCAGACACAGTGTGTTTGCAAGATGATCATCTGAGTGTTACGTTGTAAGAAAGCCAGTTGGAGGTGAGCATCTCTGCAGATGTGGATCTCTGTCAACAGAAAAAGATGTAAACGTTGTCACCAGCAGAAGGACCTGGTAAATACTTGCTTCTCAGTGAGCCAGGGAAAGCTTCTGCTGGGCAGGACAGCATTCTTCAGTTCTCTTCCAATTTTCTCTCCTGGCCCATCTCCCATGCTATTCTTGAGCAAATGACTGACTTCAAAAGAGCTCATTTAAAGATGAGTAGCAACCAAAACCCACTCCTGTACTCTTGCCTGGAAAATCCCATGGACAGAGGAGCCTGGTAGGCTGCAGTCCATGGGGTCGTGAAGAGTCGGACACACTGAGCAACTTCACTTTCACTTTTTACTTTCATGCACTGGAGAAGGAAATGGCAACCCACTCCAGTGTTCTTGCCTGGAGAATCCCAGGGACGGGGGAGCCTGGTGGGCTTCCGTCTATGGGGTTGCACAGAGTTGGACACGACTGAAGCGACTTAGCAGCAGCAACAACAACAAAAAAAATCTACATGAATTTCAGAAGTGAAACTGCAAAATAAAATGATACTGCAAAATAAAAAGAACTTACTAAGCCATATGCCACTTCCACTGTACAATCATAAGGGATTTGATTTAGGTCATGCCTGAATGGCCTAGCGGTTTTCCCTACTTTCTTCAATATAGGTCTGAATTTGGCAATAAGAACTTCATGATCTGAGACACAGTCAGCTCCCGGTCTTGTTTTTGCTGACTATATAGAGCTTCTCCAACTTTGGCTACAAAGAATATAATCAATCTAATTTCAGTATTGACCCTCTGGTGACGTCCATGTGTAGAGTCTTCTCTTGTGTTGCTGGAAGAGGGTGTTTGCTGTGACCAGTGCATTCTCTTGGCATTGTTAGCCTTTGATCTGCTTCATTTTGTGCAACTGAACTGAAGCCAAATGTAGATCCAGATTACATAACTGAAGAATTATGCCCTGAGATAGCAGATATTCACGGACAAGCACTTCTCTGTGTTAGCAAACAAAAGACAGTATGGTTACCCTGAAATAAGCATACATTAATGAGTAAAAACCCCAAAGCAGATGAGAAGACACAGAAGCTAGAGACAAGTCAACTGACGGAGGTTAAGAAATAAATGAAAGAGAAAAATTAGAAAAAGTTCAGAAATAAGTGCAAATTGGAATCAATGAAAAAGGAGACTGATGTTGCAAAATTCTAGTTAGGGATATGAAGAAGAAATCTAAAGAAATAAAATGGGAAAAAAAGGGAAAGTTTAAAAGATTATAGGGAAAATGTTATATATAGAATACAGACCAAGGAGATGCACAGTATAGAAAACTGGTGTTCTTGGGAAAAAGAAAAGACAAAATGGAACTGAAAGCATTTTCAAAGATATGACAGAAGATAACTCCTGTGATAATGGAATATGAACTTGGAAAGAACAACAAGAAGAGCTGGTACAGAAGAAAAACTGGAGAGATGGTCTGAAATTTAAAGACAAAGAATAAATTGTATGGGTATCAAACAAAAGAAACTCAAAGAACTTATTTGGTAATATAAGGACATACAGAATATTTGAGCCCTTCTTTGAAATATTACATGGCAACAAAATTCAGCAAAATGGAAAAATCAGGATGCAATGATTACTGGTGAGCACTGAATTTATTTAAATATGATAATTATGTCTACAGAACAGACTATATATTGCAAACCTTGAAATCTAGAATAAGCTAAGTATAAATATCAGGAGACAGAGAGTGTTGAGGAGGTATAAAAAATTGCAAATACATGGATTTTTCATTTTAAAAATTTAAAGAAAAATTTATTTGGCTGCTCCAGATGTTAGTTGCAGCACGTGGGATCTAGCTCCCTGACCAGGGATCAAACCTGGGTCCCCTGCATTAGGAGTGTGAAGTCTTAGCCACTGAAACCCTAAGGAAGTTCCAGATTCTTCATTTTTTAATAAGTGCTTTCAAAGATGATAAGTGAGGTAAAGATAATAACCCCTAAAATAATTAAAAAGTAAAAATAATTAAAAATTGAAAACAATTAAAATTCAAAAAAAGTAGAAATTGTATATGTCAACACTTCTGAGTAGAGAAAGGATTAAAAAATTTTCCATAACTTTAAATACCTATGTTATGAAACAAGAAAGGCTGAAAATGAATGAATTGTCATTTAAATAATGAGTGTAAAAACAAACCATATTTAAGACAAAACCATAATGAAATAATAAAGATAAAAGTAGAAATTAATGTGTGAAACATAGAAACCCAGTAGACTGAATATATTACTTCAAGAGATGGTTCTTTGCAGTGGGGGAGATAAATTCCAACTAAAATAATTAAGAGAAGCTACCTACAGTGAGGGAGACCTGGGTTCGATTCCTGGGTTGGGAATATCCCCTAGAGGAGTGCATGGCAAACCCACTCCAGAGAAACATAAATAGAAAAAATTACCAAAGAGATTGAAAGTTTAGAGTAGGTATAAATGGAATTAAAATAATTGTTATAATAAAAGTGTGTGCCTTTGTACTCTGATGCTTTAGTCATGTCTGACTCTTTGCAACCCCATGGACTATAGCCCACCAGACTCCTCTGTCCATGGGATTCTCCAGGCAAAAATACTAGAGTGGGTTGCCTTGCCTACTCCACCCCTCCTCTGGGATATCTTCCCCACTCAAGGTCTGAACTTACATCTCCTGCATTGTAGGTGGGCTCTTTATTGCTGAGCCATGGGGGAAGCCCTAGAATAAGAGTATATTTCATTAATGCTATGCATAAATACCATTGAGGGAAAGTGCAAGAAAGTGGAAGTGTAAGTGTTAGTCACTTAGTCGTGTCTGACTCTTTGCGACTCCAGGGACTGTAGCCTTCCAGGCTTTTCTGTCCATGGAATTCTCTAGGCAAGAATACTGAAGTGGGTTGACATTTCCTTTTCCAGGGGATCTTCCTGACTCAGGGGTTGAACCTGGGTCTCCTGCACTGCAGGCAGAATCTTTACTATCTGAGCCACGGGGAATCCCATACCATTGGTGGAATGAAGGCTTTATTGGAAAAAATTAATAATCAACTTTTGGTCCTACAGTATTGAAGTAGAATATCTAAACTGGTCTCCCAAAGATACTCCACTCTGATCCCTGGAATCTGTGAATACAGTGAGACATCACTCCCATGACTATGTCCTGTGATATGGCACAGTTGACCTTAAGATACAGAGATTATGTAGATGCACTTTTTTCTTGTCGCATGAGCCCTTAAAGCAGAGCGGTTTGTCCAGCTGGTAGTAGGAGAGAAAGTCAGAGAGATTCAAAGTGTAAGCAGAACTTCTGGCTCCCTTGCTGGAGCAGAGATGGAAGGTCACATGACAAGGGATGCTGGTGGCCTTAGAAACTGAGTGGATCTGGACTCACATCCATCAAGGAAATGTGAGCGTCAGTCGTACAACCACAAGGAACTGACTGATTCTGACAACCTGAATGCCACTGGAAGCAGATTCTCCTCTAGAGTGTCCACTTAAGAGCCCAGGCCAGAAGACACCTTGATTTCTGCTTTGCACACCCTTAAGCAGGAGACGTAGCTGAGCCTGCATGGAATTTTGACCTACAGAACTGTGAGATAAATGAATGCTGTTTCAAGCTGCTACGTTTGTGGTTATTTGTTAAGCAGTGATAGAAAACTAATACAAAGCTACGGAGCATTGACGTATACACATTTCTATGAAAAAAGAATTGTCAGTTTCAGAGGTAAATTTTGTCAAAACCTTAAAATATATGTAATCTAAATTATATACTGAAACCAGAATCACATAGAAAATAAAACTTGACAAACACAATGTGAAGCAATGGAAAAGACTAAGGCAATGAATATTGATGCAGTAACTTAAAATAAAATATTAGCAATGGATTCTAGCAATATATAACAAAACCTAAATCTACTACTACCACATTTTTTTACTGGGAATGTATGGTTATTTTGACATAAGTCAAATATATATTTGGTTAATATAATTCAAGATGTTAACTGAACAAAAAACAATGATCAAATGGCTTTCTCCATAGGTGGCAAAATATATATGTTAAAAAAGTGAGCATCCAATCTTGAAATATAAAATCTTTTTCTTAATGAACTAGAAAGTGATAAAAGTCTTTCCACAATGTAAGATCAAAAGCTAGCATACAGCTAGTGGGTGAGACACTATAAATATTTCCAATATATATAAAGAAGCTCAGGGTAAGTTTATTTTATATATATAAAATATGTATTTATTACATATATATATATATAGAGAGAGAGAGAGAGAGAGAATATCTGAAAGAATACCAAAGAAAGTGTGAAAAATGGCTTCTGCTAGGACTAGCAGTCTGGAGTACTTATTTATGCATGCTTAGTTGCTCATTCGTGTCCAACTCTTTGCAACCCTATAGACTGTAGCCTGCTAGGCTCCTCTGTCCATGGGATTGTTCAGGCCAGAATATCAGAGCAGATTGCCATTTCCTCCTCTAGGGGATCTTCTTGACCCAGGGATCAAACCAGTGTCTCCTGCATTGTAGGCAGCTTCTTCACCCACTGAGCCATCGGATAAACCCTGGAGTCCGGGGTAGGAAGATGCTATGTTATCGTACATTTTTTGCACCATTGAACCCTTTGAATGTATCCTTAAAATGGGAAACTTTGGATTCTCTGACTTTGCAATGCTTTTACATTGCTGACACAGTGAATACGTTGAAATCTGTAAACTTTGGTCATGGAGTAGGCTGTGTTGGGTTAATTCTGTGGGCGGGGGGAGGGGGTCCCACACAGACCAGTAGTCTTCCAGTAGTCATGTATGTATAGTTTTCCAGTAGTCATGGATGGATGTGAGAGTGGAACTATAAAGAAAGTGGAGTGCTGAAGAATTGATGCTTTTGAACTGTGGTGTTGGAGTAGACGCTTGAGAGTCCCCTGGACTGCAAGGAGATCCAACCAGTCCATCCTAGAGGATATCAGTCCTGAATATTCATTGGGAGGACTGATGCTGAAGCTGAAACTCCAGTACTCTGGCCACCTGGTGTGAAGAACTGACTGATTGGGAAAAGCCCCCAATGCTGCGAAGATTGAAGGTAGGAGGAGAAGGGGATGATGGAGGATGAGATGGTTGGATAGCGTCACCCACTCGATGGGCATGAGTTTGAGCAAGCTCCAGGAGTTGGTGATGGACAGGGAAGCATGCTGCAGTCCATGGGGTCGCAAAGAGTAGGACACAACTGAGCAACTGAACTGAACTGTGGGGTAGGGGGTACCAGGAGGAAGTACTTGGTACTCAAGTCCCCTGCCTTCATGGGCTTCCAGTTGATTCAGAGAGAGAACCACAAGCAGGCCTTGCAAGGCTGAACTCACCTCCCTACTGCCGTTATCACTTGTACGCACAACCAAATCAAGGCAGGCTCCTCTGGAGGATGGAGCGGGGGCAGGAGTTGTGGGCTCTACGGTTCCTACAGCAGCTCTGCAACAGAAGTCACGCATCACCTCAGACACGGGAGATCTCAACACACGTAGCTTGTTATTGATTCTATTTGCCCAACCGTATCTTCATCAAATCAACTACCCAGGAAGGGAGAATTACAATTGGGAGGAAAAAAGAAGCAGCATTTCCCCTCGATGCCACAAGTTTCTAGAAGGACACCTGTTTCTGTGTCAAATCTCTTATGAAGATCAGAAAGTCTCTGAAGAAACTTGAGAAACAATCTTTCTGGTCCACCAGACTCAGGTTAAGTAATTCCTTTTTCAAAAGATCCAGTGTTTTTCTCAAAAAAAATTTCCCCCACCCAGTGCGGTAGGACTCTCCCCTCGGTTAGTGGAGTTGGCGACTGTGATGAGACTTGTCCCCCAGCTGTGATCACCAGGGGATAAGGGCCGCTCTGCAACACTTTGTGGCTTTCCGGCTTTTATGAAAAGAAGAATGGACCTCGGAAAAAGGAAGCTAACTGTATTGGACATTTGCCTTGAGCCAAATAATCTTGCTAAGTGCTTTTCATGCATTGTCTCACGGGTTCCTCACAGACTCTTTAAGAAAAAGTCATCCTGACATTTTCATCAGGTCCACTTTACAATGAGGAGATGGTCCTTGAGGTGTCCAGTTACTTCCTCAGTCCTACAGCGTGAGTGACTGCACCAGGATTTTATCCCCTTTTGTCTCCAAAGCCAGTGAAAGCTCTAAGGACCAGGCCTGTGTCTCCCACCAGAACCCATACCCTCTGGGGATGAGCTGGTAACTTAACCTCTGCCTTGGCCCCAGGACAGAAATGTGCATACTGAGTGAATGCCTCTGTGCTAAGTCTCTTCGGTCATGTCTGACTCCTTGTGACCCCATGGACTATAGCCTGTCAGGCTCCTCTATCCATGGGATTCTCCAGGCTTGCCACGCCCTCCTCCAGGAGATCTTCCTAACCCAGGGATCAAACCTGCACCTCTTATGTCTCCTGCATTGCTGCTGCTGCTGCTAAGTTGCTTCAGTCGTGTCCGACTCTGTGTGACCCCATAGACGGCAGCTCACCAGGCTCCCCCGTCCCTGGGACTCTCCAGGCAAGAACACTGGAGTGGGTTGCCATTTCCTTCTCCAATGCATGAAAGTGAAACGTGAAAGTGAAGTCTCTCAGTTGTGTCCGACTCTAGTGACCCCATGGACTGCAGCCTACCAGGCTCCTCCGTCCACAGGATTTTCCAGGCAGGAGTACTGGAGTGGGGTGCCATTGCAGGCAGATTCTTTACCACTGAGGCCCCAGGGAGGCCCACTGACTGAATAAAACCTGCTAAATTCTACAATGTTTGGCTTTATAGGGTTGTCTCCTGTGACACCATTTGATATGTTCCCTAAATTTGCTGTCAACTGGCAGTTCACTCAGTGGCCTGGTTATATTCAGGTTAAACATTTTGGAAAGAATGTTTTCTAGGTGATGTTCAGGTCTTAACACACCACTTGGAGGACTGTGATGTTGGCCCATGTCTCTCTTAGTGATGCTCAGACTGACCACGTTGTTAAGGGGTGACTGTGGGATTTCACCTTATAAAGGTAGGCTTTCCCCTTGTGAGAAGTCAGGAGTCTGTGAGGGGATATTCTAGCACCAGGCAATATATTCTGTTACAAACATTTCAGAATGGTTTTAGAACCATTTGACTCTTCTTGCTTGTATCAGTTATTTCCTTCAGAACTGCAGAATGGTGATTCTTGTGATTTTTCTCATTATAATACACATTTGGTAGCATCCCTGGTGGCTCAGATGGTTTAGCGCCTGTCTACAATGTGGGAGACCCGGGTTTGATCCCTGGGTCGGGAAGTTCCCTGGGGAAGGAAATGGCAATCCACTCCAGTACTATTGCCTGGAAAATCCCATGGACAGAGGAGCCTGGTAGGCTACAGTCCATGGGGTCGCAAAGAGTTGGACACGACTGAGTGATCTTCTTCACCAATCTTATGAAAGAAGAGCTTGCCAGTATAAACAGAAAGTAAAACTATAGTTTCTCAAAAAACACAGAGTTAATGCTTCCCTCCCCGCAACCCCCACTTCATTTACCAATTTTCAGAGTAAGAAGTTGGTGTAAAACCATCTCCAACACTGGGAAGTGATTCCCCCAACCCTGCCACCTCCAGGGTATCCCTATGGACTCGTTTGTGCCTGCTAAGTCGCTTCAGTCGTGTCCGACTCTTTGCGACCCTATGGACTGTAGCCCACCAGGCTCCCTGGGATTCTCCAGGCAAGAATACTGAAATCGGTTGCCATGCCCTCCTCCAGGGCATTTTCCCGACCCATGGATCGAACCCATAAGTTTCTTATGTCCCCTGCACTGGCAGCAGGTCCTTTACCACCGGTGCCCCTTGGGAAGCCATGGATATTTATTATTCCATGAATTGGTCTTTTTCTTTTTCTTTTTGAAGTTCAGATCGCCACCCGTCTCCCATTTAGCCAGTGAGGTTCCATGATGTCTTGGTGTGTCTTGACACACTTGATGTCTACGGTGTCTTGACAAGATCCATTTAGTCCTGGAGTATTTCTGTGTCTTCCGGCTTAAAATTTTACCCCACAATCACCATCTATTTTTATCTTGAATCATTATTTCCTGACTTGAGAAACCTTATTGCCTTACAGGGAAAAATGGTACATAGAGACTAAGACCTTGGTGCTAGGTAGGCTCCTTGTCTATAGACGCTTTCAGTAAGTAAAGCCAGGATTTTAAAAAATATATTACTTGATATTTAAATTTAACATATACAAATGTTTTAGATTTTATAATTCTAGCTCCTCTTTTCTCTTACACTAAATATCTTGGTTCCTGATAACACATTAACTTATTTTCTTTACCCAACAACATACATTAAAATATTTCAAAATTACTATACCAATATAATTTCTATAAATGAAATAACTAAAGGAAGTTTAAATTTATTTGCTGTTCAATTTGTTGAGGAGATAGATCTCACAGAGTATTATGCTCAAATGTCACTCAAAACAACTCATTTCTGTGTAATTATTTTAGCAACTTGATATGTGGTTAGTTTTATAGATTCCATTTGATTTTTAGCTTTGATTTTCTTTGTGTTTTGTTCTTTTATATATAATTTTCCTTTTTGAATATATAAAAAGACTTTCAGGATTCAAACGTCTAAATTGTATGAAAAGGGATCCTCTGAGAAATCACATTTTCATCAGTGTTTCCTCTCACTCTGTTCTCGCTCCCCTAACTCTTCCAGACAATCATTTCATTCATTTCTAGCTATCTTTGCAGCTTCTTTGTGTTTTTCAAAAGTAGGAAAAGAATGCATTGCTCTGTATTTCCCCTTCCCTTTTACTCCCAAAGCCTCATTCTGTGCAACTGCTCTGCACGCCACCTTTCCTCTTGTAACACCCCAGAGCAACACATGGGGCTGCCCTAGCTTCCCCATGACTGCGTAGTATGCCACTGCACCGACATGCCATCATTTGTTCAACGCGTTTCTGTTCCTGACATTTGGATTGGTTCCAACAATCTACAATTACAGAAAGAGGCCACAATTAGTAAACTTGACCACGACTGTTCTTGTATTTGTGGAGGTGTGTCTTCAAGGCAGCTTTTTAGAAAAGAAATAATTTAGTCTAGGGCAAATACAGCAGTTTTGCTAGATAATTCCACATTCTCCTGGAGTTCATATAATTGTGTGTTTCTGCCAGCAACCTCTAGAGAGTCTATTTCTCCACAATCTTATGAACAGACTGTGTTCTTCCATATCTGCATTTTTTTTCAGAAAATAGGTAATAAATAATATTTCAGTTAGCTTTAATTTGCCCTTCTGTTTTTATGATTGAGACTGCGTATGTTTTCATATGTTGAACAATCATTTATCTTTGCATGCATGCGTGCTCAGTCATGTCTCACTCTCTGTGGCCCCATAGACTGTAGCCCACCAGCCTCCTCTGGCCATGGGATTTCCCAGGAAAGAATACTGGACCGGGTTACTATTTCCTGCTTCAGGGGATCTTCCTAACCCAGGGATCCAACAGGCATCTCTCATGTCTCCTGATATGGCAGATTCTTTACCACTAGCACCACTTGGGAAGCCCTGTTTATCTTTATTTCATTTGAAATTTTTGTGTTTTGTGCTTATTTTTAAAATCTGGTTTATGACCCTTTTATGTTTCCTTTTTAAATCATTTTTTGTGTCTTAGGAGGTTAACTATTTGTCTTAGATTTAGTATGTAAGTATTTTCTCCCAGAAAACAAAGAAGGAGAATGTAAACAGCATATGAATAGGCAGGAAGGGGTGGAGGGAAGAATAGGTGGAGCACAGAGGATTTTTATGGTGGTGAAACTGCTCGTTATGGTACCACAGTGATGTACATGTGTCCTTACGCATTTGTTCAAACCCGCAGAGAAAGCAACACCCAGAGTGAACTCTAATGTGAACCATGGACTCTGGGGGATTATGATCCATCAGTGTAGGTTCATCAGTTGTAACAAATCTACTGCTTAAAGGAGAGTGTTGGTCATGGGGGAGGCTGTACGTGTGGGGGACCTGGGGGTATATGAGAAATCTCTGGATGTCCCCTCAAGTTGGCTGTCAACCTACAGTTGCTCTGAAAAATCAAGTCTTCTAAAAAAAAAAAGTAATCACGTGAATTTAGAACATAAAATGTGAGACTTAAATAGCTTTCTCTGTTGGGGTCAATGCTAAGTAAGGGACACACCTTCCCTTGCAATACTTCGGAGGCTGCTTGTCACGTGGACCTTGTTGCAATAATGAGAGCTGCCTTTGATCACTGAACACTTACTCCGAGCCCGTGGCTGTGCCAAGCACCAGCTCCATGGAGTAGTCCATATTATTTCCTTTTTGCCAAGGAGGTAACTGAGCCACCTGGAGAAGTAGGGAGCAGGCCCAAGGCCATCTGTCTGGTGTGAGATAGAGATAAGATTTGAACCTCAGTTAATGGAAGCCCCAAATCTACACTCTTGCCCCGTGGGCTATTTATCTCCCACTTTAAGAAGGAAGTAGAGGATGAGGCAATGGCACCCCACTCCAGTACTCTTGCCTGGAAAATCCCATGGATGGAGGAGCCTGTTAGGCTGCAGTCCATGGGGTCACACAGAGTCGGACACGACTGAGCGACTTCACTTTCACTTTTCACTTCATGCATTGGAGAAGGAAATGGCAACCCATTCCAGTGTTCTTGCCTGGAGAATCCCAGAGAAGGAGGAGCCTGGTGGGCTGCCGTCTATGGGGTCACACAGAGTTGGACACAACTGAAGCGACTTAGTAGCAGTAGCAGCAGCAGCAGGGGATGAGAATGTCTGTGTTCCAGTGAGAACATTTGCAGAGTCGATCTGTGCTGGAACACAGCAGCAGCCGTGTTGAAGCATCGTGGTGGAGAGTAACAATCAAAGGGGCCCTCCCTAGGCAGCTGGAAACATGGCTTAAAGGCAAGCTATGTCCCTGAGGACAGTGAGTGGACAGCTCACTCGGGGCGCCTGCCCGTCTTCTTGCTTTATTGTCAGTCACCCAGGGAAGCAAGCATGACTTTTATCTTCATTTTAGGAATGATTTTTCCTTGTCACTAAGGCCATGACTGGCAAATCCAGAACTCCTATTTCCAAACCAAAGCTGCCTCTAGGATCCATATTCATGTCCCAAGATCATTTTCCAAAATCTTTTCAGTGCTAGCGAGGCTCAGAGAAATTTACTGACGTTATCACATTTCATTCCATCTTGACAAAAATATGGAGGTAGGAGCATTTTTTTTTTTAACCATTACTCTGCAAGTTGAACTCCATTTTGATGAAGAGAAAAGCTAAGTCTCAGCAAAGCTCAGTGACTTGCCCAAGTAAAATAGCTGGTGAAAGAGGGGCTGTGCTTTTAATCCCTGGGTTTCTAATCCCACATTTAGTAATCTTTCCTTCTTTGTACCATCTAGTCATTTATTTATTTATGAAGTAGCTTAGTAAATTATTAGAAGGTAATTAATTGAGTGATTAATTGAGAAATAGAAGCTTTCCAGCCACCTTATAAATTCTTCCAGTGCCCCATTCCAATCATAGACCTCCCTCTTCCCCAAAGTTACTACTATCTGACTTTGAGTTACAACACCACTTGGGAGTCTTTCTTTGTTCACTCAAGTCATCTTTAGATATTAGAGTTTAGTCTTGCCTATATATATATGGAGAAGGAAATGGCAACCCACTCCAGTACTCTTGCCTAGAGAATTCTGTGGACAAAGGAGCCTGGTGGGCTGCTGTCCATGGGGTTGCACAGTTGGATACAACTGAAGCGACTTAGCATGCATGCATGCATTGGAGAAGGAAATGGAAACCCACTCCAGTATTCTTGCCTGGAGAGTCCCAGGGATGGAGGAGCCTGGTAGGCTGCAGTCCATGGGTTTGCTAAGGGTTGGACACAACTGAGTGACTTCACTTTCACTTTTCACTTTCATGCATTGGAGAAGGAAATGCAACCCACTCCAGTGTTATTGCCTGGAGAATCCCAGGGATGGAGGAGCCTGGTGGGCTGCCGTCTATGGGGTCACACAAAGTTGGACACAACTGAAGCGACTTAGCAGCGGCAGCTGCACACACACACACACACACACACACACACACACACTGCTTGCACCTCGAGGCATGTGAGATCTGTTTCCCAACCAGAAATTGAACCTGTATTCCTGCATTGGCAGCATTGGAGTCTTAACCATGGAGACCACTAGGAAAGTCTCACCCGTATATTGAAACAATATATTTTCTGAAGTTTTGTGTAATCAACATCCTTTTCTTTTCCTTATGATCTGTGTAGTCATTGACCTATAGATTGGACTTTGCTGAATGCACAGCGTACTTCAATATGCCCCAGCTTTCTGCATGTCCTAGAACTTGACAGATGAATCAGACTCAGGTTAAACACCTTTGGCAAAGACCACAAGCTGTGTTTGTTCATTAGGAGGAAAGAGGAGCTGGCTTATGCTCTTTTAAATGTTAGCAGTCATGGTGCTCAACGCTTTGATCCTTTAATTCACTGGAGGTTGTATTATAGAAACATGACTCTACCATTTCATTTCAATGGATTCATGGAATAATTTTCTAAGGAGATATTTCCTCCACCTGCTATTTGGTCAACCACTGGCATAGTTTACATAACCAAGTTGGGATAAATTTTGATTCTTTTCTCTATTTTCCCAGCTTCCAAGATGGTGAATTGATTCCTGTCATTTGTTCCAGGATTTAACATTTGTTAGAGTTCAACTCACTGCATCTCTTTTTCTTATTGGAGCTCACTTTAATTATCCCATATCTGATCAGTGGAGGTGGTTGTAGTAGCTCCCTTGCCATCTGGTTGTTACGAGATGTTCCAAATTCATCTTACACATCTCCTGCGTGAGACCTGGTATCAATAAATTCTCTAAGTCCTAGTTGTCTTTCCTGGGAAATGATATTTCAGGACCACGGTTTGGTTTCTCGGAATGATCAGTGCTAAAGGATGGACACAGCTATAGCGTACAGAATTAGAAGAGATAGGCATTTCACCCCCGAATAAAGATATTATAATCTGTGAATTCGTACTGATATCTCCAAATTATCTTCAAGGCTACAAGGGAATTTAACTTGACCTGGACTATATGACATGCTTCCTCGGTGGCTCAGTGATAAAGAATCCACCTGCCAACGCAGGAGATGCAAGAGGCTTGGGTCTGATACTTGAGTTGGTAAGATCCTCTGGAGGAGGAAATGGCCAACCCACTCCAGTATTCTTGCCTGGGAAATCCCCGAGGAGTCTCGTGGGATACAGTCGCAAAGAGTTGAATATGACTTAGCGACTAAACAACAACAATTTCATCTGGAAGTTTCTATTCTTTTACACCAAGTCTTGATTATAAAGGACACAGTGGATGATAAAGGTAGAATACTCCAAAATGACCTCATTCCACTTAGACACACTGGAGTTTTTTGATGACAATTCTAATACTACTGCCGACTGTATTTTTTTTTTTAATTTAATTTCTTCATTGTGCTGATCCTCTAGCTATATTTCAGATCATAGAGCCATTACATACATATTTCCCTTTTAGCTCTTATTTAATCTTTCTTCTATTTCTTTAAGTAACTATATGATTAATGCTCACTGACAGTCCTTATGCCCGTGACTCTGATAATTTTGTTGTCTGAAGCTTTTTCCTTAGTCATGTCCTTGAGAAGATCTCACATAAACAGTAATCTCTGAGCTGTTTTATCTTGGTAACCATTTATCTGAGCTCTTTCTACTTGAATATCAGTTTTGCTGTATATAAAATCCTGGCTTACATTTTATTTCCTTAAATATTTTAAATATGCTACTTCTTTTTTTCTGGCAGGCAAACAAGCACTGGAGAAATAATCCAATAATAATATAATTTTATTTTCCTTATAAATCACATTTTATTTTAGCTTAGTTATCAGAAGGATTTTTTTTCTTAAAGTGAATCTAGTAATTTTACTAGAAAATATCTTCTTATTGGTTCTGTGGCAGTATTCTCAGATAAACAGTGTGCTGTTTCAGTATGTAGTTTCAGATCTTTGTCTTTATTTCAAGAATGTTTCCTTACATTAGAGTGTATATAATTTATTCTGCATCCTTCCTTTAGATTTTTCTTTAGGTACTACGTCTTTATTTTGCATCTTCTTTGCCTGTCTTCAATATTTGTCATATTATCACAAATGTTTGAATAATATTTTCTTTCTTTTTAATTTTAACCTACTATTTTTACTAAGAAATTAGTTGCTTATTGGTGCTTGCATCCCTTCTAGTTTAATCCTCATTTCCAATTACATGTAAAAAATTTTTTATTTTCAAGTGTTATCTGAGTTCTATGGTCTCATTCTGAGTTTTTCTAATTCTGATTTACCTTGTTCTTTTGTGTCTTATGCTGTTTGCTTCGTGTCTTTCAGCTCATTTTAAAACAGGCTTCTTTTTTCTTAGTATGAATGTTTAGAGTGCTTTCATTGTCTGTAAAGATGTTATTCTGTTCCATAATCTATTTTTTCTTATGTAACTTTGTATTGGATTTGATCTTGATTGTATTCTAGATTTGTTTTTTTTTTTTAATGAAAAATAGTTTTTCTTAACTTTTAGAAGAAGGCTTGAAAGGAGGCTTGGCTCAAATATGGGGCTTCCTTGGTAGCTCAGCTGGTAAAGAACCTGCTTATAATGCAGGAGACCCTGGTTCGATTCCTGGGTCGGGAAGATCCGCTGGAGAAGGGACTAGCTACCCATTCCAATATTCTGGCCTGGAGAATTCCATGGACAGAGGAGTCTGGCAGGCTACAGAGTCCATGGGGTCGCAAAGAGTCAGACACGAGTGAGTGACTGTCACTTTGGTTCACGTATAGCTTTCCCAACTTCATAGAGCTCCTTCACCTTGCATTTTGGAGTCTTCAGGAATATTTCACTGCCTAGTTTTGTTGTAAATTTTGTCCATGGGTTTTGATTTGCAATGCAGCTGCTGTTTTTATGCAGAGATTCTGGATAATTCCCAAAATATACTCCCTGCCATCTTCCCTCAATTGTATTTTTAATTTTGTAAAAAGAAATACTATTGGGGTTCTTCAGAAAAAAATGGAGATTTATTATAGGAATTGGCTCATGTGTTTATGGAGGCCAATAAGTCCTGCCATCTGCCGTCTGCAGGCTGAAGAACCAGGAAAGCTGGTAGCACAATTCCATCCAGAGTCCAAGACCTGAGAAGTGGGGGCTGGTGGTGTAAGCCATGGTCTGAGACTGAAAGGTCAAGAGCCAGGAGCTCAGAGGAGACAGGAGGAGATGGACATCTCAGCCCAAGCAGAGAATGCCAGTACCACCCCTCCTTTTTGTTCTGTTTGAGTGCTCAGTGGACTGGATGATGGTCACGACCTTGGGGAGGGCGGGTCACTTACTCAGTTTACCAATTAAACACTGATCTCTTCCAGAAACATCCCAGGGACAGTGTTTCATCAGATACCTGGGTATCCTTTAGCCCAAACTGACACATAGAGTTAACCATCATAGAAATTATAAATGATGTCAGATGAACCAAAAATATGGAAACTAACACAGCAAATATTGCATGACCACCATCCAGCTTAAGAAGTAAAGCATCACAGCTGAGGCAGAAACTCAGTGGGGTACTTCTCTTCAATCACATTTCACTCAATTCCGCACCAACCTTAGCAAACTCCCTGGAGGCCACCGCTAGCTGATAAACAATTTGTAGTATATTCATAGAACAGAGAATACAGCCATGAAAGTGAATGACTAAAACCAAAGGTATCAACCTGGATAGATCTGAAGTATTCCACAAGAAAGTGCACATTTTTTATCTTTATTGGACATGTGTGCATACTCAATCACTCAGTAGCATCCTACTCTTGGCAACACCATAGACTGTAGCCCACCAGGCTTCTCTGCCCATGGGATTTCCCAGGCGAGAATAC
Organism: Bos taurus; assembly: GCF_002263795.3. Classification (NCBI taxonomy): domain Eukaryota; kingdom Metazoa; phylum Chordata; class Mammalia; order Artiodactyla; family Bovidae; genus Bos; species Bos taurus. Next base: position 47,005,372 of record NC_037353.1, read on the forward strand.
TGGAGTGAGTTGCCACTTCCTCCTCCAGGGGATCTTCCATGGAGGTAGCTGCTTCCATATCTTGTCCACTGAAAAGTGCTCTCCATCCAAGTGGGAAGCTGATGAACTGACCTCTGGTTTCTTTCAGCGAGTTCTTACAGAACCAGCTAATTCACTTAGGTGGGAATTTTTAGTGGGCCAAATTCAGTATTTTCCTATTAGAAATAGACTTCTTTTTACACTTCATGGTTTGTAATTTCCACAGGTTAATATGCTTTGCACCAAGGGGAAAAAAAAAAAAACATAATTACTTTGCAGTGAGCTGTGAGGAGCTGTACCAACTCAAGAACGTAATTACTGCTGTGTTGTGAGCACAGCAGAGTTGATTCCTATTTGTGATCCTGAGTTATTATGCTTCAAGCCTGCAAAATTATTTAGACAGAAATAATTATACCCAATGTAGTCAGGTTCAGAGTACTACAGATTGCAGTAAATTAGAAACCTTGATCCTAAATATATACATTATGTTATCTTGTTTTTGCTCTCTTTCCCTAAGTGATTTATTCCTTTCCCTGCAAACTTTTGATTTCCTTAGCTGCTTGTCTTTGAAGATACTTTCTCTTTGAGTCATGTTTTAATCAGATGTACATTACGGACATCACAGAAAACTCAGTCCTCCCTTGGCTGGCTGTCTTCTGTGAAAGTACGTGATCACGTGGATTCTCCCCCTCTGCCCTGGACATTTACCTACCACTCAAAGTCAACCTTAAAGAATCACATGGACCTTTAACAAGCAATTATCAAATAATCTCTAACTGGAGGGAGACCAAACTCGGCAGTAAATCTTCAATAACTTGAAGGCTGTGTGGTGCAGGAGCAAAATCCCTGGGCAGGGGCTGAAAGCCTTCGTGCTGATGCCATCACCTGGAGCTGTGCTATCTTAGGCACTTCTACCTTTCTTACCATCACTTTCTTTGTCTGTAAAAAATGGGGTTGGTAAAATTAGCCCTACCTAGTTCAGAATGGTACAGACTGTACTTTGTAAAGACTATTATTAAGATAAGGGCTTCCCTGGTGGCATTTCCCTGCAATGCAGGAGACTCTGGTTTGATCCCTGGGTCAGGAAGATCTCCTGCGGAAGGGAATGGCTACCCACTCCAGTGTTCTTGCCTGGAGAATTCCATGGCCAGAGGTACCTGGTGGGCCACAGTCCATGGGGTCACAGTGAGTCAGACACGACTGAGCGACTTTCACTGTCTCTTCACTTTTTTTTCACATTATTAAGATAAATGGCAAGCAAGGATTTTTTTTTTTTTATCTGAATGACCTGGAAAGTCAATATAAGGCAATCAAATATTGATGTCCGATCTGATGTGTATTTAAACATGTTTGTTTAATTCCATTGTCCTTAATCTTGGCTGCTCTAGAATCTTCTGGAAAAGCTCTAAAACATAAACAACACCCAAACCCTGCCACGAGAATTCTGACCCCAGTGGTTTGGAAAGAGAGCAAAGCATCCTATTTTTAAAAAACTCCTAAAAAAAATAAATAAATAAATAAAAAATAAAAAGCTCCTCCAAGTAACTCAGATGTGCAGCCAGGACTGAGATGCCTCAGCTGTTCAGCTACAGCCTGAGATGATCGAACTTTTATCTTGCAATGATGAATCCCTCCAAGTGTGCTGACCCTGCAGCTGGCTTTGAATAATAATAAATGTGTGGCTCCCACAATAAGCCTGCTCAGAATCATCCCAATAGGTATTTAAAAGTGGAGATTTCTGAGCAAAATCCCAGGTCTGCTGAATCAGACACTTTAGGAGCAAAGACCCGAAATCAGAGTCTTTTATAAGCTCCCCAGCTTTAAGTGGTTATCTGAATGCCAGCAGGCCTCTTTTAGTTACTCTTGAAGGGATTGCCTATCAGGAGAAGCAATGAACACGGGGTCTAGAGTTCTCCTTTGAAAAACCAAACAAGGCAGAGGAAATGGAGTGTGCTATTTGAGTCCACGAGAAATCATTCTTTTATATCTCAATTCCTCCCAAGAACCTTTACGTATTCAATGTGGCTTTATCAAGCAATGAGACCTATGCTGGGCAGACACCTTGCAGGTTCTTGCTGGTGAAAATACTGGTGAATCAGATGTGGCCTTTTCCTCCTAGAATCCTGCTGGGGAAACAGTGATCAGAGAACAGTAAGAGCATTTCTGCAATACTTTTCTTTTTGGTATTCTCAGGAGAAAGAAGCACATAAAATACTGTAATACCTTCTGAAAATGCACTCTATTTGATGCACGCATATGGATGTATTCCCAGGTGGCTCAGATGGTAAAGTGTCTGCCTGCAACGTGGGAGACCTGGGTTCGATCCCTGGGTTGGGAAGATCCCCTGGAGAAGGAAATGGCAACCCACTCCAGTACTCTTGCCTGGAAAATTCCATGGACAGAGGAGCCTGGTAGGCTACAGTCCATGGGGTCTCAAAGAGTTGGACACGACTGAGCGACTTCACTTTCATTTTTCACGTTCTTTCTAATTCTGGACAGTGTAGAGTCAGTGCCCCAAGCCAGATGAGATTAGAGCATCTACCCTGCGGGATCCCAGAGCACCTGTCATTCCACTGGGAAGGCATGGAGTTCATGATTCCCTCATGGCTGCCATCTATCGCTGGCCTCCCGAGAATTTTGGGTGAATTTCAACTCATCAATGCTCATTTTGCAAATGCTCCAGCTCCACAAAGAGCTGAAGCCTCTTCATTCTCCCAAGTCAGCTTTTTGGGTGCCATGATTTCAAAGGACAGTGTGAGGAAAATCTGAATTTAGAGAAATGTTTTAGTCAGTGTGGATCTATGACAAGGTGTGAAGCATCAAAGCTACTTGTTCCTATTCATATACTGTTTGAAATCTTGCGATATTTGCAAGAGGATTACACGATCACAGTAAGGTCAGTGATGTCCTTCCTGAGGTGGCCAAGCCCTCTTTAAGGACAACCTGGACTAGCCAGGTGTTAACCCAGTCCCGTTCATTACTCTGTGCCCCATTGAGGATTTTAATGATTCTTAGATATCTCAGGCTGAATTAACAACCTGGAAGATGATCATTCATTCACTGAGGAAATGCATGTCCTGTGTATCAGTCATTATCATGGGCTATGGCAGAGGATGAGCTTTACTCAGTGTTCCTGGATCTGAGTCTGTGCTAAGGCCAGAGCCTTCGTGCCACATGTCAGGAGTTTAGAGAGCTTATCAAGTGGCCTCTAGACATATTTACACTGTTGATACCGTGTATAAAACAGATAACTAATTAAACTCACCATATAGCACAGGCAACTTTACTCAGGGCTCTGTGGTGACCTAAATGGAAAGGAAATCCAAAAAAGAGGGGATGTCTGTACACATATAGCTGATTCACTTTGTGGCAGAATGTAACGCAACATTGTAAAGCAAATATACTTCAATCAAAGCTAATTGTAAATAATTGTGGCCTCATCCTCAAAGTACCTGTGTTCAGTGTGGGTCAAAGGCATAAGGATTGAGTGTGCCTGGGCTTTGGTGACAGAAAGGGGCTCAATTCCAGGTGCATTCTAACCCCTCTAAATGCTTTGAAAGGAAAAAAGAGAAAGTGATTGAACATTTCAAAGACGGGTGAGTGAACTGGTGAGCGAACACTTCAAAGACCAATCACTGCAAATTTTGTGGAGGTGAAGGACATCAAGGACTTCTGACCTCTAATAAAAGTCATTGCAAATGGACATAATGAAAGTGTCAGGATGTCTTTCTCACAAGTTGTTGTGAAGACTCCATGAGACAATGCATGCAATGCACAGTTACCTGGATCAAAGCAAATTTTCATCCTCTTGTTGTGATTATTGGCTCAGAGGGTAAAGCATCTGCCTGCAATGCAGGAGACCTGGGTTCGATCCCTGGGTTGGGAAGATCCGCTGGAGAAGGAAATGGCAACCCACTCCAGTTTTCTTGCCTGGAGAATCCCATGGGCAGAGAAACCTTGTAGTCTACAGTCCGTGGGTCACAAAGAGTCGGACACGACTGAGCAACTTCACTCATAAATATATAGACATTAAAAATATGAATTGTGAAAACTTGGCTGTCTATGAATTAAGGATAAATTAAGCCACACTTCAAGGAAACAATCGAGCAAATACAGAATATGGGACATTGATTTGAGGCAACTGGGCTTGTCTTTTCAAAGAGCCACTGTTGGTAAAAATAAGTGGCAGACTTAAAATTTATTAGAATTTGGAAACATAACTAAGTAAATGCAGTACATGAAACTTGATGGGCTCCTGGTGAGAAAGCAGCCTAGCTATAAAATACATTTGGAGACCACAGATGAAATATGAACATGGCTGAACATTAGACAAGACTGGGAACTTATCATTCATACTCTCAGCTGTGATCAACGTCCCTACTTTCAAAGTTCACATTTTCAAGAGCTACAAGTTGAAATATTTAGTATTAAAGTGTCAGGATGTGGGCAACTCATGCTTTAATGGTTCAACAACTTACCTGGACAGGTAAGGAATTATTGACAAGTGTGTGTTTAGATGATGGGTATTTATTTGGACTCAGATAATAATCACTGACTCAGTGGACATGAGTTTGAGCAAACTCGGGAGATAATGAAGGGCAGGGAAGCCTGGTGTGCTGTAGTCCGTGGCGTCACAAAAAATCAGACACGACTTAGGACTGAACAACGACAACTTTTATTTGGACTTGCTACTCATCTTTCAGCTTTTCTTTATGTTGATTATGCTAAAACTTCTTGTATGCTTGATCATATTAAGAAAACATTAAAATTGTTTTCTAACTAAATACTTCATTGGTCTCTCTTAAATCCTGTAGGAATATTGGCGCTGTAGGAAATCGTGCATTGTTTATTCAGAAACTTTAAGAACTGCCCCCCACCCCAAGGCAGGCACACCAATGTCAGGAGTAGGGAATAGTTTGGCGAGATGCTGAGATCCAGATGTGCTTCTGCGTCACCAGGCCTGGGGGAATGAAACCCTCCTCCCCATGGGCTTTCTGCATGGATCTGGCCCGCTGCCTCCTTCCAAAGGGTGTGAACACAGACCTTCTTTTGTTGTGGACTCCAGCCACAAACTATGGCCAGATAGAGAATGTCTCCCTGTGGAACCTCAGGAAGTGACAATTTCTTGGAGCCTCAGTGTCCTTATATGCAGAACAGACACGTGATGGAGTCTACTTCCTAGACCTAAGGCGATGAGCCCGTGCGATGATGCACACAGAGCTCTGGGCCGAGTGAACATCCCGCAGCCAAGTCTCCATCAGTTAAAATGAGTTATCCTTCTCATCTATCTATTTCAGTTACTATCGCTCTCCACCTGGGTATGGATGAGATACAGGGTTGATGCCTCAAAAGTGTTAAATGGGATCAGAGAGCTGGTGATGACAAAACATGCAAAAGCTGCCCATCTGTCTCTCAGCATCATTCCCCGTGAGTGGACCCCTCTCACCCATTCCTCTTGAGTGACCCTCTCTCAACCCATCGAGACCTGAGTCACCCTTGGTTTTAAGGTCTAAGTTTTAGGGGTTCTCTCTGACCTAAATCACCATCCCATTTCTGCTTAGTCCCACTAAAGGTAACCCAGTTGCCTTCTGCTTTAACTATGGTCAGAATGGGGTCTGAGCACAAGCACTCGGGGTCCCCTCCCTACACCATTGCATCCACTCTCTGGTGGCGGTCCAGATGCCATCCAGCAGGAGCCACTCCAGTGTCAGCAGGAACCAGGGCTGGCCCGGGGTGTGGGCAGCCTTGCTCCTTGCTGATTTCTCCTGGGTTGAGGCTCATCCTTCCTGTCCTTTCCTTGTGAGTCAACAGCTGCCTCTGAAGGTTGACCCCACTTCTTCCTAAACCATGGGGCCCATCAGTTCCTTTCCAGGTCCTTGCACTCCCATTTGGAGGGAAACAATGTCTCAGGTGCCCTCCTGCCTCATGTGGGGTGCACAGAAGTGTGGGGTGCACAGGATAAGACCCTGGCTACTCCAAACATCAGAGAGACTTGAGGGCAACTCCACAGGGACCTGGCGACTGATGGCTCATCCCGCCCACTCAACTTCTGGGGTTTCAACCTTAGCAGGGCTCAGGGCTGTGACCTTCTCAGGGACCTAATTCATGCCAGTCATCTCTGTTCTCTCTCTTGTGACCAGGTAGGCAAGACTTTACCCACTTTTGGACAGAAACAAGTGAGTTCTCCTCATCTATTATATATGGATTAACATTGCACCCTCATCCTTCAGAACTGAGCTTTTGGTTTTCCAAACGAAGCGTTTTGGAATTCAAATCAGCTTTTCTCTCTCAAGGACTTGGCTCTTGGAATTGAACACTGCAGTTTTCAAGACCATCATATGCTTCAGTTTCCTCTTATCTTCTTACTGCTACTTTTTTTTTTCTTTTCTTGGGGGTTGCCATAGAGAAAGAGTGATGGAGAAGAGGGAAGAAGTAAAATGAATTAAAAGGGAAAACAGATAGTTATTATTATAGGTAAATAATGGCTGCCCAAAGATGACCATCTCTGCAACCTAATCTCTATAACCAGTGACATTACCCTAAGGGCAAAAGGGACTTTGCAGAGGTGACTATGGTGTGTACTTTGAGATGGGAGATCTTCCTGGGTTATCTGAATGGGTCCAATGTAGTCACAAAGGTCCCTACAAAAGTGAGATAGAGTCAGAGTCAGAAAAAAGAGACAAGACAACAGAAAGGATGTTTGAAGGGATAAGCTTTGAGGATGGAGGGAGTGGCCACAGGCCAAGAATTGGGCAGCCTCTAGAAGCTGGAAGAGGCAAAGGAAAGAAATCCTCTCCAGGATCCTCCAGAAGGAGCGCAGCCCTGCCGATACCTTTTTAAAATCAAATGCATATATAATTGACATACAGGGGCTTCCCGGGTGGTGCTATTGGTAAAGAACCTGCCTGTCAATGCAGATCCCCTGGAGGAGGGCATGGCAACCCACTCCCGGAGAACTGCCCAGAGAATTTTGCCTGGAGAATCCCATGGACAGAGGAGCCTAGTCGGCTAGTGTCGCAAAGAGTCAGACAAGACTGAGGTGACTTAGCACACAGGCACGCCCCACTGACATGCAGCATTGTGTTAGTTTAAGGTGTACAAGGCGCTGATTCAATGCTTTGTATATTGCAGTATGATTGCTACTGTAGAGTTAACGAACACGTCTGTCACATCTCATAACTGTCATTTCTCTTTTGTGGCAGAAACAGTTAAGATCCAGTCTCTTAGCAGCTTTGTAGTTCACTTACAGTATTGTTGTCTGAATCACTGTGCTGGGTGTTAGATCTCTGAAACTTATTGATTAGCTGGTTGCAAGTTTTTTTCCCTTAAATACCATCTCCCCAATGCCCTCATCCCCCCAGCTCTGGTAGTGACCAGTCTACTCTGCTTTTATGAGTCCAGCTTTCTCAGATTTCACATATAAGTGAAATAAGGTATTTGTCATTCTGTTTCTGACTTATCTCACCCAGCATAATGCTTTCTAGGTCCATCCATGTTGTGGCAAATGACAGGGTTTTCTTCTTTCTTATTCTGCTGACATCTTGGTTTTAGTCCCATATGACTCATTCTGGACTTCTGACCTCTAAGAAAATTAATTTGAATTGCTTTTTAAGACACTACATTTGTGGTAATTTATTACAGCAGCCATAGAAAAGTAGTACAGAAATATATCAAAATATTACCCAGCGGCATGTCACCATTCGTGGGTGTGAGTGAAGAATGCCATCTCTTGCAGTGGAATAGAAACTCCACCAAGCATAGAATCCAGGTCTCTTTTGCTTGCCACTGTGGTCTGCCTGTGGAGATATTTGTTAAATGAATGGATTTCTTCAGGACGTTTCTCAAAGATAGCTTCTGCTGCTGAGATAAGTGCCTGCTAATCTCAAGGACCCATTATCTTTCCAATCTGGTGGTTTCTGGCCTCTGGTCTACGCAAAATGTGAGTGTCTTACTTCCTGCTATGATATCTGTTTTTCAAGGTCAAAACACAGCCACTCAGCCCTCATTTCTGTCTCAAGGATCATACTTTAGCCTTGGCAAGTGGTAGGGACTGGGATGCTTGATGAGACATTGACATTACCCCTTTCAGACAAGACTACACTCTCTGCTCATCTTTGAATTTGTTTATGGGGACTCAGTTCATACTCCCTCATCCTATCTCCTCTCAAATGACTTAGAACAGGTGATGAATGGATAAAGAAGATGTGGTGTGTACACACACACACACACACACACACAGAGGAATATTATTCAGCCATTAAAAAGAGCAAAATGATGCCATTAGCAGAAAAATGGATGGACCTAACTGAAGTGACTTAGCAGCAGCAGCAAAGATAATTACACTAAGTCAAACACAGAGAAATATCATATATTACTTATATATGGAATCTCAAAAAATGGTTCAAATGCATTTATTTACAAAACAGAAACAGATCCACTGACATAGAAAACAAACTTACGGTTACCAAAGGAAGAAGGTGGAGGTGGGGGTGGAGGGATTAAACCAGGAATTGGGCTTTAAAGGATACACACTACTATGTCTAAAATAAACAACGAGGACCTACTGCATAAGCACAGGGATTCGATATCTTGTAATAACATATAAGGGAAATGAAAAAGCATGTATATGTATGTGTAACTGAGTCATTTTGCTGTACACCTGAAACACTGTAAATCAGCTACATTTCTATTCTAAAAAATATAATGAATTTTGTTGGAAAAAAAAGAAGAACAAGTGGCCTCATCTGTCACCCAGAATGCAACCACATCCCAGACCTCACCAGCCCTACATCAGGGAATCTGAACTTGCCCAGAGGAGTTACGGTGACTCTTCCACACTCAGCTACTTTGTTCCTAAGAGCTTTAACCTTTCTGTCACCTTTGCTTCAGACTGACCTCTGAAATATCAGTGAACACAAACCCACAGAGACATGAGCTCCTCCTCCCAACAGACAGTCCACGCCAGGGATGGCACATGGGTGTCCTTGTGCGTGACAACCGCAGCTGGTCAATGGCTTCCTGGGTGGGGGCCACGCTGGGAAAAGTCCTAGCCCTCTGTGTTATGACCAGTGCAAACGACACGTATGGAGAACACTATGAGCACTGCCAGCCAGATTTAGGAAGTCTACTGATCGTTGTCCTACCAGCATCATGAGGCTAACTGTAAAGATCGGGGCCCAGAATGTGGGTAAAGAAAGGGCAACAGTTTTGCCTGAGCAGGACACTGGGCTGAAGCCAAAATGGGCTTCCCCTGTGGCTCAGATGGTAAAGAGCTGGCCTACAATGCGGGAGATCCAGGTTTGATCCCTGGGTTGGGAAGATCCCCTGGAGAAAGGCACGGCTGCCCACTCCAGTGTTCTTGCCTGGAGAATCCCATGGACAGAGGAGCCTGGCGGGTCCATGGGGTTGCAGAGAGTCAGACCTGACTGAGCGACTAACACTTTCACTTTCTTTCACTCTGGTGAGGCCACAGGTAAGGAGGGAACGAGCAGGGAGTGTCAGTTTCTCTGATGTTAAGTAAGTGATGCAGTTTGCACAATGCTCAGCTCTCTACCTTTCCCAGAGAAGAAGAGCAAAGAAGCGATGAAAGCAGGACACTAGCTGGTTTACCATGGTTCCCTCCAAGGAGACACATTTTTTTTTTTTAATAAATGATAGTTGCAACCCACCCCCCAAAAAACAAAGAGCAACTACAACTCATTTCAGACAAAATGAGTGCCATGAGCAGCTAGTGCTGTCTGACTGGGCACAAGGGTGGAAGTGACATCACAAAGTTCCCTTCCCACTGGCATTTTCATGGGCTTTGGACCACCCATCTTCCTTCTGTGTACCTCTCTCCAGCTCAATTACAAATCTTCTGAGGACAGAAACCAGGACAAAGATTATTTGATTCTCTAGTACCTGGTGCAGTGCTTGGCACATCATACGCCTTTTACAGATGTGTTTGTTTTATTGTTCTCAGAGTATGGCAATAGAAATACAGGCTTAGGTAGAACCAGAATTTCTTATGCATGTTGTCAATCCCCTTGGAGAGCAGCCTTGTCTGGTTTCTCTCCTCTTTTCACAGCAGGGAGCCCCAGGGTCAACAGTGAACCTGCTTTGTTTACTGTTCACTCAAACGAACCTCACCATTGTTTATGTCCTTCTGCTGGATTTTCCCAGTTCCACGTGAGCTCTTTTTATTCTAGTCTCCAAAATTTTGAAGGCTCTCCTATTCAGGTTGGAGATTTACAAATAACAATGATCTAACTCTGGCATTAAAGTGTACAGGTTAATTTTTTAGGTAGGATGCGTGCATATGTGTGTGCTAAGTTGCTTGAGTCGTGTCCGACTCTTTGCAATGCTGTGAACTGTAGCCCACCAAGCTTCTCTGTCTGTGCGATTCTCCAAGCAAGAATACTGGAGTAGCTCACCATGCCCTCTTCCAGGGGATCTTCCCGAGCCATGTCTCTTATGTCTCCTGCACTGGTAGGCAGGTTCTTTACCACTAGCGCCACCTGGAAAGCCCAATGGGATAGAGACACTGGTAGTCAACAATCTGGGGAAAAATACCTGAAAATTTATGTACATAAAGCTGAAATTTTATGTGCACACCAGTAGTGGGTTTTTTTAATTATACATTTTTGAAATGAGCATGTAGCATAGGTTGTTGATAAAGTGGCAATTGTGACTCTGGTTTTATTGTTGTTATTTAGTCGCTCAGTCGTGTCCGACTCTGCAGTCTCATTGACTGCAGCACGCCAGGCTTCCCTGTCCTTCACCATCTCCCGGAGCTTGCTCAAACTCGTGTCCTTTGAGTCCGTGATGCCATCCAACCATCTCGTCTTCTGTCATCCCCTTCTCCTCCTGCTTAGCAGCAGTAATGACCCCAAATTCTTAACCAGTTGTGTTTAAGAATGAATTGACTATTATACAGATTTCAATGAAGTAAATCTCCTATTAATGATCTTCCCATATTTAACCATTGTTCACAGATGACTCAACTAAATGAATCGATAAGAGTTTAACTCTCCCCAAACCTTTTTTTGGCTTGATTTGTAACCAGCTGTCTTATCTTATGAAGTTCTTTCTGGTTTGCTAAGACACCAGATGGTTTAAACCCTATTCCCGCCACCTCCCCCACTCTCCATATACACTGGAAAGTGAGATGCCCTGTAACTGAGATGTTGTATTATCACTTGAAATGAGTTGTACTCATGCTTAAAGCTTTCAGCATCACAGTGGGTGGCAGGAAGTGACAGTTAATGCTAAAAAGGGTTAATCAGATTTAGTAGATTGCCATCCAAGTTTTATCAAATGTCAGGGTTTTCTCAATATGTTGCACGTCAGCAAGATGAGAATATCACTGAGAGGAAAACATACAAAGTGTGTCTGTGCTGATCCCAGGACACGCTCCCCAAAAGAGTTGTTTCCTGGGCAACAGAAATGTGTTGGGATTCGCCAGTTCAGGGTGCTCTCCCAGCCTGTTTCTTCCCTGGATTGAGGGTTTTGTGAGGAGCCAGACACATTCCCTTTGTTGGAGGAAAGTGTGCTCTCCTGGCCGAGCTGGCCTGAGATCCCAGCTGTCCGTGGTCAATCTTTCTTGCAGATGAGACAGGAGGATGGTGGCTGGGCACAAGTGAGGGGTGGTTGAATCCAGCCCAGGAAGGTTATTACCCTCTTGCTCAACTGCAGATAAGTGGATTTTGGAAACAGATGATGCCATCTGCAAACCAAATTGAAGAAGGCAGATTCACTGGAGAGGCAAGCACTACCTACCTTCTCTGCCAACAGATGGACAAGCTCTCCACTTATTACCCAGCTACAAGATACACTCTCAATTACCTGTGTTTAAAATTCCAACCGGGAATGGTAATATGGGTATAAAAATAAAGGGAAGCGACAACAAGTGAAAGTTTAAGGATTTAGGAGCAAAGAAGAACTTCATAATTAATGCTACTCATTAGCAATTTCCATCATGGATTTTTTTTTAAGGGACAGCCAGAGAGAAGAATCTCATGACAGCAGAGACAAAAGGCCCCACTTTTAAAAGCACTGGCTCCACCTTTCTGGATGGTTCTGAAACACAGTGAACATTGGCCATGATTTCTTAGAACCTAGGCATCATCACACTCTCCCACGTGACTGATAAACTAAACCCTCATAGTGAAGTGCTCTGGGCCTTTCAGGTGGGTAGTGACCAAGCGTAGGTTGGCTTGGAAACCCTTCTCCTTGACCAGGAACCTCACTGTTTTCACCAAGGCAGAGATGGCTGTTCTTCATCCAAACCCACTTCCTCTCCTGGGCTCCTTTCTCGTCCCCCTTGCAGCCATCTGATCGAGATCTGGTGAATGCATGATGGGTGCCACCTCAGGACCAAGACTTCAGAGCAGCAACAAGACATAGATGAAGTTGGAGTCCTGACATGGAAGGAATGTCAGCCTTTCCTCACCAAAGTGGCAGGAGAGCCACCCACTGACCAGGAGCAGCCTATGGATGATGCCTGGGCAAGGTCTGTTGTATTTGATCCGTGGTACCTGCTGGCCTAGAGAGTGGCAGCAGAGACAACAATTAGAAGGCTGCTTTCATCATCCAGATGGAAGATGCCGGTCATTTGCAGTGTGTGTGTGTGTGTGTGTGTGTGTATGTGTGTGTGCCGGTGCTCAGTTGCTCAGTCATGTCCAACTCTTTGTGACCCTATGGACTGTAGCCTGCCAGGCTCCTTTGTCCATGGGATTTTCTAGGCAAGAATACTGGAGTGGGTTGCCATTTCCTCCTCCAGGGATCTTTCAAACCCAGGGATCAAACCCAGGTCTCCTGCATCTGCTGCATTGGCAGGTGGATTCTTCACCACTGAGCCCTCTGGGAAGCCCCAGTAGGACAATGGCAAAGAAGACAAGGTCAAGTGGGTGGAGACATTCAGCAGACAGAGCTTGAGTTCAGACGGAGCTTGAGGCTGATTGAGATTGAAGGAGGGAAAGGCGACTGGGTTGAAAATGGATCACTATTGAAGCCATAACACTCAGAGCCTGATCTCAGAAGATCAAGTACCCACTCAGTCATCAGAAATTAATTGCAAACCAACTCAAGTCTTCACTTGTGTGTTCACTAGTGTGAATAGCTTACACAGTGCCGGAGGATCTTCCCTCTTCTTCCATCTGCCTGTCTCACGTGCTCCTTGGCTCCTGGCTTCTCTCTCCTTAGATGCCTCTCCACACCTGCTTGGTGAACACACCCCACCTCTTTCCAACTCTGCAACATGATGCAAAAGCTAAAAGCTCTGGTTGGCAAAACATTCCTCAGGGAAAGGAAAGAAACTGAATTCACAGAATCTAGGAGTGAGAGACGCTGTCCCATCAAATGAGCAATAGAACGCCAATGCTCAAATTTCCTCAGGGTGGATTAGAACACCTCTTCCTTGGGCAGAAAAAAAAAAAAAAAAAGAAGCTCCCAGAGGCAGACAGGCAGCGGGTTTGTGTCAGGCAAAAGGTCCCTCTGAGAGGACAAACTGTCTTTAATATTTCTCCTGGTTCACAGGTGTCAGATGAAATGACTGTCAAAGAATCCTCATCAGTAGAAGAGACAAATAAAATGTAGGAGAAGGTGTCTTTTTTCTTTTAATCTTTTTGGCATATTTTGAAAAGTCACTTCCTGTCTCAAGCTGTCCTTGTGTTCCTGAGAGAAAGTTAGGTGTAGCTGTGGGGCAGGGGTCAGGGTGTCCCAGGCTATCTGGAATGGGTCCTCGTTGTGGGCGGAGTCCCATGGTGGGCGGAGTCCCATTGTGGGCGGAGTCCCGGGGTGGGCAGAGTCACAAGAGTTGGAAGCCGAACACACCTACACTATGAAGATGCTCTGAAAACGTGGTCCTGACTGTGAGCTGTGAAGTGTTACTAAAAGAAGAAAATATCAATAATATGGCAGTTATTTGAAATCACAGATTAGCGCTCCAATGTGAAAATCAGACTTGAGAATGTCAAGGACCTACAATATAGAGAAAAGAGTGAAAATTCTTGGTTGTTGCCAATTTGAATACAGATTTAGTCTTTGCTGGATCAAAAATGCTCTGCATGCCACATCAACAGAAGAAGTTCCAGCCTCCTAACAGTATCAGTGCTGTGATAATGAAGCATTATGAAGTGTGTGTGTGTGATCCAATTTTTACTTTATCACAGCAATAAGGAGTTAGCGACACCCCAGGTTGTTATTGGTGATTACCAATGTGCTTGGATAAGCTGCTATTTTGTTGGTTTTTAAACTCTGAAAAATACATCACATTTTTAAAGAACTAACAGATCATCACCACAGGCCATATTTCAGACATTGAATAAAATATGATTACAACAGGGTAAGGATGTGCTTTTCAGTATAACCCTGACCCAATGCATACAGGAGAGTGCCACACTCTTTCAAAAACATCACTTTTTGAGTCGACTCTTGTTTTCCAGCATTTCTGGGATTGCTCAAACAATTGTCTGATCTGTTCTTCAGAGCCACATTATTTGAAACTCAGAGAATCACTCTCGTGGCTTCTAGCCCTGCCTCATTTTTAATCCTAATAGTAGCTCCCTATTTGACCCCCCCACTGAATTCCCAGCCCTGAACGACTTTTTCCTGTTCCTGAAAGTCAACACCGTCCAAAGCTAAATGGTTGAACAGTGAGGGAATGCAAAGGAATAGTCTTCCTTATTCTCTCAAACTTGGAATTAAGAGTCAGTATTTTTTTTCCATGTAATGGTGTTTGGGGTAAAAAATTATCTACAGACTTCATTTTTTGCAAAGGACTGACTCCTCATTCATAGTTGAAAGAAAAACAACCCCTAAAATTAGGTGGGGAGCCGGGAAGATGCATGGAAAAGGGACCGTGTGGTCACCGGGGAGTTTAGCCAGTGACAGCCAGCGCTGAGACTCAGAACTTAGGGGCTTAGGAGAAGGAAGAAATGCGTTGGTTCTTCCCAGCTTTCCAACAAGTTGTCCCAGATCACTACTTGTAGCCTGACCATCAAGCATCCAGAAAACGATGCCTGCGAAGTGGAAGCTTCAGACTTGGTGCAAAGTGGGCGAGAACGGAATGCCTCCTCCCCAAGAAAGTCTTGGAGCCTTGGCCGAGTGTCCACAAGAGAGCAGAGACTGGGCCGGGGGCTCAGACTCAGACAAAGCTCATCACGCTGGCTGGGAGTGTGCGGCTGTGACACCTCTGTTTTCTTTCAGAGGGACCCTTTTGCAGATGAAGATAGGCATCAACTCTGGACTTCCATTGACATTTACAGTCTCGGCAGCTTCTTCCTCCTGCCCGTCACTTCTTCATAAAGAGTGTCACCTTGAGATGGTGGGGGCTGAACTCCAGCTGCTTTCCCCTTCCACCTGGCATTCTTCCCATCATGTCATATCTAACTCTGCCCACAGGTTTCCCCACAGAACCGCAAGCATAAGAGATTTCGAGGTGGTCTGGCTGCTTTCGGCCCTAAGCCTGCATCTCAGTCTGTCCACAGTTTTCAGGGTCAGGCTGCTCATCTTCCTTCCAAAGAGCCAGGGGCTGTTGTCAGCATCATGCTCTGCCTCTGATGTTTGTTTCCTGGGCTCCCAAGAGGACCCAGCTATTTTCCAGAGGCAGTCCTTTAGAAAAGGATAAACCGTACAGAGAGGTGATGCAGGGAAGCAGGAGATGCACAGGTGTGGTAGGAGATGGTCCAGGGTTGAAATTCCAGCTTTGCCGGTCGTGTGACCCAGGCGGGGCTGTTTTCACGTGTGTGTGGTCCACAGAGTCCCACGGGGCCCCCTGCTCCCTCGGGCCCCAGGGCTGGTGTAACCGTCTACTGCTGTGTGCGTGCTCAGCCCCATGGACTCCTCTGTCCACCTCTACAGTGTCCTCCCCACCCGACTTCTGTCTGCCAGTTTATTTTCTGTATGTTTGAGTCTGTTT
This sequence comes from Bos taurus, assembly GCF_002263795.3. Taxonomy (NCBI): domain Eukaryota; kingdom Metazoa; phylum Chordata; class Mammalia; order Artiodactyla; family Bovidae; genus Bos; species Bos taurus. The sequence goes on from NC_037353.1 coordinate 47,021,288, forward strand.
CTTTTTTGTTATATTCAATAGTTGTATTTTTAGGTTCTTTAAGTAGGTGATATCATACTGGATTGGTCCTCTGTCTGACTTATCACTTAGCAAGTACCACCCCGGTCCATTTATTTGGTACAATTGCAAAACTTCCTTCTTTTTATGTCTCAGTAGTATTCCATTGTGTGCATATATATGTTTGTGTGAGTGCGAGTGTGTGCACACATGGGCGCTCAGTCACGTCCGACTCTTTGCGACCTCATGGACTCGGGTCCACCAGGCTCCTCTGTCCACGGAATTCTCCAGGTAAGAATACCAGAGTGGATTCCCATTTTTTTTCCTCCGGAGAATGTTCCCAGCTGGCAATCACACCTGCATCTCCTGTGGCTCCTGCATTGGCAGGCAGATTCTTTACCACTGAGCCACCTAGGAAGTCTCCATCTACTGTTGTTGTCTGGAAATTCCCACTATTTTTTAACAAGGACCCCCACATTTTCATTTTGCACTGGACTCCACAAATGATGCAGCAATTCCTGCATCTTGGGCAAGACTGTGAGAATAATAGCAACCTGTCACGGGGCACCAGGCCTTTTTCTAAGCATTCTACTTGTATTAAAGCTTCCCCCACCACCACAAGCTTACACAACAGTTGCTGGAGTTTGTATCAGCTGCATTTTAGAGATGAGGACACCGGGGCACAGAGAGGTGAGGCCACTTATCAAGGGTCACAGAGCTAGGATGTGGCAGGACAGGGGTCCTTCTGGGCCACCTGGCCCCGGTCAGTCCTCATGGTCTTGTGTTCTGCTGCATCTCAGGCGGGAGCTTGCTCTCTCTGAGTCTGGCAGCCGTGGGTCCCTGGGCTTCTGTGCTAATAGCACTCTGCTTGGCTTCTGGGGAGGCACTGCCCCTTTTCTGGGTGGTTCTGATGCAATGTTGAGTTTGGAAGGAGAGCTATGACAAACCTAGACAGTGTACTGAAAAACAGAGACAGCATTTTGATGACAAACGTCGATATAGTCACAGCTACAGTTTTTCCAGTAGTCACATACGGAAGTGAGAGGTGGACCATGAAGAAGGCTGAGCGCCGAAGAATTGATGCTTTTGAACTGTGGTGTTGGAGAAGACTCTTGAGAGTCCCTTGGACTGCAAGGAGATCAAACCAGTCAATCCTAAAGGAAATCAATCTTGAATATTCATTGGAAGGACTGATGCTGAAGCTCCAATACTTTGGCCACCTGATGCAAAGAACTGACTCACTGGAAAAGACCCTGATGATGGGAAAGATTGAAGGCAGGAAGAGAAGGGGATGACAGAGGATGAGATGGTTGGATGGCATCAATGACTCAAAGGACATAATTTGAGCAAACTCCAGGAGATAGTGGGGTACGGGGGATATGAGTCGGATATGATTTAGGGGGTGAACAACTGATGTAGCTGTTCTTGTTTTCTGTGAACCCACCTAGTAAGGTCTTGTGACCCAGCCAGGCCAATCTGACTTTCTCTTGTGGCCATTTTCCCCCAGGGCAGCATTGCTAAGTTCTACTTTGCTGATCCATGCATTCCTGCTACTGAGACGCTGGGTCAACCCACTCATGTCCCGGGCATAGATGTTCAAATCCTCCATTAACTTTTGAGCCTCGCACAATCTCTCTAGGTTTGATGAAGCTAGGGCCCACATCCATCTCTTATAACCATAGAACCCTCATTATACAGGGCCTTGGGTGCTCCCCTGTGATACCTGAAGTGACAAGCACTGTCACACTGGGCTATGGTGACAGAACGAAGCTTGCATCCTGCCTGGCACTGACCTGACACAGCAGGGATTCAGAAAAAGGGAGTGTTAGCCATTTAAGTTAAAAGTTAGATGATATGTTCTTCACGTTCCTGCAACTTTGCTTTTTCACAGCATTACTGGAAATTCATTCTTGCGGCTGCACTGAGAAATTACATGTTTATCATACACTCAGCTGAGACTCCAAAGGAGCTCTTTATTCCAGAGTGTAACGAGGTTTCATCTTTGACAGGTGTCTTTTTCGTAATGCTTACATCTTTCTCAAGCAGCAGCTTCCTTTAGAATCTCTCAGAGTAGCCTGTGAAATCACCATCTGTGTTGGCAGACAGGGACAGACCCTCAGGTCCCCTAGTTGCTGCCAAGAAAAGGTGGTATGGCCTGGGCGCCTGATGCCACATTCAGAACACTGTGAGGTTGTCCTGTTTCCTGCCTGTATCCCCTGCCCTCTTCCAGGAGCACATATATGAATGTAAAGGAAATGAATGATCTGCCACGTAGATGCGTTCATGCTTTAGGCTGAAAGGGGCAAGTCTTCAATGGGCATTCATGGAAAATAAGTAAAATAATCCCCAGAAGAGCAGAATTCAATAGTCCTCACAGACCTTTCAAAACCACATTATTTGTGGTTGTTATTCGAATCTGGGGTTGAAGTTGGCTGTTCCAAGGTCCTCCCAGCTCTCGCTGCCCAGTGGGGGCTGGAGACGTTTCCTCTCTGGGCCCCTCCCTTGTGGATTACCTCAATCCTGTAGTTGGAAATCCCCCAATCATAGGCCACCCTTGCTCCATGCTGAGGATTCACCCATAAGTTCAGTTCAGTTCAGTTCAGTTCAGTCGCTCAGTCGTGTCCGACTCTTTGCAACCCCATGAATCGCAGCACACCAGGCCTCCCTGTCCATCACCAACTCCCGGAGTTCACTCAGACTCAAGTCCATCGAGTCAGTGATGCCATCCAGCCAACTCATCCTCTGTCGCCCCCTTCTCCTCCTGCCCCCAATCCCTCCCAGCATCAGAGTCTTTTCCAATGAGTCAACTCTTCGCATGAGGTGGCCAAAGTACTGGAGTTTTAGCTTTAGCATCATTCCTTCCAGATTCACCCATAAACCTGTATTTAAAAGAAGGAAAAACATATGCAACTATTAAAAGGCCTGTGTGTGTGTGTGTGAGCACGTGCGTGTGTGCGTTCAGCTGTGTCTGGCCCTTTGCAGCCCCTTGGACTGTAGCCCACCAAGTTCCTCTGTCCATGGGATTTCCTAGGCAAGAATACTGGGGTAGGTTGCCATTTCCTCCTCTAGGGGATCTTCCCAACCCAGAGATCAAACCTGTGTCTCCTGCATTGGCAGGTGGATTCTTACACTTTGCTGCCTGGGAAGGGCTGATAAACCTCCCTGATTTATCAAATCTTCTGATTGCAGCACATACATTCAGAGAAGGTGCAGGCAGCACCAAGAAGCCAGGATAGCTTCCAACACTGTTAGAGGGTTGGTACAAGGATGGGCACGGCAGGAAGGGCTATGGTGGGACCCAGGCAGGCAGAGCCGGCTCCTGGGCTGCCTCCTGGCTGAGGGGCAAAACTGGAGAAGCAGAACAGTGGGACCCTAACGGGTTCCTTTCTGCAGGCTTGAGCCTGGCCCCTCTCACTGGCAATGTTTCCCACAGCGGGTTTTATTGCCAATTTCTTGAGCAGGCAGACTCTGAGGCAGACAAGCAGAGCTCTCTCCATCGAAGAAATGGGGTGATGGGTGGGGCTTTGTGGAGGGCAGTGGACTCCTTTATGAGGGGCGCCTTCCCCCTCCCACTCCCAGTGAGCCCCAGGAGGCTGCTGGGACAGCCACTGGGAGATAAAGTGACTGACAAAGCAAGAGTCCCGCACGAGACCCGAGGAGTAGTTTCGGATGACGGAGTGATGCTGACTAGGGGTCTTGGTCACCCCCAGTAAACAGAAATTGATCACAGGCCAGGCAAGAAATTCAGGCAAGGCTTTACTGGGGCCCCTGCTGCAGCAGAGGCAGCAAGAGTGAAGAACAGCTTTCCTTGCTTGCTCCCTAAGTGGGGCCCAGCTTGTTTCTTATGAGGGTAGGGGTCCGTCCAGGGGTCGGGCTGGAGGGCTGGCTTGGGTGGTGTGCCCACTCCTTTGGTGGTGGCCAGTGCAGGGGGCGTGTGCAGTACCTTTTTTTTGCTCCCAACACCCAGTGTTTTGCTCCTGGCTCTTCAGACATGGCATTGGGTTTTTTCGGTCTTTGCATCTTTTAGTCCAGAGTTTGCCCGAAATGCACATGCACACAGATATTTTTAGTCCAGTACAGTTTCTCTGTATTTTGTTGCTCGAGGAAAGGTGCGTCCAGGGGCAAGTTTTGTGGCAAAGGGTCCCAGGTCCCAGCCTGTCTCAGGAGGAGGCTTGGTTCCTTCCAAAGGAAGTTTAAGAGCAAATGGAAAAAGAAAAAAAGAGCAAATGGAGGCTCAACAATTGATTTGCAACAAAGCCCCTCAGGGTCCCACTGGGCAATAGGAGAAATGGGGCTGTGGAAACAGAAGGGTGGGGCTCTGGGACAGAGCGTGGAGGCAGACAGACATGTCAAGAATCCTAAACCACATCAGTTCTGACCTTTGGGAGTTGTCTTACAATCAAGAAATCTTTGAGGTCTACTTGATCAAGAGGACATTCCAGAATTCTTTGTTGCCAACCAAAGAGTCCCGATACTTCCGAATACTTTTTTCCTCCACCTAAACTAGGTGTCTCAGTAATGGAAGCCAGTTGTAAAGAACTTTACCAGTTTAGTCCATTTCAGTATATTTTCCCACCATCATCGTCTCTTCACAAGCACAGGAAATAAAGTCAGGTCCCCACTCGGAGGGATATTCCCTGGTCTTCCAGTCTCGTACAGCTGGGCTATAGTTCGAGAATGTTAAATAAGGGAAACAAAACTGTAACCTGTATAACCCGTCACTCATGTTTCTCTTTCATCCTTGCACTGGGGAAGGGCAGTGAGACAGCCGTCTTAAGAAGGACCACGGTATCATTCTGGGAATCCCTTGCAATTCAGAAAATGTAGGCACAAGGAAGCCATTCCTGTTCTTTAAGAAAAAGAGGAGCAAGAGAAACGATTTAAACATAGACAGAAGACTTCAACAGACTTTTCAAAGAAGACATAGAGATAGCTGATGGTCACACGAAAAGATGCTGACCACTGATCCCAGAAAAATGCCAGTCAAAGCCACGATAAAATATCACCTCACACCATCCAGAATGACTGTCAGCAAAAAGACCACAAATCACCAGTGTTGGCGGGGGTGTGGAAAAAGTGCTAAGTCTCCTCGTCACACCCGTGCGGTGGGGCCACTTCTGTCCTGGGGGGAGACATCGTGCCCTCTGGCTTTCCTACCCAGCTGGATTAGCAGCTGGATGAAGCAACTCCAAGCCTGAAACTTCCCGTCTCTCTTCCTTCCTCCCCACTCTTTAGGTATTCACCTTTTCCTTCTGGCCAGCATCTGACCTGTATTACAAATCTTTCTCAACTAAACATCAGTCAAGAGAAATGACACACATATTTAAAGCAAATGAGACGCTCTCATTGGGCTCCAAAACCTCCCATTTGTTCAAGAGTAGATTACTGCGTCTGTTCCTAATCATATGGCTAAGATATTAGTTAGACACCTTTGAAATGTTCACAGGTGACTGTATGTAAGTAGGAAGCCTAAATATGCAATAAGGCAATGGGACTGCTGTGTCATATGGATCTTAAGTCATCCATCCCAAACCCAAAATATATGTGGTGTAGATTTCATACTTATAATCAAGTTAATGTTCCTTTTTGCAGGAAATGGAGAAGGCAATGGCACCCCACTCCAGTACTCTTGCCTGGAAAATCCCATGGACGGAGGAGCCTGGTAGGCTGCTGTCCATAGGGTTGCTAAGAGTAGGGCACGATGAGCGACACACTTTCACTTTTCACTTTCATGCATTGGAGAAGGAAATGGCAACCCACTCCAGTGTTCTTGCCTGGAGAATCCCAGGGACGGGGGAGCCCGGTGGGCTGCCGTCTATGGGGTCGCACAGAGTCAGACACGACTGAAACCACTTAGCAGCAGCAGCAGCATATATACTTAATATTCATCGATAGCTTCAAAAACATAAAAACAAAATCCACAAAATAACAAGAGGGTAAGATCGACATTTATCTTCATCCTATTTAGGGACCTGAAGTTTAGAAAACTCTCTCTCTCAGAGATAATGACGTGAAATTCGTTGAGCCGGGAGATCAGCATCGTTTCGTAGGCAGAGGCAGAAGCTTCCAGTAGATAAAGTTTCAAGAGTCTTGTATTTATTTGTCCATGAATACAACCCTAATAAAAGACTGTAAAGTTTAAATGGATACATAGTTGGAAAATAACTACGCTGCTCATAAAAACTAGATGGTAGGATCTATGGATGTGCTGTCTAAACCTTGGGGGAAAAGGATGAAGAGAGAGGTTAAGACCGAGAATGTAGTCAGCAGAGTCATCCTGAGAGCTAGGATTTACGGGAATTACGAGTCCTGGATGGCTGCCTACAGACAAGAGCCTTCACTCAGCAAATCAAGTCCTTGGTTCTCTGCTCAGCATCCCTGAAGGGCTGAGGGTTTTTCCACTCCAAGCCTTTAAGCGAAGTTCTGTGGGGGATGTGCGCCCCACCCCAGGCCCAGAGCACCATAGTGGGTGTGGGTGCAGGGTTCCTTTTCCTCCCATCTGCTTCCCTCTTTATGACACTTAGATCATCTGGGAAGTGGCCTCTGTAGGGTGCAAGAGGGGACTTACGGCTCAATGATAGTAATCTATGAGCCAGAGAAAGTGCAGTGGAGCAAGGAGATAGAACCATGGTCACAAAATTCCTGAGAAGCTAGGGGGGTTGGCCCCCAACAGGAGAAAGGACTTTACTCCATCACAGCAAGGCAAGAGTCAGGACATGGGTACTGACATGAGGGAGTCGATGCTTTTTATAGTGGAAAGATCAGAGAGAGCCTGACTCTGCCTCTGCTTTCTCAGCAAAAAACCATGAGCTCAAAATTCTGTATGGGCTTCCCAAGTGGTGCGAGTGGTAAAGAATCCACCTACCAATGCAGGAGACACAAGAGACTTGGGTTTGATCCCTGGGTTGGGAAGAGCCCCCTGGAGTAGGAAATGGCAACCCCCTCTAGTATTCTTGCCTGGAAAATTCCATGGACAGAGAAGCTTCATTGGTACAGTCCATGGGGCTGCAAAGAGTCAGACACAACTGAGCACATACCCACATACAGATTTGTGTGTATGTGTGTGTGTGGAGGCAGAGTTGGTGTAAAACAGGACCGTGGGCCATAGGAGCATTAGAGGAGAGAAGGTATGAAATCTCCTTTTTGCATACTGAGAGAAGGGGCCTATTTAGCAGATACATCATGCTGGTTGGGTGGGGTTGGGGGCTCGTGGCAGATCTAGGGTCATGAAGTTTTACATGATACCAGGAACCACTGTTGTAAGGTTTTGCTACGGTTATAACTGGAGTGAGACTCAGAGACGGGGTCACATGGATTCACTCAAGGTTGGAGTTTTGCCAGTTGTGGGGGTGGTGCTTTGGCGGGGGAGCATCACTGTAATGATGGGCCGTGGCCTCTGAGCTGAGTGAAGGAGGAGAGGCCCTGATGAGGGTGAAGGATGGTGAAGATGCAGCTGGAACGAGGCTGGACGCTTGTGTGGTTAGCCACTCTGGAGAAGGAGTAGGGGGGAGGAGGGACTGGGAGGATGGGAGGATGTGATCAGGCTTGGTCACTCTTGACCTTTGGATGTGCTGCACTTCTGAGTGGCTATGATGAGCTGGTGAAAAAGATTGCTCTGAATCACCCATTGCCCCACACGTCTTGTCACTAACGGTTTCCATTCATTTCTGTCTCCCAAACATCTCAGTTCTATCTACTTCTTTCCAGCCCCAGGGCCACCACCCTGGTGCACAGCCCCACCACCGTCTATACCCTGACCACATGGCCCATGGGGGGGCCTCTTTGTCCCAATGCCCAGTCTTCCCATTCCACCCGCTCCTGACAGCCAGAGCATTCTTCTAAAGCACAGATCCGATTAGGTCTCCTCCCCAGCTTGACAGCATTTGTGAGCCTCAGATTCAAGGGTAGGATGTGCACACCCTGCCCTGTGGGGAACCCCAGGGCCTTCCCAAGTGAATCCTTGTGGTCACCAGACTGAGCCTCCTTTGGGTCCTCAGATGGCCGCGGGCTTCTTCCCTGTCCCCTTGGGGCTCATGCTGCTGTGCCCTTCCTCACAGTCAGGGCCAAGTCCTGTTAGGGGCTGCTCCCACCCCCACCCTGACCTTGGAGTTGTCCTTTTCCCTGCTGTGTTTATCCTTTGTGAGGTTTCTTTACGGCTGCGTCCCCAGAAACTCAGGCAGTTCCTGGAAGAGAGTGGGCCTTCATTGATCCTTGGATGAATTCATAAATGAAGTGTTGGCTGCTGTGAAGGTCATTCCCGAAAATGCTTTCCGGAGGCATCCAGTCTCTGGCAGAACAAGGTGCTTTATAGCAGGGTTTCCTCTCCTCACGGTGCTTCCTTATAAAGGCCACTTCTGGCTGCTGTTCACCAGGTGCATCAGTAGTATACCATAGATATCACATCAGTGATTAATGGAATTTATTTATAAAAACACCACTTATGATATGATGACACTATGTCTAATATGACGTCTGCCTTCTTGAAAACAACTTCAGGGTATTATTAAAATAAAATCAAAATGTAAGAAAAATAGGACAAGGTGCAGAAGTATGCAACTAAGAATGTAAGTCAGTGAAAAAAAGTAAGAGCATACTTCCTTATTAGTCAGGCTTCCCTTGTGGTTCAGACAGTAAGAATATGCCTGCAGTGCGGGAGACCCACTCTTGATTCCCAGTCAGGAAGATCCCCCAGAGAAGGGAATGTCTACCTGCTCCAGTATACTTGCCTGAAAAATTCCATGGACAGAGGAGCCTGGCAGACTTGATCGATGGGGTTGCAAAGAATCAGACACAACTGAGCAACTAACACTTTAGCTTCATTTCACTTTTCAGTTCAGTTCAGTTCAGTCGCTCAGTCGCGTCCAATTCTTTGAAACCCTACGAACTACAGCACGCCAGGCCTCCCTGTGCATCAACAACTCCCAGAGTTTACCCAAACTCATGTCCATTGAGTCAGTGATGCCATCTAACCAGCTCATCCTCCGTTGTCCCTTTCTCCTCCTGCCTTCGATCTTTCCCAGCATCAGGGTCTTTCCAAATGAGTCAGCTCTTCGCATCAGGTAGCCAAAGTACTGGAGTTTCAGCTTCAACAGCAGTCCTTCCAATGAACACCCAGGACTGATCTCCTTTAGGATGGACTGGTTGGATCTCCTTACAGTCCAAGGGACTCTCAAGAGTCTTCTCCAACACTACAGTTCAAAAGCACCAATTCTTCTGTGCTCAGCTTTCTTTATAGTCCAACTCTCACATCCATACAAGACCATTGGAAAAACCATAGCCTGGACTATACAGACCTTTGTTGACAAAGTAATGTCTCTGCTTTTTAATATGCTGTATAGGTTGGTTATAACTTTCCTTCCAAGGAGTAAGCGTCTTTTAATTTCATGGCTGCAATCACCATCTGCTATGATTTTGGAGCCCAAAAATTTAAAGTCAGCCACTGTTTCCACTGTTTCCCCATCTATTTGTCATGAAGTGATGGGACCAGATGCCATTTTCTGAATGTTGAGCTTTAAGCCAACTTTTCACTCTCCACTTTCACTTTCATCAGGAGGCTCTTTAGTTCTTCTTCACTTTCTACCATAAGGGTGATGTCATCTGCATATCTGAGGTTATTGATATTTCTCCTGGCAATCTTGATTCCAGCTTGTGCTTCATCCAGCCCAGTGTTTCTCATGATGTACTCCACATATAAGTTAAATAAGTGGGGTGACAATATACAGCCTTAGACGTACTCCTTTTCCTATTTGGAACCAGTCTGTTGTTCCATGTCCAGTTCTAACTGTTGCTTCCTGACCTGGATACAGGTTTCTCAAGAGGCATGTCAGGTGGTCTGGTATTCCCATCTCTTTCAGAAATATCCACAGTTCATTATGATCCACACAGTCAAAGGCTTTGGCATAGTCAATAAAGCAGAAATAGATGTTTTTTCTGGAACTCTCTTGCTTTTTTGATGATCCAGCGGATGTTAGAAATTTGATCTCTGGTTCCTCTGCCTTTTCTAAAACCAGCTTGAACATCTGAAAGTTCACTGTTCACGTATTGCTGAAGCCTGGCTTGGATAATTTTGAGCATTACTTTACTAGCATGTGAGATCAGTGCAATTGTGCAGTAGTTTGAGCATTCTTTGACATTGCCTTTCTTTGGGATTGGAATGAAAACTGACCTTTTCCAGTCCTGTGGCCACTGCTGAGTTTTCCAAATTTGCTGACATATTGAGTGCAGCACTTACACCGTATTTAGGATTTTAAATAGCTCAACTGGAATTCTATCACCTCCACTGGCTTTATTGGTAGTGATGCTTCCTAAGGCCCACTTGACTTCACATTCCAGGGTGTCTGGCTCTAGGTGAGTGATCACACCATTATGATTATCTGGGCAATGAAGTTCTTTTTTTACAGTTCTTCTTATTATCTAAATGAACATGTAATATTAAGTAACATGCCTCAAATACTGCCTTTGATAGTTCCTTTCTAAAAGTAGGTACTATTCCATTGAACCTAAGATTTTATCCACTAGAAGATGCACCACTATTTTATGCATCACCAAGGAAGAAAAACACTGTCATCCGACAGTGATGCCAGGTTTGTGAAATGTATGTCCACCCACAGACTCCACGTCCGTGGACAGAGAGCGAGCAGAGAACTTATCTCTAAACAGTGGTTCTCCATGGAGGTGGTTTGGTTCTCCTACTTCCCTGGTGGCTCAGACGGTAAAGCGTCTGTCTACAATGTGGGAGACCCGAGTTCGATCCCTGGGTTGGGAAGATCCCCTGGAGAAGGAAATGGCAATCCACTCCAGTACTATTGCCTGGAGAATTCCATGGACAGAGGAGCATGGTAGGCTACTGTCCATGGGATTGCAAAGAGTCAGACACGACTGAGCGACTTCACTTCACCCAGGGGACATTTGATAGTGTCTAGAGACATTTTCCGTTGTCCCAGCTCAGGGGGCAGAGGGGAGTTCTACCAATCTCTACTGAACAGAGGCTGCTCCCACCTCCTCCAACACACAGGAACCAACCTCCCAAAACCATCAGCTACAAATATCAACAGCACCGACACCGAGAAATGATGCTCTGAAGCAAGGAGCCTTGCTTGCACTTTTTATGTTCCACCAGCACCTTCTGGATTGTCTTTGCCTTTTATTTCCGTAGAACCTCAGTCTCCAACACTGGGCCTGTTCTGAACGCCCAAGTGAAAACTCTAACAGAGCATTTTAGGAGCAACCAGGCACTGGAGAGATGATTTATTTCAATAAATTAACCTAAGCTCTGCCTAAGCCTTTATTTCCCCTACTCTGGTATAAAACCAGAAAATGCACTCAGCCACTTTCTGCATTTTAATTATACTTTCAGAGGATAGAGCAGTTGTATGAATTAAGAAGCCGTTAAGATGAAATTGATTTTTCCATATATGCTGAAAGATGCAGGGCTTAATATGTGTTATAGTTAGGGACAATGGAATCAATTGTAGAATTATTTTTAAGACACCAAAACCCTAAATTAATCTGAGCTGATGACCTTTTCCAGCTTGTCACTTATTCCCTTAAAATCATTTAAACACATTTCCAAGTTCTGCTTTCAGCAAGGAGCCAAATGCGGTAGCGATCAAGGTGGTGCTTGGGGGACATTTCTTGGGGTCATAACAGGAAGAAAGCACTGGAAATTAGAAAAGAACGGGCTCCTGTTGATCCAAAGTACATGATGTGCTAGAACTTCTGAAACATGGTTCTGAACGCATGTCTCGACTTCAGGTTTGACCAATGAGAAGAAAAAGTCAAAAAGAACGTGTCCCTTCTCCCTCTGGCATTCACACTGATGCCATGAGGAAATGTGTGAAAAGGGCTTGGGTGATTCAAAGATGGTTGCGTTGTGACAAATAAGAGGATAAACTTTCAATGAAAAGTCTATTAAATTCCAAAGTTGAGTGGAGCACTTACCTGCCCTTTTGGTGTTGACAATGGGTCTCTGCACGTTCCAATTGAGCCAGAAATGCCTCTCATGGACATCACTTGACAGGCACAGTTAACAAAGGAGGTGGTGGTCCCAAGCAGAGCCCTGTGAACCAGTGTCTGGCAGAGTTTTCTAGATACCCCTGACTCCAGTCTCATCCCCCTGTCCCAAGATACCCCTGGATTCCACCCCACATTTTCAGGCATCCAGGCTTCCCTGGTGGCCCAGCTGGTAAAGAATCTGGCTGCAAGGCGGGAGTCCTGGGTTCGATCCCTGGTTTGGGAAGATCCCCTGGAGAAGGGAAAGGCTACCCACTCCACTATTCTGGCCTGGAGAATTCCAAGGACTGTATAGTCCATGGGGTCACGAAGGGTCAGACATGACTGAGCGACTTTCAGTTCACTCACTCAGTGCTCAAATTTCTGTCTTCTCCCCACCATTGAATCCTAGTTGAAAGAAAAACCTTGCTACAGACACTTACAGCATAGGGCGGACCTCAGAGACAAGTCTTCCTTTCACTTGTCTCCAGAGTAAAGAGCTAATGGTGTGCTTGGCCCTGAGTTAGAGAATTGATCCATGGGGCTTGGCTTTGAGCAAAATGCTTGTTTAACCTTCCTTTTGGTGGGAGAGGACTCCATAATGCCACTGTACCTGAGTCAATCCATCAGGCGGCCCTCTGCCTTACCCTCTTTTCAGGATAAATCTATGGTCTTCTGACAAAGCAGAAGGTGTCTGTACATGGGAACTGGGGAGGGGAGGTGAGAGTGAATTGATTCTTAACATTCCAGAGGATCCTCCTTCGTTAGGACCACTTTCACCACATCTGACAGTAACACGTTCCATGAATACTCAAGTCTGTTGTGGGTCTGTTACTGAGCTCCGTTTCAATAGACACCTTCCTCAAGCCTGCTTCAGTGATTTCTCCTCACTCAGCAAAATGCTATCTGTGTCATCTTCTCTTCCTTTCTTTCTAGTTTCAAGTTCTTTTCCATTATAAATTATTACAAGATATTGAGTACCCATGTATTTCTTCATAGCTCTAATTTTTTAAACTGTTGGTAGCAATCCTGCTTCTTTCATCTCTGATGCTAACAATTTAAGTATTTTCTCTCTTTTTTCTTTTCTTTGGCCAATCTATCTAAAAAAAAATCTTTACAAAGCATAGGCTTCTGGTTTCATTGATTTTCTCCATTGTTTCTTAAAATTTTAGCTGGGTTTAAGGAGAGACCAAAAGTAACCATGGGTGTTGAGTCGCTTGGTGTCTTAAGTCTCTGTAGAATGTCTCCAAAAAAGCTATCAAAGGTTTGGATCAGATGTCCCAGCTCCCAGCTTGGCACTAATTTCCAGATTCTCTTGAGAGTCAGGTCGACTACTTTTCCTTGTGGAAGGTGGAGTGTGACTGTGTGATTGAAAATCACATGAGAATCATATTGTAGGGCAGTTCCCAAAAGAAAGGGATGAAGCACTGACCAATGGGCATCGAAGATCCCAGACATAGGACAGCTTTGTCCTCCAAAAGATGCTGATCTTGAGAAGGCAAGGATTTTCCTCCATTGCTTTGAATTGCAAAAATATTGTCTCTGTCTCAGAAGTACTAGTTACCCAAGCAGGAAGCAGCACCTTGCTTGGCGTTTCCCTCCATTGTAAACCTCAGTGACATCTGCTCACCCTTAGTGCTCCTGAATCCATTTATTAATGTGACATCCATCATTAATGTGGATGCCATTTATTAGTCTGGTACACAAGGACAGGAGAGGCTTCCTGGAGAATTTCATGCCCTGGAGAGAAAAAAGCAGCCGTGGCAGACAGGTCCTCCTAGAACTCTGGCCCCAGGACTTTGGGGATGCAAAACTATGGTTTTTCCAGTAGTCATGGATGGATATAAGAGTTAGACCATATAGAAGACTGGGTGCTCTTGAAGAATTCATGCTCTGGAGTTGCGGTATTGGAGAAGACTCTCAAGAATCCCTTGGAGTGCAAGAGAAACAAACCAGTCAATTCTAAAGGATATCAATACTGATTATTCATTGGAAGAACTGATGCTGAAACTGAAGCTCCAGTACTTTGGCCACCTGATGCGAAGAGTTGACTCATTGGAAAAGACTTTGATGCTGGGAAAGATTTAAGACAAAAGGAGTAGGGACTGGCAGAGGATGAGATGGTTACATAGCATCACCAACTCAATGGACTTAAATTTGAGGAAACTCTGGGAGACAGTGAAGGACAGGGGAGTCTGGTGTTTTGCAGTCCATGGGGTCGCAAAGAGTTGGACATGACTTAGCGACTGAATAACAACAATGGAAAGGGAGGAGAGATTGTGCCTTCCCCTTATCTAGAGGATGAGTGGCAAGTAGTGGGTGGGAGACGTCTGTTTCCCTCCTCTAATCTCGGAAGTCCTGAGAAAGGGCATCTGCTGTGGAAAACTCAATGTATGCACAGTGTTTGGGTTGATGTTCTTCATTCCTGTAAGGATTCTTTGTGCATTATTCTTTGAAAATAGACGTCTGGATATTCAAGGAAATAACGTCATCCTTCTTAAGTATTTAAACTCTGAGGTAAACAAACTTTTGGTTCCTTTTGAGACCTCTGGTCTAGAAGACAAGGCTTTTGAAGGACATTTTTAATGGCAAACTTTAAATAAAGTCAATAGTTGGTAGGTCAATGACAATGCCTATATGTTATTGTCCTTTTCCAACTTAAGAGAACAAAAGGCCTCAGCCAGAATCAATTAGTCACCTATGATGGGACATGATGACATTTTCACTCTTGAACTTTTCTGGTATAAAAGGATCACCCAAGGAGGATCTGACAGTAACAGTGAGGAATCTGGGAATAAAATCACCCATCTGCAGAGATCTCAGGAAGTCCAGAATGATTGGGTAAGAGATTGCATTTTTCCACAAAGAAAAATGTTAAATTTGTATATGCTTTTTAATTTATACTTGCCTGAATAAGACTTTTCTGAATTTTTTTTCTCCTCTGCAGTTCGTTAAAATTCAATCTTATTCTATTTCTGTTGATTTCTACAATGCATATGTTTTGGTGTCATCCAATTTCGTCTTCTAAGGTAAGAGTTTTGCCTCTATTTTTGATGCTTGACTAAATAACTAAAATTATAGAGTATGTAAATTCAAAATAATCTCTAGAAATATGTGACAAAAGTTATTTCCTTTATTATTAGAGCTTACAATGAAAGAAATATGAGTAACCATAAAATTAGGGAAAAAGGGACATTTCTACAATAGCAATACAGGTTATATTAAACTTTGCTTTGAATTATTTAAGAGTTGGCCTTGCATAAGAAAATAATTTCAACATAAAATGTAAGTTACTTTCCTCATGATAAATTGTTTGTTTCACATGCATCAACTCATAATCAAAGTGAACATTTAACACTCGAAGCTATATTAAAGATACAGAGGATTATTTTTCAAAAGCAGCAAATTTCTTATTTTACAAAAATGGTAACTTTTTCAGATACAGGATATAGATAATATGTCAGTTCTCAATGAAACATAATATAAAATACTAATTCATGTGTTTATTGAAGAACATTGATTGAACTCCTAACTGTATTCATTGAACTGATCAAGACATTCAAAACATGACATTTTCTTTCTTTGGAATTTTTAATGCTGTTTCTACATGATATTTCAGTTGTGTTATGTCAATACAAAAAATTTTTTTTAAATATTTTTGTCATTGATAGATTTTTATGCTTTAACTCTGCTTCAGTACAAGTTAACATGGCACACAGTAATTACTGAAATCAGGGTAATTTATGAAGCCACTTTTAAGATAATGAGTTGCCACATGAATTCTGAACAATAACTATATGTCCCAACATAATGATCTAGCTATTTACATTATGAGTCTTCTCACGATCTTTGCATGTCATTTTTCTGTTTCTTGTTTACTTAATCTAGTTTCTTTTTTCTTGGTTTACTCCTATGAGCATTCCACACTAATTTAGTCATTGATTCTATAAGACAGCACATTGATCAAAGAGATGAGTAACAATCCACAAATTGGTATATTTTCTCAAATGCCTTCCTAATCACTTTCTATTCTTTCCCTGAAGGTTTGTTCATGACATTTCTCTTGAACAAAGGCACTTGTGCGTGTTTTTTTTTTTTAATTAAGAATGTTCTTTCTTCTATTGTTCTTATGAGATCGTCTTGTCCATAAGTGAAATGTTTCTTCCTTCACTGAACGTCCCATATTTCTATTTTTCCATATGACAGTCTTGTTCTCATTATAAGTAATGGTGCCAATTGGACTGTTTAGGGTGAGTGTGCAAAGAACATAGAGGCCTTTATAATATTTGTTGTAAACTTCATAAAGTTTATCAAGCAGGCAAATATACCATATTATGCAGTTAATGAGTCTGTCTGACAAGGACTCCCGTCATTGATCAGCAAAGTATCTTTTTAGGGGTGTTTACTGATGTTTTGGGTTTCCCAGGTGGCTCAGTAGTAAAGAATCTGCCTGCCAAAGCAGAAGACACAGTTTCGATCCCTGGGTCGGGAAGATCCCTTGGAGTAGGGAGTGGCTATCCACTCCAGTACTCTTGCCTGGAAAGTCTCATGGACAGAGAAGTCTGGTGGGCTATAGTCCATGGGGTTGAGAAGCGTCGGACACAACAGAAAGACTGAGCACGCACAGGCATTGATGTTTTGGGGTTGTTGTAACTAGGATTGATGCATATATATATATATATTTTTTTTTACAATGTAAATGTGGAATTATGAGAATTTCTGGAAAGAACTGGAGTGTTCCCCTTCCTGAAATGACTCATAGGCCCTTGTTGGAAGTTTAAAATAAACGGCATTATATCATGCTTAGATCTTCTCTAATACAGGGTAAAACACAGAGTGTAAAAGTTTTTGATTGGCTTTCCCATGACAAATATGACCAATGCCTCTGAAATTCTCCGATTACTCCCAGATCTAAAACTCCTAAATGCCCATGCATTCCCACAGAGACCAGTGGGAATGGTTTTTCTGGGGGCTCTGATTGCTGAGGAAGCCTCCACCCCAGTGTGGGGTGGAGAATCTTGGGATGCACTCTGGTCCCATCTCAACTTTCAAAGTCACTCCAAATCAAACTTGTTTTCCTGTACCAGGAGAGGAAATATGTGCTTCTGCCACTGTAGAATGTTCTTTATCTGTCATAAAAACATTCAGCCCCCTATCCTCTTGTAGCTCTCACACAGTTGAAAAACATGGGCTTGGAGTCTGATTCCTCAATTCAAGTCCTGCTTCACCTATAAGCCATGTAATTAATTTCCTTATTTAAGGGAAATTATAAGCAAGGAAATAATAGTACCAACTTCATAAAGCTTTTTGAGGGGTTGAAATCAGGTGATACAAATAAGCATGTAGCACAAAGACTACCCATCATGCCCCTCAGGTCTTTATTTAGCTTCTCCATCTACAAAGTATGGAATTGAATTGCGTGTTCTCGATGGCCAACTTGAGCTCTAAGACGTCAGACTTGTTTCTCTCACAGCTAAGTGCTCCCTATGCCATCTTACATCATTCAGGCCCTTGAGCCCCTGGGGGAACTGAGCCAAAGTCAAGAGACAAAGATGTCGACTCTCAAGTTCAAAGACATCCTTGTGGAGAGACTTGGAAAGTGACTCAGGACAGGCCTCAGAAGGAAAGTGGCTGCAACTTAAACCTGGCGTTTGGTTATCATGGGTTGTTTTCCTCAGTGAATTAAAAAAAACATTCCCAAGACGAATTAGTGCCACTTGAAAGGTTCTTTATAAAGTAATAGCAACAAGATAACTGTAGGGTGTACGATGCAAATACTGAATAGCTGCAATCACATAAGTAGTACAAAATTTAGAGAAGAGGGTAGACAGCTTCAAACAGTATTTTGTATTTTGATAAAGTCTATATTTAAAAAGGGTTTTAGCAAAACCCTCTTTGAATATTGGTTATATTGGATTTATCACCATAAGATTCTGAAGATTGTTACAATTGAAATAAGCTTTGAACCCTAAAGCTGTATTCTCTCCCTCTCCCCCATCTTAACTGCCAGGTGCCTGGAAAATCTGATTACTTTGTCATTCTGCTGAACAGCTGCCCAACCAGGATGGACAGGAGAGTGGGACTAGATTTTCTAAAGCCAATTTTGGAGAAGACACTTATGAAAAGGTCCTTTCGCAATGGTGTCGGCACAGGGATGAAAAAAACTTCCTTTCGAAGAGCAAAATCATGAATAAGTGTGCAAAGGACTCTGGGAATTAATCTCAAATTTTGTATAGTGTGACTAATGTGCTAAAAGTCAGTTATATCTTTATCATTAAGTATTGGTACACTGTCAGTTCTTAAATATCTTCTCTCTCCTTACTGGTACAGAGTAAATTAAGTTTTAAAAAATGTAAGCCCGTGTCAAACGTTCACTGTGAGAGAATAAAATATTTATGTGATCAGTTAGCAGCTTGCCTGAGTAGGGATAGACGCATTTGCTTTGATCTTAAATTGACCAAAAAGTATGGGTATTTTTACTATGATGACAATGGTACGATTTTTTTTTCCGTGCCTGTAATATAATACTGATTTTTTTTTTCTTTTCAATATGGTTTTCTGAAATGGCTTAGCTGGGCCAATGCTTTGGGGATGTGTTATTTCAGCTTCTAAAAAAGTCTTGTGAGAAGCAAAGTTAAGGCTGATGACACAAGTGTGTTTTCCTCAGTCGATTGACACCAGAAACAAATATGATCAGAGCCCTCTGGGTCTAACTCTTGCCACCCTTTCCCATCAAATAAACTTAAACATGGATCATTGTTTTGTCTCGGAAATTTGTCTTCTTTTTAAATCTTTAAACACAGAAATATCGCCGGTAAAGATCAAGACAACCGAAAAACTACTGAAGACCTGTCGTTGCTATGGGGGGGGCGGGGGCGGGGGCGAGTCCCTTGGGAGTCAGTTCTCCCAATCTGCGCTTCTTAAAGCCCCACTCCCTCCTGCTCCAGAGAAAACCAGGCATCCCTTCCATAGAAACTCTTGACATTACTTTAAAAAAAAACAAAACAAAGGGAGAATGGCATTGAAATATGTATAATATCATATATGAAACGAGTCGCCAGTCCAGGTTCGATGCACGATACTGGATGCTTGGGGCTGGGGCACTGGGACGACCCAGAGGGATGGTATGGGGAGGGAGGAGGGAGGAGGGTTCAGGATGGGGAACACATGTATACCTGTGGCGGATTCATTTCGATATATGGCAAAACCAATACAATATTGTAAAGTTAAATAAAATAAAATAAAATAAAAAAAAAGAATAATGCAACATCGGTTGATGAGTTGTTACCTCAAATGCATAACCTTAATAAATACGTATGTGCACGTTTAATTCTGTAAAAAACACTAACCAAGAAAACTGTTATATTTTCCATTTCACTTTATCAGTACAGACACAGATGAGATGAACAAGTCCTAATGTATTTTAGGACTTAGGATCTTTGTGTCCCTTTGTTTTCTATCCCTAAGGTCCTGGCCTTTGTGTCTATGAGGACAACTTTGCTTTTTTATTATTATTATTCTTGAAAATATCAAATTTCTAAAGAGAGACATGGATTTAAGGAAAATACATTTATAGGAAATAAAAATTAACAGTTACAAATTTGATGGCACATTCAACATACATTTGCATATATATTTAAAATTTAATTTAAAGTGCATACGAGAGTAACAGCTTTAGTGAGCACACACTACATGTGTGTGTGCCTGTCGTGTCTGCCTGTGTGCAACCCCATGGATTGTAGTCTGCCAGGCTCCTCTGTCCATGAGATTTCCCAGGCAAGAAGAATACTGGAGCGGGTTACCATTTCCTACTCCAGGAGATCTTCCCGACCCTGGATTGAACCCGTCTCTTGTGTCTCCTGCATTGGCAGGTGGATTCTTTACTGCTAATGCCCCCTGGGAAGCCCACATATTAAGTACCAGACATCTGATATGTATTATCCTGTTTACTGTTCATAATATCCTGATGAAGGCAGTTTTAGAACCGCCCTGGCACTTCTACTGGCAGCTCCACTCTCCTTATCCTCCACTGCAAGCCTGGACTCTCCTCAGGGCATCTGGAAATACCAGGAGGGAATCCATGCACTGCCTGCCTACAGACAGGCTCCAGAGCCCCGGGAGGCTTTGTGGAGGAGATGTAAAGCACTTCCAAGAAACGGTGGAAAATCTGACAGGTGATTGTCAAGGAAAATGGTGTTTTTTTTATTTGGGACTTAAAAAAATCTTCCCAGCAGTGTTGGTGGGGAAGCTAATTAGATAGGCCAATAGACATCACTTCCTTCTGCAAAGCTGAAAAACAGTGACTGCATCAGTAAGCTCATGGCAATCATGATGTCCATCGTGTAGGGAAGAGAGAAGGTTTTATTGCAGAGGAATCTTCCTAATTCCCTATTTGTATTTAGGGATTGGTTGGAATAATAATATACCAAAAACATAATTGGAAAAATTCTCTTCCCATTTCTGGATCTGAAATATCATTCTAACCTTGAGGGGGGAGTGCAGGACAACAGGCCTATGAGAAAGTATTTGCACTCTAAAAATTGTAGCAGAGGAAACCTGGCAGGCAGGAAAATTTGCTTTCCAAGGAAAAGGTATATCTCATGCTAAGGTTTTAGGAATAAAGTGTTTAAGATAAAAAAGACTTCCAAGTCATGCTTAGATAGTGTCATTAGAGAGATGAAGGATGACCATGGAAACCTTTGGAGAAGGTGAACTCCAAGAGGGTAGCACCCGAGTGGCCCCGGGTCGCATCCAGTCATTGGTACCAGCTTTATGCAGGGTTCTGAGCAAAGCTGCCTGCTCCCAAGGGCTGCCTGCAGAGTGGCCTGGGGTCAAAGGGTGCGTTGACCAGATTTTTGACTCTCTGACCTTCCCTTTGTCACCAAGCAGTGTTGATGATGTCACCAGGCAATGCCAAAGAATGCTCAAACTACTGCACAATTGCACTCATCTCACACGCTAGGAAAGTAATGCTCAAAATTCTCCAAGCCAGGCTTCAACAATACATGAACTGTGAACTTCCAGATGTTCAAGCTGGTTTTAGAAAAGGCAGAGGAACCAGAGATCAAATTTCCAACATCCGCTGGATCATCAAAAAAGCAAGAGAGTTCCAGAAAAAACATCTATTTCTGCTTTATTGACTATGCCAAAGCCTTTGACTGTGTGTGTGGGTCACAATAAACTGTGGAAGTTTCTGAAAAAGATGGGAATACCAGACCACCTGACCTGCCTCCTGAGAAATCTGTATGCAGATCAAGAAGCAACAGTTAGAATTGGACATGGAACCACAGACTGGTTCCAAATAGAGAAAGGAGTACATCAAGGCTGTATATTGTCACCCTGCTTATTTAACTTATATGCGGAGTACATCATGAGAAACACTGGGCTGGATGAAGCCCAAGCTGGAATCAAGATTGCCGGGAGAAATATTAATAACCTCAGATATGTAGATGACACCACCCTTATGGCAGAAAGTGAAGAAGAACTAAAGAGCCTCCTGGTGCAGGTGAAAAAGGAGAGTGAAAAAGTTGGCTTAAAGCTCAACATTCAGAAAATGAAGATCATGGCATCTGGTCCCATCACTTCATGGGAAATAGATGGGGAAACAGTGGAAACAGTGCCAGACTTTATTTTTGGGGATCCAAAATCACTGCAGATGGTGACTGCAGCCATGAAATTAATAGATGCTTACTCCTTGGAAGAAAGTTATGACCAACCTAGACAGCATATTAAAAAGCAGAGGAATTCCTTTGTCTGTAAAGGTCCATCTAGTCAAGGCTATGTTTTTTCCAGTGATCATGTATGGATGTGAGAGTTGGACTATAAAGAAAGCTGAGCACTCAAAGAATTGATGCTTTTGAACTGTGGTGTTGGAAAAGACTCTTGAGAGTCCCCTGGACTGCAAGGAGATCCAACCAGTCTATTCTAAAGGAGATCAGTCCTGGGTGTTCATTGGAAGGACTGATGCTGAAGCTGAAACTCCAATACTTTGGCCACCTGATGCGAAGGGCTGACTCATTCGGAAAAAAACGTGATGCTGGGAAAGATTGAAGGTGAGAGGAAAAGGGGATGACAAAGGATGAGATGGTTGGATGGCATCACCGACTCAATGGACATGAGTTTGAGTAAGCTCCAGGAATGGGTGATGGACAGGGAGGCCTGGCGTGCTGCAGTCCATGGGGTCACAAAGAGTCAGACACGACTGAGCGACTGAACTGAACGGAACTGAACTGAAGCGTTGATGAAACTGGAATTGCACCTTTACAGCCAGCTGCCCCAGGCAAGGTGTTAAAGGCCCACAGAACGCAAACA
Source organism: Bos taurus (assembly GCF_002263795.3). NCBI lineage: Eukaryota > Metazoa > Chordata > Mammalia > Artiodactyla > Bovidae > Bos > Bos taurus. The sequence goes on from NC_037353.1 coordinate 47,043,587, forward strand.
TTCCAAGGGGGCAGTAACTGTGACTTCATCTTGATCCGCTTGACAGCAAGTCCCTTGAGTTTCTTTTCTTACCTAGAAAGCGTTTATTGAAGGGGGAGGAAAAGAGCTCTAATGTTAGAGGAAACCCCCCACCTTGACCAGGCTCCATAGTAACCATTTGCGTGAATTATCTTATGACAAGAGGTCCTGGTAAGAAACACGGAACTAAAGTGGGGAAGGTCGAAAGGAGGTACCATGTGTCCTGCCACCGCCAGAATCCTTCTCACTGGCATCGATCTTGGCTGAGCAATGAGTTTGCAACCGGGAAGAGCACTGAGTCAGACTGATCGACCAAAGACAACCCAGAAACTAATTCCATCACCATAAAACCTGAGACTGCGAGCCATGTGGCAGAGCAGTCTTCCTGGGTCCCTTACCCTGATGCTCTCCACCCGGGCGCCCCTTCCCAATAGTCTCTTGCTTTGTCCGCACGTGTGTCTCCTCGGACAATCCATTTCTGACTGTTAGACAAGAGCCCTCTCTTGGGCCCTGGAAGGGGTCCCCTTTCCTGAACACTGAGTGCCATGGGCACCTGAGGGGGAGAATGCTGGTGAGAAGCTGGCCGCAGAGCAGAGCCTGGGGATGCAGGAGCCTGAAGACCCCCAGGCCACACACACAGGGTGCCTGGATTCAGCATCACTGACTACTCAGCTTCGTGACCTTGCTCAAGCTCCTAGAATCCTTTTGAGCCCAAGTTTCAACACCTGTGAAATAGGACTAATTTGACTTACCTTACCGGATTGTCCATTCATTTGCCAATTAACTCACTTGGCAAATATTTAGTTAGCACCAGCTATATTCCAGGGACAGTGTTCTAGGCAGTGGGAATGCAATAGCTAAGAAAACTGACCAAAGTCTTGCTCTCATTGACCTTTTACAGGAGTGGGAAGGGAGTTGGAGAAAAGATTATGTATATTACATGAAGATGAGGGTTAAGTGATAAGGAGAAACAGCGAGGAAGTGGGAGAGGAAAGGCAGAGGCATAGGCTGTCATTGTTCATGTAAGTCAGTTCATGTCATCAGTCAGTAAGCCATGTCTGACCCTTTGCGACCCCATGGACTGCAGCACATCAGGCTTCCCTGTCCTTCACCATCTTCCAGAGTTTGCTCCAACTCACATCCATTGAGTCAGTGATGCCATCCAACCATCTCGTCCTCTGTTGTCCCCTTCTCTACTAGGAGGAGGGGCATGATTTCAGATACCGTCATCAGGAAAATCATCATTCAGAATGATTAGTAAAACCCCCAAATTCTGAGAAGCAAGTGATCAGGGAAAGGGTCCCATCAACTAAAACTCGCCTTAAAGGTGAACTTCTATTTCACTGCTTTCTCTCTCATGTAGGAATGTGAAGCATTTATTGAGATTCCCATGGAAACATCTCAAATTTTGAGGGAGGGAGGGAGGTGTGTAAATTTTTGTTTAGAAACTCAAGCAAAAAAAAGATACAAGAATTAAGCTTTTGACTCACACACTCACTTGAATTTTCAAGATGCTCTTCTCATTTTTCTTCTGGCGGTGATTTATTTCTAATGCAGAAGCATTAAAAAACAAACAAGGATGTCTGCTACAAAATTTCCACTCCAAACACTCAGACTCATTCATTTTTGAGCTGTCACAGAAGAAGCAACAATTTACAGAAGGAAAATCTGAAAACAATTGAATTTCATTTCCCTCATGCAGTAAGACCCAGAATAGAGCAGTTTGACATCAAAGTCCCATTTCTACACTCAATATTCTCATCTCCTTTTGGTCCTCAGACAATAAATATCTGGAAAAGGCAATATCTGGGGGCTTTTCTCCATCTCCTCCTCCAGGTGCGTTTTTCTCTGCTAATATTCAGAGAAACTCACGTGCTAAGTGCAGAGGCAGATTCCCCTGTTGAGGGAAGACTCGTGCTTTAATTCTTTTCTATAGAGGACAGACCATCGCCTCGGTGCTGGACAGCTCCCCCTGGGCTGCCTGGGATGACTCTGCAGCGTGTTTCTTCCACTTTATGAGAGCTGAACATCCTCTCAACAGTCCCCACGCCCAAGCCAGGACACGCACCTTTCCTGCCATTGCTTGTTGCTGGTCAGTCACTCAGTCATGTCTGACTCTTTGTGACCCCATGTAGCATGCCACACGCCTCTCTCCTCTACTCTCTCCCAGGGTTTGCTCAAATTCATCTCCATTGAGTCAGTGATCCTATCTAACCATCTCATTCTCTGCAGCTCCCCTTCTCATTTTGCCGTCAATCTTTCCCAGCATCAGGGTCTTTTCCAATGAGTTGCCTCTTCACATCAGGTGGCAAAGGATTGGAGCTTAAGCTTCAGCAACCGTCCTCCCAAAGAATATTTTCAGAACTGATTTCCTTTAGGATTGACTGGTTTGATCTCCCTGCTGTCCAAGGGACACTCAAGAGTCTTCTCTGGCACCACAATTCAAAACATCAATTCTTTGGCACTCAACGGCTTCCTTATGGTTCAATTCTCTCATCTGGACATGTCTACTGGAGCAGCTGTAGCTCTGACTATACAAAAATTTGTCAGCAAAGTGACGGCTCTGCATTTTAATATGTTGTCTAGGTTTGTTATGGGTTTTCCTGGTGGCTCAGATGGTAAAGATTCCACCTGCCATGCAGGGGAGGCAGATTTGATCCCTGGATTGGAAAGATCCCCTGGAGAAGGGAATAGCTACACACTCTAGTATTGTTGCCTGGGAAATCCCATGGACAGAGGCTTGGCAGGATACAGTCCATGGGGTCATGAAGAGTTGGGCATGACCGAGCGACTAAACATGCAACCACACCTAAATTTGTCATAGCTTTCCTTCCAAGGAGCAAGCATCTTTTAATTTCATGGCTGCAGACACTGCAGCAGCTGACAATTCAGCTCAGACTATTTTTTCCCAGCTAATAAATCCATTCTCCTGCTTGCCCTACAAAAAGTGAGAAGGTTGGCAGGACCTCTTTCCTGTGGCACAAACTATGATGAATGAATCCAGTTGTGCAGATGGAAGCACTCCTCTTTGAGGGACCCAGACCAGGCCCTGCAGGTATCATCCAGCTGCTGGGCTTTCTGCCTCTGACCCCTGCCTTCCATGGCATGATGCTGAGGCTTAGGCTGGGTCTTTGGCTGATGCCTTCTTGACTAATCTCTGCCCATCTACACTAATGCCCACAATGGCGAAAATTTGTAAACAAACAAACAAAAAGCAAACCTAAAGCCATCTTTGCTAAGTGGGTGTCAGTGGGACTCAACATGTGGTTACAGTCTTCTCTGCCATGATATTCAAATCCCCGTGTACCAGGCTTGGAGCTTTGCTCTAAGTGCTTTCCAGACACTGCCCCATCTACACTCCCCACAGCCCTGGAAGAAGACACTGGGTTGCTCTTGTCTCCATGGATAGACAAACAAACTGAAGCTCAGGGAGATCCAGTGGTTTTGTCATATGGGATCAAGATCAAATATCTGGTAAGTGGCAGGTTGGCCTGACTCCAGAGAAGGTGCCCTGTGGTCTCTGATGTCCAACTGCCCACAGTCATGGGGTCAGCTGGACCATAAAGGAGTCTGAGCCTTGGAGAGCTGATGCTTCCAAACTGTGGTGCTGGAGAAGGCTCTTGAGTGTCCCTTGGGCTGCAAGGAGGTCAAACCAGTCAATCCTAAAGGAAATCAACCCTGAGTATTCCCTGGAAGTACTAATGTTGAAGCTGAAACTCCAATACTTTGGCCACCTGATGCAAAGAGCTGACTCATTTAAAAAGACCCTGATGCTGGGAAGGATTGAAGGTAGGAGAAGGGGGCAAAGAAGATGAGGTATTGGATGGCAACACTGATTCAATGGAGATCAGTTTGTGCAAACTCTGGGATATAGTGGAAGATAGGGAAGCCCGGTTTGCTGTTGTTCACGGGGTTGCAAAGAGTCGGACATGAAGTAGTGACTGAACGACAGCAAATGGTGTCAGGCATGAATAGAAGGAAAGGAAATCAGAAACCAGAGAAAGTGTATGTGATGGTTAATTTTGAAAAAAAAAATTATTTTACATTGGAGTATGGTTCATTTATAGCGTTCTGTTTGTTTCAAGTTTGGGAGAAGGCAATGGCACCCCACTCCAGTACTGTTGCCTGGAAAATCCCATGGACGGAGGAGCCTGGTAGGCTGCAGTCCATGGGGTCGCTAAGAGTCGGACACGACTGAGCGACTTCACTTTCACTTTCCACTTTCATGCATTGGGGAAGGAAATGGCAACCCACTCCAGTGTTCTTGCCTGGAGAATCCCAGGGACGGCGGAGCCTGCTGGGCTGCCGTCTATGGGGTCACACAGAGTCGGACACAACTGAAGCGACTTAGCAGCAGCAGTAGTTTCAAGTTTACAGCAAAGTGATTCACTTATACATATAAGTGTATCTATTCTTTTCATATTCTTTTCCCATTTAGGTTATTACTGAATACTGAGCAGAGTGTCCTGTGCTATATAGTAAGTCCTTCTTGGTTATCTGTTTTAAATATAGAAATGTGGACTTGTCAGTCCTAAACTCCCAATCTGTCCCTCTTCCCAACCCTCCTCCTTGGTAACCATTAGTTCATTCTCTAAGTCTGTAAGTCTCTATCTGTTCTGTAAATAAGTTCATTTGTATCATTCTTTTTAGGTTCTACAAGTAAGTGATATAATAGGATATTTGTCTTTCTCTGACTTTTGTGACAGCAAACTTTATGTGTCACTTTGACCAGCCCTTAGGGAGCCTCGATATTTGGCTAACACCTAAACATTTTCTAGGTGTGTCCAAGTTTCTGGGTGAGATTAGCATTTGAATCTGCAGACCAAGTAAAGCAGGTTGCCCTCCCAGGCGTGGGTGAGTGTTAGCCAGTCCACTGAAGGCCCGAGTACCATGAAAGGCTCTCTCTGCCTCACTGTCTTTAAGCTGGGACATCGGTCTTCTATATTCAGTGTAAACAGTGGCTGACTTTATTTTTCTGGGCTCCAAAATCACTGCAGATGGTGATTGCAGCCATGAAATTAAAAGACGCTTACTACTTGGAAGAAAAGTTATGACCAACCTAGACAGCATATTAAAAAGCAGAGACATTACTTTGTCAACAAAGGTCCATCTAGTCAAGGCTATGGTTTTTCCAGTGGCCATGTATGGATGTGAGAGTTGGACTATAAAGAAAGCTGAGTGTGGAAGAATTGATGCTTTTGAACTGTGGTGTTGGAGAAGACTCTTGAGAATCCCTGGGACTGCAAGGAGATCCAATAGTCCATCCTAAAGGAGATCAGTCCTGGGTGTTCATTGGAAGGACTGATGTTGAAGCTGAAACTCCAATACTTTGACCACCTGATGCGAAGAGCTGACTCATTTAAAAAGACCCTGATGCTGGGAAAGATTGAGGGCAGGAGGAGAAGGGGAGGACAGAGGATGAGATGGTTGGATGGCGTCACCGACTCAAGGGACATGGGTTTGGACTCATGGAGTTGGTGATGGACAGGGAGGCCTGGCATGCTGCAATTCACGGGGTCACAAAGAGTCAGACATGACTGAGTGACTGAACGGAACTGAACTCACCACTCAGCCTGGACCTGTACTGCCAGCTTTTCTGTGTCTGAACTTCTTACCTTCTCTACTGCATGAGCCAGCTGCGTGCAACCTCTCTCTTCTCTCCCTTCCCACATCTTCCCCTCTCTCTCCGTATACATCCTGTATTTTCTGTTTCTGTGAGGAACCCTGATGAACAAGTGCATTGGTTTTCTGTTGCTCCATGAAAAGATTACCAGAAACTTAGTGGTTCAAACAACACATGCTTGCCAACTTGTGACAGCCAAGAGGCCAGACAGAGCTGTGTCCTCTAACTGAGGGCCTCAGAAGATGGCGGTACAGGTGTCACTGTGGCCACACCTAAGGTTCAAGAGGGGAAGGACCCACCTCCAAACTCACGTAATTGTTGGCAGAATTCAGATCTCTGTGTCTGGGGACCCCAGTGCCTCAGTTTCATTCTGGGTGTTGGCAAGAGATTGTTCTCAGCTTCTAGAGGCTACCGTCAGTCTTTGCTACATGTGTGTGTGTGCATGCAAAATCTCGAGTCATATCCATCTCTATATGACCCCATGGACTGTAGCCCACCAGGCTCCTCTGTCCATGGGATTCTCCAGGCAAAAATACTCAAGTACAAGTGGGTTCTCATGCCCTCCTCCAGGGGTTCTTCCTGACTGAGGGATGGAATCCAAGTACAAGCACATCTCCTGCATTGGTAGGTGGGTTCTTTACCACTGAGCTATTCGTGGCTGCCAGCTTCATCCAAACCAGCAAGGCGGAGAATTCTGCAGCAGATGGACACGACAGTCTTATGTCCCACCATCATGAAAGTGACATCCCTCACCTTTGCCTTATGATAGTGATTAAAAGCAAGTCACAGGTCCTGTCTGCACTCAAGAGGAAGGTTTGCAGAAGGGTGGGAACACCAGGAGGCGCGTAGCAGGGACCACAGTCGATACAGAAGTTATGGGTGACTGCCTTTGCTGTGGGAGATAGCCATTTGTCTCCAGGCTGGAGCTCTGACAAGGAGTAAGATACAGACCAAAGGCGACTGGCAGTCTGCGAGGAAGACAGACTGATTTTAAGGCTTAAATGTAGAGTGAAATTCAGTTACTGGAGTCCGACTATATGCCAGGCACTGGTTGAAAACTTTACGTGTGTGAGCTCATTCAATTCCCATAACTCCTTTAAAAATGCAGTAAAATGCTTCTCAGGCAAGGGTTCTTACTGGCCTGTTTTACAGATAAGGCATTAGGGGCAGAGAGGTTAAGTCACCTGCCCAGGGCCGCACAGCTCATGAGCACTAGAGCCAAGATGGGGACCCAGGTGGTCTGACTCCAGCAGTGGAGGAGCCTCCTCAACTCAGCTGCTGAAGTCCTTAGGCTAAGAAAGCCTCCTTCTCTCTGGAGTGTGCAGCTGTTTTTTGAAAAGCACAGGCTGGGGAAGAAAAGCTGGCTCCAGCTGGAGTAGAGGAGAAATGGGGTAGACAGTGGGGCAAAGAGGGCACAGTGAAAGGAAATGAAGATGCCTTTAAAATTTCCAAGACAGGTTTCCCGTGATGAAACGTGTTCTGATGGGAGAGAGCAAAGAAGCAGTCAGAAAATGAATGTCTCCAGTTCAATCAGAAAATTCAGAAATTATGAAGAAGCTGCCTTTGCACTTAACACCGACCTGCTATCAGAAAGTAACTTATCTGTAAATAAGCAAGAGATAGAGTATTTCCTTTAACAGCAGTAAAACTCTTAAAAGTTTTACTGGCAAAGACAGCCTGCAGGAGGTGTGTAACTCTTGTCTTCCTGTCCATGATGGGCCTTCTCACATCCCTGGGCAAGCGGGTCAGTGATTACCGGAGTGAATTATGGTCACTGCCAAAGGATGACATTAGCTAGAATCCTGCTTCCTGCCACCATGATGGAAACCCTCCAGGTACATCAAAGAATTATGGATGAAGGTGCTTTTATAGCCTTTAAGAAACAAAATCTGCAGCTCAGAGTCAGCGCACTGTGTTCTCTGCCCAGGCTCCTCTGGGCTTTGGTGACCCAGGCTGTGCATGGCCAAGTCAATGCCGAGAGGTCTCCTGTTTCTTGAGATTTAGAAGCACAGGCTTTGACTTAGACCTATATGCACTCAGACAGCATTCCACTTGATAAGCTCCATGGCTGTGGACATGACCCTGGACTTCTCCAAGCCTCAGTTTCCTCATCTGTCAGATGGAACTCATAGTGACAGGACAATAAAGTTGTAGTAAGGGGGAAGTGAGATAATATCCATTAGGCACCTAACACAGTGCTCCATCTGCCTGCTCCGTAAACGGCAGCCAGCTGCTGCAGAATGCACCAAGCATCTCAGCTTCATGTCGCATAGGAAAGGGGGTATCTAACTCACACTTACAAATTAAGTTGGGGAAGATTTTTGGAGGCAGATATTGTTTGTTGAGTCTTCCCTGGTGACTCAGATGGTAAAGAATCTGCCTGCAATGCAGGAGACACAGGAGACATGGGTTTGATCCCTAAGTCAGGAAGATCCCCTGGAGAAGGGCATGGCAAACCCCTCTAGTATTCTTGTCTGGAGAATCCCATGGACAGAGGAGCCTACAGTCTATGGGGTCGCAGAGGGTCAGGTATGACTGAACAATGAACAGAGAGATCGTCTGTTGATGAGAGGTATATAGATTCGATGTTATCCCAAGTATATCACTAAGCTCTTGTAGATGCCAGTAGGGCTGACTGCAAGGGAAATTTTCTATGTCCTTTCGAAATGGTGTGGTCAATAACGTAGACTAATTGAAATCCATTGAGAGATGAAAGATACGGACCAGCAAGAACCAGACCAAATAGGACAATGCAGACCCATGCCTCTGCGGCAGCCAGCCCAGCAAGCCAATTTCTGCAGCAATTGGTGCAGAACGGTCAGGACTTGGTCAATGACTGCCAATTTCTCTGTTTTTTGGTGTTTTTTTTTTTAACCCCCACATCCACCTCATAACCAACAGAAAAAGTCAAATATGCTCTCAAATCAGATAAGATGCCCCGGTTCTAGTTAGCCTCCCTCCAGCTTTTGCAGACCAGCAGCCGCCCAGAGGGGCACACTTGAAGCTTCCCCCTTTCAACTAAACAGCCTTTGTGCTCTTCTGTCTTTAAGCCTCTGCCAGAGGTGAGTGATGGAGACTGAGCCTCTTGCTATGGCGAGCTGTGAAGAACAGCAGGTTTGTTGCAACTTGTCTCATCTATTTGTCTCCATAAATAGGTATGACTGAGGTGGCTGACTTAATAGTAAAGCTATACCTAATAGTTAAGCTTTACTTAATAGTAAAGCTTCCCAGGAACTCCACAATATTGGTTGACAGTAAATATCCATTGGCTTAAGATTTTTTCAATGTCTTTTTTAAAAAAAAGACACTATTATTCACTTATTGTAAATTTAAAAATCAGACATTTAGAAAATGTCTGCAAAAAAAACCCTCCTAAAAGCAAAAAAATATATATTTTTAACCCTAAACTACCACCCATCAGTAATCTCTCAACACTTTCAGACATCCGTGTGATGCAGATGGGAGCACAGATACATGCCTGCGTGAGTATTTTTATATAAACATGTAAGAGCATGCTGAGCCGCTTCAATTGTGTCCATCTCTTTGCAACCCTATGAACTGTAACCCTCAGGGTGCCTTTGTCCATGGGGTTCTCCAGGCAAGAAAGCTGGAGTGGGTTGCTATGCCCTCCTCCAGGGGATCTTTCCAACCCAGGGATCAAACCCTTGTCTCTTATGTCCCCTGCACTGGCAGGTGGACTCTTTACCACTCGCACCACCTGGGAAGCCCATAAACGTAGCTACCCAGTTCAGACTCTGGAATCTGTTCAATCAATTCACCACAGGCACGCATAGCTTCTATGTCTGTCAATGTTGACATACACCATCGTGCTTAAGGTCTGCGTCGTATACAACTGCACGAGTGTGTCACAGCTTAGATTGTCCTCTACTCCTGGGCATTTTGATCATTCAATGTTGTGTTGATAGGAAAAACGCTGCAATATATACTTTTGTACATTTGGCCAATTGCTTGTAATGATGAAGCTCTAGAAGCGATAAAACTGATAAACAGGTAGACACATTTAAAATGTCAACATCGGCTGCTAAAGTGGCCTCTGAAAAAGTCACATCCCTTTTGGAACACTGGTTATTGCTATCTTTCTCAATTTGGGGAATATGGTAGATAAAAAGCAATATCATATTGTTTAAATTTACATTTTTTCTTTTTTCATTTTTAATTATGGGTAAGAATAAACATTTGTCTTTCATCTGTCTATCAATCTAACTGCCTACCTACATACATGTACACGTTTGGAATTTTTTTAATGAATTGCCCTTGTATGTACTTGGTCCATTTTTCAATTCGATGTCATTTCTTATTGATTTTAAAACTTACTTATGTAACAGGCTATTAAACATTTGTGTCATATTTTGTAATTATATTTTTCTTTTATTTGTCTTTATTAGCTTGCAAGTATCTTTAGTTTTTCTCCTTCAATTTTCCTGGCTATTAGGTCATGGGAAAGAAAGTGTTTCCGTTCCAAGATAATAAAAGGTTTTAAGATTTTATTTAAGTCTTTGATCCAGGACATCATCTCTTGCTGAGTTAGATTATATCCTCAAGTGAATTTACATAAAGGTACATCAGCCCTCTTTGCATATTTAGAATGTCCTTCAGCTGACTTCTAATGTAAATAACAGCTTATTGAGTATACATTTTGAGGTTAGCATTTCTCTTTCTGTCAAAATTTTGTAGACATTCGATTGCTTCATTTTTCATTGGAATCTTATGTTATTGAGAAATCTGTCTTTACTTTTTTTTTTTTTGCTTGTGAGTCACCTGTTTCTTATTATTGCATATTTGTAAAATTCTTTAAGCTTCTTTAACAGTTCAGTTTGAAAGTTTAAAGTTCAGTAATCTTACCAGGATGAATATCAGTATTTATCATTCTCTATTCATTGTCTAGGTACATTGTCATGGTACTTCCTTGAATGCTCTCCTCTCTTAAATTTTCATTATCATTTAATTCTACTTGCTTATTTTCAAATTCACAGAACTCAATATCCATACCGAATATCCAGCATCTATCACATTTGGATCACTACCTTAGTCTGAATTCCCTGGAACACACAACATGGGCAAAGCCTCACAGCTGCCCTCTGTTTGGAGTGGAATCCCAAGACAGCAAGGATGACGGGGGAATGCAAGCGGAGCAAAGAGGGAGGAACAGCAAACTCAAGGTTGTGCCGTCATCACACAGCGCCGCCGGCCTCAGGACACTGGAGAAGGGGTGGGCTGCAAGGCCCCTGTCCGCTGAGTCTGTGGCCCCACTGGTCTGCTTGCTCCTTCCCATCAAAGCTTTTCCCAGGAATACTCCCTTTTCTGCACTGCTGGTCTGTGTTGTTCAGCCCCTCTCCCCAACCCTGCCAAGGCAGCTGCCAGGGAAACCAGGTGCCCTGTCCCAGCGTGGACGCTTCACCTAAGCCTGTAAGCGGGGAGAGCGGGAGCCCCCCCAGATCCTGGCAGGGGGGTTGGATGCAGATGCAGACAGCCAGTGACAGGAGGGGACACCGCCAAGGCTGGGCCTGGGGCCGGGGGCGTGTTGGCTGCACACTGGTGTGCCTGCAGCCCCTGGGCCAGGAAGTCTGACCCCACGTGTGCAGCCCAGACACTGGGGAGCTCAGCTGCCGGGCCCAGCGCGACCGTGGTCTCGGCCCTTCTGTTGCTTTGCTTCCATATTTACCTGCAGTTTTTCATTCCTACCCTGAATGTCACTAGCTTGGCTTCTGTAGTGTTGATTCTGATGACTGCAGCTTCAAAAATATTTCTAATTTCTGCAATCAGACTATCTTTATCTTCAGGCCAACAGACCTACGTTAACCTCTTTCTTTTCTCGCCTTTCACTTTTCATCTTTTGTCCTGTTTTACTCTCTAAGGAGATGAAGAAAATTTTCTAATTTGTTTGATTTCCAAAAATGACTGCTTTGGGATATTTGCTCTCGTTCTCTTTCCTTTTTCTTGTTAAAAAAAAAAAAGTTTGGACTTCCCTGGTGGTCTAGTGGTTGGGACTTCACCTTCCAAGGCAAGGGGTGCTGGTTCATTCCCTGGTCAGAGAGCTGGGATCTCACATACCTTGTGGCCAAAAGGCCAAGGCACAGAGTGGAAACAAAGTTGTAGCAAATTCAATGAAGACTAAAAAAAAAAACAACTTTACAATAAATAAATAAAATAATATTTTAAAAATATTTAAAATTTAAATATTTAAAAAATTCAAATAATAAAGATAATCATTTCAAACAAAATAATTGTACATTTTGAGTGTTTACCATGACAAATATTTTGTTAAGCACTTAGCATAAGTTACCTTGTAATCCTCACAACTGCAAGGTGACATCCATAGTATTATCTCAAAGAGGCACAGTGAGATTAATTAAACTGCCCAAGGTGACAGAGCGAAAACCTAGAGAAGCCAAGGCTTAAACCAGCTGTGCCTGACTCCAAAGCCTGTTTTCATTTATTGAGTGCTTTCTACATATGATGTTGGCTGCACCTTCCCAAATAGGCCACGTATTGCCTTTTGAACCTTGTTCTGTTTGTCAAATTAGTGGCAGAACCTCAGCCGGGTGATTGCACTGCGTGTGCTCAACTTCCTCTTCTGTGACACTGCGTGAATCGTGTTCTCTCCAGCTCAGAGCGACCTGCCTCTCTTTCACCATATTCTGCACTGCAGTCCCTAATCTGGACTCTGATTTGGGTTGCTACTCATCCAGGGTTGAAATAGGGAGGCTGCACTCTTAGCTCTTCTTCTGCCAAAAAGAACTCTTGAAAACTGGGCTCAAATGTCACATTGTCCCCATAACATTTTCTCAATTAGGCAGGGGAGTGCAATGAACCACCAGTTACTAGAAGCAGGGAAAAAAAACTAGAATTTTGCCTTCCAGAGATTGAAGGGTGGAACACAGCTTTGGGGTAGATGGTTTCTTTGTTCTAGGAAGAGCCACTTCAGGAAACCCTCTTGACCACCACATGTAGGTCAAGTACTTGCTCTGTGTCCTCAGCAGAGCTCCAGACTCCAGCAAAAATGTAAATCTTGGGTGAGACCAGGATGAGGCGGGCTCTCTCGGTAACCTAAAATGCTGCCCTGTTGTGGGGGGTACGGGCGGGAAATGCGTGTTTACAGCTCTGCAGGTTAAAATAAAAACTGCAAAATTCTTTTCATTGGCAGCTTCCTCGGGTTTTCCAGAGATGAAATCTGAGGATGCTAGGCATGTGGGTAGGAACAGAGCTGGTGAAATGTGTTCTCCATTAGGGACCGCAAGATGCCTGATTTTTAACCACCAAGCCCAGTATCTGGACTTTGTTTTCAGAAAGCAAGGAGATGTTATGAAGTGACTTGGTCATGATGTTCTTATACTTTCTCTGGGTTTGGATAGTGACCCAGAGAACTGCCGAGCTCTTCCTCACCCCCCTCTTGGTCTGGGAACCAAACGGGAAGACTTCTCTTGGAGACGCACACTCTTTACCACCTGTGCTCCCCTGGGGCTCTGCCCCCTTCCTCCTGGACCCGTCAGCACATGAAGTCCCCCTCCACAGGATGGGCTGCAGCATGAGTACCTGAAGCCCAGAATTTTACTAAACTTGCCTGGAAGGAAAATTCCCTTTCTTCCATGGTCTTGGGCTGTGAGAACAGGTCCTGTTGGCAGCCACTTTTCCATGTTGGGAGTGGACATTTTAAATTTTTAAAACTAAAAAACAAAATTTTTTTTGGACACACTATGAGACATGTGGAGTCTTAGCTTCCCAACCCAGTGATCACACCCATACCCTCGACACTGGAAGCATGGAGTCTTAATCACTGGACTGCCAAGAAAGTCCCAGGAGGGGACTTCAAATGGTAGTGGGTGATACAGGGACATGGGAACAAAGCCCAGAGGAAAGGAGGAGACCCCAGAGTTTATAATGTGGGTGTTAAGTCGCTTTAGTCATGTCTGACTCTTCGTGACCCCATGGACTGTAGTCCACCAAGATCCTCTGTCCATGGGATTCTCCAGACAAGAATACTGGAGTGGGTCACCATACCCTCCTCCAGGGGACCTTCCCGACCCAGGGATCAAACTCATGTCCCTTACATCTCCTGCATTGACAGGCGGGTTCTTCACTACTAGTGCTACCTGAGAAGCCTGAGTTTATAATGCCTAAAGTCATATCCACCCAACACTCTTCTTGATGCGAGCCAGTAAAATTCCCTTTCACTTCAACAGCTTTAGCTTACCTTCCTGCTGCTGGCAAACTTTCTACCATACCCTGGGCACCTCTGCAGCTTGGACCCGAGTGAGAACTTCATTGTTCTCTATTTCTGCTGAAGTCAGATGTCAGCCCTCCTTCCAAGGTCTTGGTTTCTACTAAATAACTTTGATATTCTCTAATAACTTGGCCACAGTATTTCATTTGCCCAAGGAACCTGCCTTGGGGTGCTGTTTCACTACAAATCTTCCATAAAGCTTTCAACAACCAAAATTAATATATTCTCTTCTTGGGCTTCTCCAGTGGCTCAGTGGTAAAGAGTCTGCCTGCAGTGCAGGAGATGCAGAGACTTGGGTTTGATCCTTGGGTCGGGAAAATCCCCTGGAGAATGAAATGCCAAACCACTCCAGCATTCTTGTCTGAAAAATCCCATGGAGAGAGGAGCTGGGCGGGCTACAGTGCGTGGAGTCACAAGAGTCGGACGCGACTGAGCGAGTAAACAATGATAAATCCTCCTCTTAGGTTGGAGACTTCCGTCCCTTGGCTGCAAAGCAAAGGCTAATAAACTCCAAGCGAGAGAATGGGTCTAAGAAGGCTCTGAATTACCCTTCATCTCAAATGTGCACTCAGCTTCTGCCTGGTATAAATTGAGAGCAGTGAGGAATAATAAAGGCGGTGGCGTCTTCTGTGATAAACTCCTGCCAAAGAGCATGAAGGACAGTGACGTAACAGACGAGCAGGAGAAGGAGGAGGAGGAGACATTTACAAGTTTTTGTTTTATTTTGTGGGTATAACCATAAAAAAGTAATGTCTTCCATTTGGATCGGGCTGTTATTGTTTTATTTCTTGAGGAGAGTTCACTTACAATATCTGAATTGAGGTGGGTAGAAAGGATGTTGCAATTTCCATTTTACAGTTGATGAAACTGAGATCCTTAGGAATAAGCCAAGGACATATAACTAATTAGAAATCTGTGTTTTGTTTGTTTTAACCTTTCAAAAAATTATTTATTTTTCATTAGTCGTCAACTTGCTGCTGCTGCTGCTAAGTCGCTTCAGTCGTGTCCGACTCTGTTCGACCCCATAGACGGCAGCCCACCAGGCTCCCCCGTCCCTGGGATTCTCCAGGCAAGAACACTGGAGTGGGTTGCCATTTCCTTCTCCAATGCAGGAAAGTGAAAAGTGAAAAGTGAAAGTGAAGTCGCTCAGTCGTGTCCGAGTCTTAGCGACCCCACGGACAGCAGCCTACCAGGCTCCTCTGCCCATGGGATTTTCCAGGCAAGAGTATTGGAGTGGGGTGCCATTGCCTTCTCCGTCAACGTATTGAGGTATAATTTGTGTATGATAAACTGGATTCATTAACTCTATAGTTATCTGACAAACATATACATCTGTGTAAACTCCACCCCAATTCGATACAGACCTTTAAGTATTCAACAAAATTCTCTTGACTCTTTTCACTCTTTCCTTGCAGACACTTCCCCTTCAGCCCTCCTAGCCTGGGTACTTTTTTTAAAATTTTATTTATTTTTAATTGGAAGATAATTGCTTTACAAATATTATGTTGGTTTCTGCCTGACGTCAACATGAATCAGTCACAGGCATACCTATGTATGCCTGTACCTCTCGATGTTTTAAACTTTTTATTTTGTGTTGGGATATAGCTGATTAACCATGCTGTGATAGTTTCAGGTAAACAGCAAAGGGACTCAGCCATGCATATACATGTATCCATTCTCCTCGAAGCTACCTTCCCATCCAGGCTGTCACATGACACTGAGCAGAGTTCCTTGTGCTATACAGTAGGTCCTTGTTGGTTTTATTAATACACAGAGCAGTGGGTACACGCCCATTCTGAATTCCCTAACCGTCCCTTCCCCTCACCCTCACAACCACAAGTTCCTTCTCTAAGTCTATGAGTCTGTTTTGTAAGATCAGTTGTATCAAGCAATCTATACTTTTTTAGTAGTCAATTCTGTGGGTTCTCACCATAAGCACTGTCTGTTTCTGAATTTGCAGATGACATTAACCTTTTATATTTCAAGCAGAGCATGCACGAACTTGCCACCGAGAACACAGAATCTCTTGTTCAGGATCCCAGAAATTTCTAATTTGTAGAAGGACTTTCAAAGGGCCAGATATATGTTACTATTACGCTTTCATCGGAACCTCCTAAAATTAACTACTTTCAAAGGCCACATTCAGTGTTTTAGAAGAACTTTCGGAAGGTTTAAATTGTTATTCCTACCTCTTTAAGGTTACCATTTCAGAGGCCGCACATTGTATCAGGTAGGAGGGACAGATATTTGCAAGATGATAGGTGAAGTACAACAGTACTTTAATTGACAAATAGAAACAGCTATGACTTTGCAAATAGAGTGTAGGTGGGCGGATCTCCCTGGGCTCCTGGCCTCAGATCAATAAGCAGACTTGTGTGGGATTGGGATGGAGGTGCGCTGGATTCCATCTCTTCTCTGTCAGCATCCTGGGCTCTGTCTTGTAGACCTAGGGGCAGTCACAGCTCACCATGGACTCACTGGCAGCCTCGGACACACTGCTGTTTTCTCTAGCCTTTAGTTTCCTACTTGGCAAAATGTCCTTAGCAACAGAAACTATTTTGCAAGGTTTTTTTTTTCAATATTTATGTTATTGAGCTATAGTCTTTTAAATTAATTTTCCTTGGAGTATGCTTGACTTACAATGTTGTGTTAGTTTCTGCTGTACAGCAAAGTTAACCAGTTATTTTCTTGTTTAGCAGCTAAGTCGTGTTCAACTCTTTTGCTACTCCATGGACTGTAGCCCAGCAGGCTCCTCTGTCCATGGGATTTCCCAGGCAAGAGTACTGGAGTGGGTTGCCATTTCCTTCTCCAGGGGATCTTCCCCACCCAGCAATCGAACCTGGGTCTCCTGCAATGGCAGGAGGATTCTTTTCCACTGAGTCACCACCCACTCTTTTCCAGACCCTATTTCTGTATAGGTCATTACAGTCTTGAGGAGAGTTCTCTATGCTATACGGCAGGTTCTTGCTAGTTATCTATTTTATATATTGCTTGCTAAGTCCCTTCCGTCGTGTGTGATTCTTTGCGACCCTATGGTCTGTAGCCCACCAGGCTCCTCTGTCCATGGGATTCTCCAGGCAAGAATACTTGAGTGGGTTGCCATGCCCTCCTCCAGGGGACCTTCCTGACCCAGGGATTATGTCACCTGCACTGACAGGCGGGTTCTTTACCACTAGCACCACCTGGGAATCTGTTTTATACATAATACTGTGTATACTACTGGTAGTAATATACTGTGTGTGTGCCTGGTCACTCAGTCGTGTCCAGTTCTTTGCGACCACATGGGTTGCAGCCCACCAGGCTCCTCTGTCCCTGGGATTCTCCAGGCAAGAATACTGCAGTGGGTTGCCATGCCCTCCTCCAGGGTATCTTCCCGACCCAGGGGTCGAACCTGCACCTCCTGCCTCTCCTGCATTGCAGGCGAATTCTTTACCACTCACCCATCCAGGAAGCTCAGTAACGTACTGCTGCTGCTGCTGCTGCTGCTAAGTCGCTTCAGTCGTGTCCGATTCTGTGCGACCGCAGAGACGGCAGCCTACCAGGCTCCCCTGTCCCTGGGATTCTCCAGGCAAGAACACTGGAGTGGGTTGCCATTTCCTTCTCCAAAGCTTGAAAGTGAAAAGTCAAAGCAAAGTCGTTCAATCATGTCCGACTCTTAGTGACCCCATGGACTGCAGCCCACCAGGCTCCTCCGTCCGTGGGATTTTCCAGGCAAGAGTACTGGAGTGGGATGCCGTCAATCCCAATTTCCCAATTTATCCTTCACCATTTTCTACCTTGGTAACCATAAATGTGTTGTCTACATCTGTGACTCTATTTCTGTTTTGTGAACAAGTTCATTTAAACTATTTTCTTAGATTCCATATGTAAGTGATAACATATGACACTTGTCTTTCTCCGCCTGACTTACTTTACTCAGTATAACAATCTCTCTGTCCCCTCGTGTCATTGCAATTGGCACTATTTTCGCTTTTTTGTGACTGAGTAATATTCCATTGTGTATATGTACCCAACTTCTTTATCCACTCCTCTGTTGATGGACACTGCTGTTGCTTCCATGTTGTGGCTATTAGGAATATTGCTACAGTGTATATTGCTACAGTGTTCTTTAGAAGGAATGATGCTGAAGCTGAAACTCCAGTACTTTGGCCAGCTCATATGAAGAGTTAACTCATTGGAAAAGACTCTGATGCTGGGAGGGCCTGGGGGCAGGAGGAGAAGGGGACGACAGAGGATGAGATGGCTGGATGGCATCACTGACTCGATGGATGTGAGTCTGAGTGAACTCCAGGAGTTGGTGATGGACAGGGAGGCCTGGCATTCTGCAATTCATGGGGTCGCAAAGAGTCGGACACGACTGAGTGACTGAACTGAACTGAACTGACAGTGTATATTGGGTATGTGTATCTTTTGGAATTATTTTTTTCTCCAGATTTATGCCCAGGAGTAGGATTTCTGGATTATATAGTAGTTTTATTTTTGTTTGTTAAGGGACCTCCGTACTGTTCTCCATAGTGGCTGTACCAATTGCATTCCCACCAACCATGTGGGAGGGTTCCCTTTTCTCCACACCCTCTCCAGCATTTATTGTTCATGGATTTTTTTTAATGATGGCCTTTCTGACTGGTTTGAGGTGATGCCTCATTATAATTTTGATTTGGATTTCTTTAATAATTAGTGATGCTGAGCATCTTTTCATGTGCCTCTTGGGCACTGGGCTGGTAAAGAATCCGCTTGAGATGCGGAAGACCTGCGTTCAATCCCTGGGTTGGAAAGATCCCCTGGAGAAGGGAAAGGCTAAACACTCCAGTATTCTGGCCTGGAGAATTCCATGGACTGTACAGTCCACGGGATCACAAAGAATCGAACACGACTGAGCGACTTTCACTTTCACTTCGGGCATTTACTGAAGTATAGCTGATTTAGATTGCTGTGTTAATTTCTGCTGTACAGCAAAGTGATTCAGGTATACCTATAGACATACTTTATAATATTCTTTTCTATTGTGGTTTATCTTAGGATGTTGAATATAGTTCTCTGTGCTATACAGTAAAATTTTGCTGTTTATCTATCTTATATGAAAACCTTACATCCGCTCATCCCAACCTCCCATGGAGGTAAGGCATATAAAAACTCAGTATGAGGCCTGAGACCCAGTCAGTGCTCAGCAAACGTTGCTGTCACTTTTGGGGTCATCTTAGCCCAGCACCAGTGACATCCGCCTCATTGCTGTGGTCCTCGTCGTCGGGATAGCTGGGTCTGTCTTTCGGGAAATCTAGCTGGCTGTCTTCCTGTGGTCTACCACAACTTGGTAGATCAAGGGGTCCGTGACTTTCTTGTCTGCCCATGACGGACATACCTCAAGCCTTGCACACAGGAGTCAGAATAAAATATCTTAAGAGATATAAAATTTCTGATTTATTTTCTGTTGAAGGATAATTGCTTTACATAATTTTGTTGTTTTCTGTCCAAACTCAACATGAATCAGCCATCAGTGTACATATATCCCCTCCCTTTTGAACCTCCCATCCCTCCCTTCTCAGTTGATACAGAGCCCCTGTTTGAGTTTCCTGAGCCAGACAGTAAATTCCCATTGGCTCTCTATTTTACATACGGTAATGTAAGTTTCCATGTTACTCTCTCTCTCCATACATCTTCATAAGAGATATACATTTTTACACTAATGTTTCGTCTCATGTCATTGCAAGCCAAATGACTCAGTTGTTGTACAAACACTCGACTTACAAATTTGTGGGTCATGTGGGTGTTTTCCATTTTATAGCTCTAATCCTAAGTGGCTTGAAATCGGCCTCCATGGCAATCTGTAGTGATGGCTCTGTTTTTCTTTCACTCTGCTCCTCACAGGGCTCTAACACTACACTGCACAGCCCGGGGGAAACTTCAGGACTCTGTTTTGCTTGGAGCTAAATCTGAAATCTTCCTTTTGCCCTGGATCTGCTGACTCATGCCTCTGTGTTATGATCAACTGTATTTTTCAAAGAAAAACAGCTATGGCTTAGAAAATCCCTTTGGATTAAGAGAACCCCCTCCAGCTGGGTATTTTCACTAAGAAAATACTGATGCAAAGTGCTACTGAAAACTTTCGAATCTCCAAGATATGTGACTTAGTGAAAGAAAAGAAAGCCTTCCCCCCACGGTGGAATGATCTGAGACAGATGGAACAAAACAGGTTAAAAATCAAGAATAACAGATTTTAAAAATCTATTTTGCTCTTCTCTCCCTCCTCTTCTCCATAGTAAGCCACTCAAAAGAAGAAAAGTAATTATAAAAGTTAGACTATATATTTTGAAAACTCATAAGCTTTTAGAATTCTTATAGTGGTATGGCTGTGCGGGATTTCTATTTACTTTGGGTTACAAATTTTCTATGCTTAAGTTATATGCACAATATTCTTTTTCCACATTTAGTTGTAGGATGGTACTCTAGTTTGCAGAGAATATTTACAGCTAGAAAAAGAAGTATATATTACACAACAGTTAATGCAAAATCCTGTTGAAACTTACAGCAATTCTTTGTGAGTATAAAGTCCAAATTCTAACTCTTGTGAAACTGCAGACACAACCCTCTGAGGGAGGCGGTGGTTTTTGTTTTTGGTTGTTCTGTAATTGGTTTTGGGATTTGAAGCAAGAGAAGCCACTAATACAAACACTGAAACATAATAATTCTGGTTTCTTGGGATATAGGCATAATCGTGTAACAAGATTTTCATATTATTTGGGACCAGGAAAAACATTTGGCTTACTGCGTGACAATCAGATCCTTGGTGAAGTAAGACACATGATTATCTACTAATATACTAGGATCTGTCATGACCTTCTTCTACTGTATATAATAGGATTCAAAGAAGACGGGGGAAGAGATGGAGAAAGAGAAGATGAACCCAGTCCTCAAGCACTTGCCACCAAGTAGGAGGCTTGTTGAAACATTGCATGAGCAGGTAAACCAGTGCAGAAAGCAAGGTGATGAATCGCCCTTGGCTGTCTCCACGTTCCACAAAGAACTTTTTCATAAGTAGAGGAAGAAGCTTCCTTTCTAAGGGCAGCAAGATCTCTCATGGTGGTCAGTCTCCCTCATCCTGCTGGCTAGCAAGGTATGTCCTGGGTATTTCAAGACATCTTTAATGCAAGCAGACTCTCCTTTCCTTTTTTCTCCCTTCTTTTTAAGGCCCTATTACTTAATTTTACTATTATTATGTTTCTGGCTGCACCCCACAGCCTGTGGGTTCTTAGTTCCCTGAGCAGGGACTGAACCTGTGCCCCCAGCAGCGCAAATTCAGAGTCTTAACCACTTGACTGCCAAGGAAGTCCTCCCCTTCCTCACTGTCACTTGAATCACTGCTCCAGGTGAGCCCTGGGAAAAGAACACCGCCAATGGAAGAGGCACACTGTCCTCCCAAGATGTTTTGGCTTCATGTGCTGGAGGAGAACCACAGGAAATCATAACAGCTACTCCAGAGGAAAACCGAAGGATGCTTGCTGGGGGAGGGAGGGCATTGGTTAAGACTCTTTTGGCGGCAGGTAACAAGAACCCAACTCAAACAGGTTTTAGAATAAGTGTGTTACAAAGATGTGGAGCAAGGACTGGCTGAACCTCTGAAGCCACTGGAACCAGGGTGTAGTCTCAGCCAGACCCTCTCTGTCTGGATAGCTCGCCTCCATTCTCCCTCTGTGTCGGCCTCATCCTTTTTAAATTCTACACAAGAGCTTCCCTCATGGAGTTCCCATTCATGCAGGGCAGATAGATTCTTTACCACTGAGCCCCCTGGGAAGCCCCATGAACCACACTGATGTATGAACAAATCTCATTTATGGGTGAAACCTGATGCAGAGGGGCATTTTCAGAAGGCAGCCATTCATGGCAGACCGTCCCATGGAGGGGCACTGTATGGAAGGCTGTGCACTGATCTTTCATTTCACTGAGTCTCCTGTAGAGTTACAAAACATCCAGATGCCAGCGCAAATCAGTCAGGAAGAACAATTAAGCAGCCAGGTGCTTTCCCGTCCTGTGTATTGGACTTGGTCATCAGGGTTGGTCATCCTTGATATCTACACACCTCCCCTCAGGTTTTTGGAATCGGACAGTGGCCTGAGCATTGGAAAAAGATGCCTGGTGCTTAATTACGTGTGTCAATGTAACTGGGCAATGCCCAGTAACCGGTAAAACATTATTTCTGGGTGTGTCTATGAGGGTGTTGCTGGAAAAGATAAAGATTTGCATCAGTAGACTGAGTGAAGCTCTCTCCTCACCAATATGCGTGGGTATCATTCAATCCGTTTATGGCCCAGGGTGAAGGAAAGGCAAATGCTTTCTCTCTCTTCTTGAGCTGGGATATCCATCTTTCCTGCCTTCAGACATCAAGCCCCTGGCTCTCAGGCTTCCTGACTCAGGTTGGATTATACCACTGGCTTTCCTGGGTCTCCAGCATGTAGACAGCAAACTGTAAATCTTCCAGCCTCTGCAACCACTGCGGCCAATTTCTCATGGAAGAAGAAGCCATCAAGAGTGCCTGCCTCAGGGCACACACCTTTCCCTGGATTCCTGGCCATGTACAGCTATGGGCACATTTGGCCTGAGTAGCCACTTCCATTGGGTAATTAGGAAATCCTTAGGTAATTTCACAGCTATGTATATCCACAGAGCACACTGATGTCCAAGGTTCGATATGATTCTCTCATTTCTTGCCAGGTACAAGTTCAATGCCAGTTTTCCAGCCTGATGCAAAGGTACAGCAGCTGCAATTGTCTGCTTTATGCAGCACGTGTTGTTGTTCAGTCACTAGGTCATGTCCAACCCTTTGCAACTCCGTAGACTGCAATACGCCAGGCTCCTCTGTCCTCCGGAATCTCCCTGAGCTTGCTCACATTCATGTCCGTTGAGTTGGTGATGCTGTCTAGCCATCTCATCCTCTGCTGCCCTCTTCTCCTCTTGCCTTTAATCTTTTCCAATGACTTGGCTCTTCAAATCAGGTAGCCAAAATATTGGCGCTTCAACTTCAGGATCAGTCCTTCCAATGAATATTCAGGGTTGATTTCCTTTAGGACTGACTGGCTTGATCTCTCTGCAGTCCAAGGGACTCTCAAGAGTCTTCTATTGCACCACAGTTCAAAAGCATCAATTCTTCAGCATTTAGTCTTCTTTATGGTCCAAATCTCACATCAGAACATAACTACTGGAAAAGCTATAACTTTGACAATATTGACTTTTTTTGGCAAACTGATGTCTCTGCTTTTTAATATACTATCTAGGTGTGTCAAGCTGGTTTTAGAAAAGGAAGAAGAACCAGAGATCAAATTGCCAACATTCACTGGATCATCAATAAAGCAAGAGAGTTCCAGAAAAACATCTATTTCTGCTTTATTGACTATGCCAAAGCCTTTGACTATGTGGATCACAATAAACTGTGGAAAATTCTGAAAGAGATGGAAGTACCAGACCACTTGACCTGCCTCTTGAGAAATCTGTATGCAGGTCAAGAAGCAACAATTAGAACTGGACATGGAACAACAGACTGGTTCCAAATAGGAAAAGGAGTACGTCAAGGCTGTATATTGTCACCCTGCTTATTTAACTTCTATGCAGAGTACATCATGAGAAATGCTAGGCTGGAGGAAGCACAAGCTGGAATCAAGATTGCTGGGAGAAATATCAATAACCTCATCAAGGTATGCCATCATATGCAGATGACACCACCCTTATGGCAGAAAGTGAAGAGGAACTAAAAAGCCTCTTGATGAAAGTGAAAGAGGAGAGTGAAAAACTTGGTTTAAAGTTCAACATTCAGAAAACAAAGATCATGGCATCTGGTCCCATCACTTCATGGGAAATAGATGGGGAAACAGTGGAAACAGTGTCAGACTTTATTTTTGGGGCTCCAAAATCACTGCAGATGGTGACTGCAGCCATGAAATTAAAAGACGCTTACTCCTTGGACAGAAAGTTATGACCAATCTAGATAGCGTATCCATCTAGTCAAGGCTATGGTTTTTCCAGTGGTCACGTATGGATGTGAGATTTGGACGGTGAAAAAGCTGACTGCAGAAGAACTGATGCTTTTGAACTGTGGTGTTGGAGAAGACTCTTGAGAGTCCCTTGGACTATAAGGAGATTCAACCAGTCATCCTAAAGGAGATCAGCCCTGGGTGTTGATTGGAAGGAATGATGCTAAAGCTGAAACTCCGATACTTTGGCCACCTCATGTGAAGAGTTGACTCACTGGAAAAGACCCTGATGCTGGGAGCTACTGGGGGCAGGAGGAGAAGGGGACAACAAAGGATGAGATGGCTGAATGGCATCACTGACTTGATGAATGTGAGTTTGAACTCCAGGAGTTGGTGATGGACAGGGAGGCCTGAGCTGTGATTCATGGGGTCGCAAAGAGTCAGCCATGACTGAGCAAATGAACTGAACTGAACTGCACTGAGGTGTGTCATAGCTTTCCTTCCAAGGAGCAAGTGTCTTTTCATTTCGTGGCTACGGTCACCGTCTACAGTGAATTTGGAGCCCAAGAAAATAAAATTGGTCACTGCTTCCACTTTTTCTCCATTTGCCATGAAGTGATGTGATGGGATGCCACAATCTTAATTTTTTGAATGTTGAGTTTCAAGCTAGCTTTTTAACTTTCCTCTTTCACCTTCATCAAGAGGCTCTTTAGTTCCTCTTCAGTTTCTCTCATTAGAGTGGTGTCATCTGCACATCTGAGGTTGTTGACATTTCTCTCAGCTATCTTTATTCCAGCTTGTGATTCCTCCAGCCCCGTGTTTTGCATGATGTACTCTGCATCGAAGTTAAATAAGCAGGGTGACAATACACAGCCTTGACACACTCCTTTCCCAATTTTGAACCAGTCTGTTGTTTCATGTCCTGTTCTAACTGTTGCTTCTTGACCTGCACACAGATTTCTCAGGAGACAGGTAAAGTGCTCTGGCACTCCCATCTTTTTAAGAAATGTCCACAGTTTATTGTAACCCACACAATAAAAGGCTTTAAAGTAGTCAGTGAAGCGGAAGTAGATGTTTTTCTGGAACTCCCTTGCTTTCTCTATGATCCAATGAATGTTGGCAGTTTGATCTCTGGTTCCTCTGCCTCTTCAAAACCCAACTTGTACATTGGAAATTCTCAGTTCATTTACTGCTGAAGCCTGGCTTGAAGGATTTGGAGCATAATCTTGGTAGTATGTGAAATGAGTACAATTGTATGGTAGTTTGAGCATTCTTTGGCATTGCCCTTCTTAGGGAATGGAATGAAAACTGACTTTTTCCAACCTGTGGCCACTGCTGAGTTTTCCAAATTTGCTGACATATTGAGTTCAGCACTTTAACAGCATCATCTTTTAGGATTTTTAAATACTTCAGCGGGAATTCCATCACCTCCACTAGCTTTATTTATAGTAAAGTTTCCTAAGGCCAATTTGATTTCACACTCCAGGATGTCTGGCTCTTTTTATTTTATGTCTTTAATAATAACCATGTCCCAAACATGATTATTATAGACACTTAAAGATTTTAGCAGCTTTTAGTGACAAGCAAATCTAAATGCATTATGTAAAATGTTTAAGATTAAAAATTATAATTATGTATCACAAAAGAGTCCAACTGAACAACAATAACAAATCACAGAAGAATATGTTACTTTCTTTTCTATGCATCCATTAGAACTTGGGAAAGAAAATTAATGCAGTGGCACTTCCATATGCATATATAAGCTGGTATTCCAAGAAGAACAGTGATGATCCGTTAAAAAAATTTTTTTTGGCTGTGCTGGGTCTTTGTTGCAGTGTGCAGGCTTCTCCAGTTTTGGTGTGTGGGCTCAGTAGTTGCCTTGGTAGAGGCGTGTGTGGGTCTGTTTCCCGACCAGGGATTAGACCTATGTCCCCTGCCTTGGGTGACAGTTTGTTCACCGCTGGACCACCAGGGAAGTCCCGAGAACAATGATGTTCCTATTGCAAATTGATGGAATCTGACATCTAAGTTCTTCTCTGCTCCCATAGCATCTATATTAATTATTCAGTTCTTCAGTGAAATTTTTGAAACATCAGTGGTATTATCACGCTGCAAAAGAGAACCTCAGCAGAGAATTCAAATGACCACAGACACTTTTGAGAAATAACCCTTCAGAAGAACACAGGTCACTTTAGTGTTCAATCTCAATGAGCGGTTTAGAAAGTAAACACTAGAACCTATTCTCCACTAGGATAGGTTGTAAAGTCCTTGTGGACGAATATATATTTTCTTCTTTACTCTTGCAACTCCTGACTTAACACAGTGACTAGAAAATAGTAAATGCTTACTGACTAAATGGATAAATTATTTATTTATACCTTGTTTTATTTTTAAGAACTGACTAGCTAGAAATAAGTAGGGATAAAAAAAAAAAGACCTAAAGAAACACAATGGATCATAAATTACACTTACTGCTGCTGCTAAGTCACTTCAGTCGTGTCTGACTCTGTGCGACCCCAGAGATGGCAGCCCACCAGGCTCTCCCGTCCCTGGGATTCTCCAGGCAAGAACACTGGAGTGGGTTGCCATTTCCTTCTCTAGTGCATGAAAGTAAAAAGTGAAAGTGAAGTCGCTCAGTCGTGTCTGACTCCTAGCGACGCCATGGACTGCAGCCTTCCAGGCTCCTCCATCCATGGGATTTTCCAGGCAAGAGTACTGGAGTGGGGTGCCATTGCCTTCTCCGAATTACACTTAGGCAGAAGTTAAAAATTAAGATGATTCTTAATGAAAGAGAGGAGTCCATTTACATTTGATAGTGATTTCATAGCACAACAGGAACAGGGAAGACATTGGTTAGCTGTCTTTCATCTTCATGGAAAATACGACAAGAGAAAGTGAGTCAGACATTAATATGTTATATTTGAGGTAGACATAAGAAGATGATTGCTGATGACATTGATTTTTAATAAGTTTATCAGGGAACTGTTGATTGGCCTTCCAGTTATAATAAAAATGGAAGAAGAAACACGTGTCTGTTAACATACTCCATCAATTGCACTAAAATCACAACAAAGTAACTTTTAAAAAATCGGTTTCCTTGTTTTCTTTTCAATTTATTTATTTTACTTTTGGCTGTGCTGGGTCTTCATTGCTGTGCATGCTTTTCTCCAGTTGTGGCGAGTGAGGGTTCCTCTCTAGATGCGGTGTGAGGGCTTCTCAATGTGAGGTCTTCTCTTGCTGCAGAAGACAGAGTCCTACCTACCCAGGCTTAGTAGCTGTGGCTCTCAGGCTCAGAGCGCTGGCTCAGTAGTTGCAGAGCACAGGCTTAGCTGCTTTGCCGCCTGCGGGGACCTTCCTGGATCAGAGATTGAACCCACGTCTCCTGTATTGGCAGGTGGATTCTTTACCACTGAGTCACCAGGGAAGACCACAAAGTAACTTTTAAGCCCACAAGGCTAAAGAGAACGAGAGAGGAAATAACAGGGAGTTGGAAAGAAGACAGAAAAGGACAAATGACCTACTGGACCCTGTAAACTTCATCCTAAACTGGCAGTGGGAAGCTTGTAGAATTAAGTTGATTTCTACTATTAATGCATAATCCTCAGATGGCCCGGTGATTAGTGGCACTCGGTCCCTCTGGAAGTAGGTTAAAGCAGGGTAACTAAAACAAGAAGAATTTTAGAAGTCCGTCAAAAAGGCAGTTAGGCCTCCAGATTCCGTCCCCACTCTCTGTGATCACCTCTCACCTTGCCCCCCAGCATGGTGCAAAACTGCAAGTTTATTCTTTGGCAGGTATAAAAAGGAGTCTTTGGATCAAAGGAATTAGGCATGATTAAATAGAGGGGTCCTCTACTGAGAGGACTTCCCTGGTGGCTCAGACGGTAAAGTGTCTGCCTACAATGTGGGAGACCTGGGTTCAATCCCTGTGTCTAGGAGATCTCCTGGAGACAGAAATGGCAATCCACTCCAGTATTCTTGCCTGGAAAATCCCATGGATGGAGGAGCCTGGTAGGCTACAGTCCATGGGATCGCAAAGAGTCGGACACGACTATGCGACTTCACTCACTACTGAAAGCTTAGGGGTCGGGCTTTCCCCGGCAGACCACCCTTGGGTTGACTGATCCACGGTTTTGATGGCATGCCAGGCTCTGCAGCTCAGGCTGCAATCTTCAGGATGCACAACTTGGTGCCATGTAATCCTTGGCACCATTCCCCTCCTTTCCTCACGACACTAATTGTCGGGTTTAGCTCACTCTTGAACTGACTATAATCATTCATTAACAAACCAAATGAGTATCACAGGCAAGTTCTCCCAATTTAGGCTGGGCTCAGACGGACATGTCTGAGGTGAGTCAATTAACACCAGGGTTGCTTTTGCCCAGCTGTTCACACATTTGTGGTACACTTGGGAGACCACGGCTGTGTTTGCAGAATTTACAATTCAGATTAAAGGAGTATTTTACAGCTCTTTAGAACAGATTTTTGAAGACAACCCTTTGATCTTCTCAAGCCTTGTACACTTGCTGGTTTGGCTGCCGTGTGGAGAGAGGAGCGGTCCAGCTCTGTGGCATAGTAAGAGGCAAGCCGTCTTCAGATGGATGCTGGTCTCCTGAACGTTACTGGACTTAAGTGGAAGGAGACTTGTAATCAGGTGTGCACATCTATGTACCATCCTCCTTCTGTTTTGCTGTCAGAATCACTGGATATCAACCCTCTTTCTCCACTAAAAGGGGTGTGGGAGAGGCAGAAAACAGATGAGTGGGAGGGGAGCTAAGTGGTTCCCTGGATTCAGGTTTAAATTTCAGCATTACTGGGTGACTCAGGCCATAAAGAATCTGCCTACAATGCAGGAGACCTGGGTCAGGAAGATCCCTGGGAGAAGAGAATGACAACCCAGTCCAGTATTCTTGCCTGGAGAATTTCATGGACAGAGGAGCCTGGTGGGCTACAGTCCATGGAGTTGCAAAGAGTCTGACACAAGTAAGTAAGTTTAGTCGCTCAGTCGTGCCCAACTCTTTGCAACCCCATGGACTGCAGCCCGACAGGCTCCTATGTCCATGAGATTTTGCAGGCAACAATACTGGAGTGGGCTGCCATTTCCTTCTCCATGGGATCTTCCCAACCCAGGGATCGAACCCAGGTCTCCTGCACTGCAGGCAGATTCTTTACCGACTGAGCTACAAGGAAAGCCCAAGTGGGACAGAACTGAGTGACTAACACTTTCAGTTTTGGCATTACTGTTCATTTGGGCTTCCCTGGTGTCTCAGATGGTAAAGAATCCGCCTGCAGTGTGGGAGACCTAGGTTCCATCCCTGGGTTGGGAAGATCTCTTGGAGGACAGTATGGCAACCCACTCCAGTATTCTTGCCTGGAGAATCCCCACGGACAGAGGAGTCTGGCAGGCCCAGTCCATGGGGTTGCAAAGGGTCAGACAAGACTGAGCAACTAAGCACAGCACAACATTCATTTGGGTAACTGATGTCATATCTCCAGGCCTCAATTTCCTTGCTTATGAGACGAGGATTCCAACATTCTTTCGAAGATCCTGAGAGGATTATCTGAGATCACGTGAACAAGCACACCGTAGTGTCTAGTATACTTGTTGTTCAATGAACGAAGCTATTATTACTTGATGAATTGCCTCATCTAGACTTTAAAAACGAGGACCACTTCAAAGCAGCGCCATTGACAATTCAAACTGGGATGCATGACGCACATTCTTATGCTGCCAGTACGGAAGTACAAGCGAAAGTGCTGGTCGCTCAGTCGCATCTGACTCTGCAACTCCATGGAGTGTAGCCCACTAGGCGCCTCTGTCCCTGGGATTCTCCAGGCAAGAATACTAGAGTGGGTTGCCATGCCGTTCTCCAGGGGATCTTCCTGACCCTGGGATTGAACCTGAGTCTCCTGCATTGCAGGAAGGTTCGTTACTGTCTGAGCCACCAGAGATAGCAGTCTTAAAAAGTAGGATGAGCAGGTACCACAGGGTCGTGCATGCCTGCTAAGTCACTTCAATCGTATCTGACTCTGCGACCCCATGGACTGTAACCCACCAGGATCCTCTGTCTGTGGGGTTCTCCTGGCAATAATACGGAAGTGGGTTGCCATTTCCTCCTCCAGGGGATCTTCCTGACCCAGAGATTGAACCTGACCCTCCTGCAGCTCCTGTGTTGCAGGTGGCTCTTAACCAATGAGCCACCAGGGTCAGAGGAGTTAAATAACATCCAACTGGTCATCTAGCTGGTAAAGAGTGGAACCCAGGCTCTCAAATCATCCTAATATCTCATACAGGAATAGTCTTGCTTGTGTAGAGTCTAAAGGGTGGTTTGTATTGTTAGAAAGCCCTTTCAAACACTGAGCTGGAATCAGCCACTTAATGAAGTCAACTCTTTCTTGATCTGATAACCCTTAGAAGTAACTACTGTACTCTCTATGCCTTCCTGAACTCCCAGGCAACCATCTGAAGCTCAGACTCAATTATCACCATTTCTGGGTCAGTGCGACCTGTCCTCCAGGCCCCAGCACCTACGAGCACACGAGTGTCTGGACCATCAGCCAAAGTGTCTTTCAAGGGCTTTTGGAAGCTTTCTCCTCTCTGATGGCCATTTCATACATCCTGCAGGATATTGGGTTCTCCAGGTCCTCACATGGCCTTGCTATAGGTTCTTTGTGACAGCTTTTGTTCCAAGCATTATGCTTACTTAGTCATCTTTGCAACTTTATGTGAGATTAAACAGTGTGAAGATTGGAGCAACCACTCGATAGAAAAGTGTTCAAGGCCCATTTGTTATTGCTTGTGTCGTTCCCGTTCTTGGAGCAGGTTTTGTATTCCTGCAAATTTAAATCAACAAAGTGCCCTTCACTCACACACACCAGCGTTCATGGACTGAAAACTGCAACTTCAAGGCTGCCAGTTTCACCCTTCTGTAATTTTCTGTGCAACTCTGGGCAGGTGACCACAATCTTCCATCCATACAGAGGGCCTTGCATCCTACAGGCAGCCAAGGAGAGCAAGGGAGCTTTACAACAACAGTTAGTAAAGATGATCCTGAATGCAATGCCAATTGCACCAACATACCTTTGGAAATAAAACTCTGAACACAAAATAGCCCCATTTGGATCCCAGGGAGAGTAGGAAGACAGATTCTAGTTGAGGAGGGATAATACGGAAGGACACGTTGCTCTGCACCACTCAGTGCTTCCTGCTGAGCCCTGGGGTCAGCGAGTCTGCTGGGTGGAGACACTGGCTCTGAGTGTGTCTGTGTGGGTTTGGGATCCAGTTCCCAGATGGAGACAGTGCAGCTGGCACTGGTAGCACATGCGGGTGGGAGGATTCAGCCCCTTGGAGAAGGAGTGAAATCCTATTCCCAGATGGAGAGGTCAAGACTGTGGATATTTTGGGTGCCTTTCAGTGGGAGGACAGCCTTATTCCAAGACCTGATTGGCAGTCCTTTCTGGCATAATGGAACTTACACGTTGGCAAGGATGCTAGCTTGCTTGCCACCTGATTGCCTTACAGAAATAAAACAGGGTGCTCTGCTTGTCTGTGACGTATGACTCAGTGGTTCTGTCTGCAGGAAATGCGTGAGAAAAGGATTCATTGGATAATTTTAGAGAAGAAAGCTGGATACGACTCTTCCTTTTGTTAGAAGACAGGAAAGAGAAATATTTAAGACATCTTCAGCTACTGCATAGCACGGAGAAGTAAATACTCAATATCTTGTAATAACCTGTTATGGAAAAGAATCTGAAAAGGAAAATATATATATGTATGTATAACTGAATCTCTTGGGTTTACCCTTGAAACTAATGCAACATTGTAAATTAGCTATCCTTCAACTTTAAAAGAAACATCTTAGTCATACAGCGGCAGTCAACTGGTAAACCAGTCAGTGGACATATAATCCCAGTCATTCGCTACTTCTGTCCATTTGTATAAACCTTAACAAAGGGATCAGCAATGGAAAAGATGCCAAATAGTACAACCTTGCCCGATACAATTTATGTTACTTCCTGGTAGTAGAAGCTTATTCAAGAACTACCCAGAATTCTGATTTCCATTGTTTAGTTGGCATTTTGAGCATTTTAGCAAGAAGGACCTAAAAATTGCTCCTCTTAAACGTTTGATAAAATGGATCAGAAATAAAGTGTGCCTAACTTCACTTTTTCTTTTCTTCGTGAAAACACTGCCACCAGCTGGTTAATAAATGATTTTGACAACTTTTTTTTTTTTAATGAGATGAATGAGTCATTTTCCCTTCATTTAAAAAGGGAGCACAATGTCTAGTTTTAGGTTTTTTTCTTCTTTTCATAAAAATCATGTGCATCTCATAATGCCTGTTACTCTTCAGTCCTTTGAAGAGAAAAAATGATCTGGAGAAGGCCTATGCCAGCCACCCCTGGGCAAAAGTATAAACATGTTCAAGGACACTGATGGTTTATAGCCAGAACCATTGAATTTCTTGATTTCAATTGTGAATCACACACGGCCCATCCTCCAGTTCATGGGACAGTTATCCTCACTCCCATAAAAGGAAGGGCTCCTGGTTTAGGGGCCTGACCAGCACAGCAAACGTCCCCGGGCAGCTTCCAATGCCTTATGTCCTGGGCATGGTCCTCCCCCCTCCACTGAAATGGGATCCGGCTTTCTCTCTGCATTGGTGCATGGCGTACCCCCAAAGAAGCTGTTTCCACTATAGAACATGTTTAAATGACCTAAGATTTCTTTAGGTATTAGGACATAGAACAACAGAAAAGGAGGGGAGAACCCTAAACAGCTACATCTGACAAATATGAAGTAGAACGCAAGACCCGAGAAAACTTTATAAAACTGGAGCCACCATCTCAATACTTGCATGCGTTCATCCAGCTCACACGTGACACCAGGAGCAAGAGCCCCTCACTTGGTTCAGAAACGTCCTTCATTAGGAGGACGTCCCCACTAGGAGAGTCGGGAGCCTTCAAGGGAGCTCACATTTCATGAAGGACACCCTGAACATGCTCTGTGTACCATGCACATTCTAAGCTCTTCCTCAGCAGGTAGGAAATGCTGGGCTTCAGGGAAGGGAGTGAAGCTAAGTTCATGTGAGCAGTGAAGGAGGGCCAGGGATCAATTATGGATCATTCATGGGGCCAGGGTGGGCGGGTGTGAACAGAGGCAGCAGTCCTTCAGTCATGGCAACCATAGAGTGGGGAGGGATGACAGTGTTGGCAATGTTGGAGGCTCTCAGCCCTGGAAATGGCTTTTGTTTTGTTTTCGTGAGGTTTGGTTTGATTTCACCTCCCTTCAGCAGGAGTCACAATGCCTGGGGTGTTCCTGACCACGGTAGTTCAATAGGGTGCTGGTGGGTGGGGTCCGAACGTTCAAGAAAATGCAGAATTAACCAAAGCTGAACAATGCATGGTCTTCCCCAAATGTATCCCTTTACAAAGTCCCTTTGTACAGAGTGTGCGGCAGGACTGTGTCCAGGGAGTGCCCACTGGGAGACCGGCCATGCCAGCTGCATCTCCTCCGTATCCATGCAAGACTGAATCAGCACAGGGGAACTGAAAACAGGGGCCAGGGAGCGGCCAACATTTCTAGGAGTCTGCTTCCATGATGCATGACGCTTCTCACCTCCCAGCCTGTGGGGCTGATGACACCTGCCCCACTTTAGGGGTGGGAAGTGGGCTCAGAGAAGCCCACTCAATGGGCAAGTAGAAGACTGACATTCAGACTCATAAGTTCCTGCCCCTTCCATACCACATGGCCAGACAGAAGGACAAGGAGACTGGGCTATGGTCTTGGAGCTTCTGGAACCTGCTGGGGAGCTTGAACACTTTGCTTGGCCTCTCTGAACCTCTGTTTTCTGATGTCTAAATTTAAAGAGTTGGACTCCAATGATCGCTTGAAGACTTTAGCTCTCCTCATGTTTCAAGGTTTCCCACAACCATGATTGTGTGTGTGTGTGTCTGTGTGTGTCCAACCAAAAGCACAGGGCACCCAGTAGAGTAAGGTGGGCTGGGAGAAGTGTGTAGATTCCCCACTCTTACACCACAATCATATCAACCAAATTTTCACATTAAACCTAATTTCAGTTGTTTCAATTGAACTCAGATAGAAGCCAGAGAGAGAGAAAGGAAGAGAGATGGCATCCATTGGGATCCTTTTCCTTCCAACTAAAGAGAAAAATACCAAGAATTTCCTGAAATAAAAGGATTCATTTCTCCAAAAGGCTTTAATAAGAAAGAGAGACGAATCATTAAGAATTTAAAATACGAAGATAAAAACTCTCAAAGATTCCAAAGCACCCACATTAAGCTGTAACATCATTTATTAACTGCATGGATTTGTAGAACTCTCTACACTTAATTCTTAACTCAATTGAACTCACAGGCTTGAAAAGTACTTTTGCAACACCATTACATTATTTAAGGATAAGTGTTCATGTCACGGTATTATAAATGACTGATGGGACTTGAATTTCATGGTAGAATTAATTCTAAAATGAGGTGCAAAGCAAACAATTTGAGTTTCTCTCAGGCTTTCACAGTGACCCCCAGAAAAAAAATTTTTTTTTTAATTTTATTCAAAAATTTTTATCTCAAAAAAAAAAAGTCTTGCAATTTTTTAAAAGGATAATTTGCTTAGAAAACTTTGCTGGGGTACTGCCAACCTTTTCTCTAACACCCAGGTAGCCTGACACTTTAATAATACCAAGACCTAAAGGAATTCATGGTATTAGTTTTAGCAAGAGATGGTGATCAATTATTAAATGGTTCCAGCTCTTTAACAGGCATCCCAGGTCCTCGCTGCCACGGGTGTCTGGTCCTCCCAGCAGATTCTGCAAGACATAGAAGGGTGCGCTTGGCTCTCATGGCTCTGCTTGTCCTGAGTCTGGGCGGCTGGAGCTTCTCCTCCACCGTAGTGATCAAATCCCCAAAGCAAACACACCCCCAGCACTTTCCTGAAGACTGTAGCCGACCAGCTCCTTTGTCCATGGGATTTTCCAGGCAAGAATACTGGAGTGGATAGCCATTTCCTTCTCCAGGGGATCATCCAGACCCAGGGATCAAACCCAGGTCTCCAGCACTGTAGGCACACGCTTTACCATCAGAGCCACCAGGAAAGTCCTTCCTGAAGGCCAGTTTTCCCAAATTAGATGCTCTTGCCTCCACTTCATCACCCCGGTACCGTGACTTCCGGACACACACCTTGAGCACGTCTTACTGTGCTTCGGGTCTGCCAAGTTCCTTCCCCCATGCTCCGGGGCCCTGGCACAGCCCTCCCCTTCCAGGAGACGCAACAACCTTGGCTGCACAAAAGGACCTTTTCCTGAAATCCAGGGCCCTCAGGCTTCCACGCAGTGACCTGAACTTGATTTGAGGGGACAGGATTCAGGTGCTAGGACTGCCCCTGGCTGGGAGATTTTGACAAACAACTCTGCACCTTTACACATTTTCCACTTGGAAAATTTGTAAATACTCCTTTGAGCCATATTTCTTTAAAAAAAAATTTTTTTTTCCCCTCTTTGAAGTGACTCAACTGGCACAGGAACAGTCTGGAGGTGGAAGAAAATTGAAAGGAGGCTGTTCCTCTGCACTGCCACCCAGGTTAGAGCAGAGCATGGCCGGGGTCAAGGGAGTCCCCAAGAGAACTCTGGGAAAACAGAGCTGGATTGCTTCCGGATTCATCTGATGGAAGGTTTTATTTCACGCTGTTTTTACATCATAAGAGTAATAAGCAATTAGAAAGTGCTATCATTGTATTAAAGCCTATTTGAAAATGTTTTCTCAGTGAAGGTAGCAACTCAATTTAAGTCCAGAAGTTTTGCTATAATGGGGTAGATTACTGTGAGTCAGCTAATTCCCTGTGCCTATATTGAACTCAAACAAAGTTGCTATCAGCTCATCCTTGTTGTCTCATTACCTATAACACTTGTTTTAAGACATTCTTCTGGATACATTTGTTGCTAAATTCACTTTTTTTCAGAGGTTAAGAAAAGAAAAGAATATACTCAGTGTAGAAAACTGGAAATAGAATGAACTATAAAGGAAAGATAAACCCTATCACCAGAGTCAACCTTCTTTAAGTTTTTAGTTTAATTTCACTCCATGTATTTTTTTCTTTTTTAAGAGTATTTTGAGAATATAGCTTAATATATACAGGTTTTGCATTCTGATTTTCTTTTTTCATTTAACATACCATAAGCATTTGCCACTTCATTAAATATTTATCAAAACAGTTAATGTTTGCATGTTATCCCACTACATTATTATGCTGTAATTTATTTATCCATTATTTTTTTAGTGCAATGCTTTTTTTTTTTTTCAATTAAATGTATTGAGCAGCACTTTGTGTCAGGGGCCATGTGTTGTTAGACATCTCAGAAATTTTAAATTTTAGCTTTATGAATCTTGTAGTGTTAAGTATATTTTCCCATGCATCTTTGTGTGTAACTTTAATTAATCTCTTAGGATAAATTTGTTCAAGGGTACTGGTTGGATGGAAAAGGATTAACAGATTTTTTTTGCCAAGTCTTTATTCGAAAAAATTTCAAACCTTCCCTCAGAATAGAAAGTATAGCATAATGAACATTTCACTTAATTTGACCAATTGTAAATATTTTGCTCATATACTTTTCCTCCCTTGCCCTCCTCCCAAACACACACACACACACACACACACACACACACACACACAGTCTTTTTCCGGAACAATTTAAAACTTTGGAAAGTAACCTCCACACACAATGATATTTGCTCACTCCTCAAAATTGCAGCCTGAAACTCTAAAAAAAAAAAAAAAAAAAGACACTCTCTTACACAATCATGTTAACTTATCATGTCCAAGAAATTCACTGTTTATGCTGTACAATAATATGAACCACTATACAGTTCATTGATTTTTTCCCCTCAACTGTCCCAATAATGTCATTACAGCTGGTTTTTTTTTTTTTTTTTTCCTTTTTTAATGTTGTTCATGTGCTTCTCGTTTTGGCTCAGGATCCAACTGAGGTCACACGTTGCACTTGGTTATCAAGTCTTTTCCCTTCTTCACCGCACAGGTTTATTGTGGGGGATTTAGTCTGAGTGAAAGCCAGTCTGTTTAGGTGTGTGGCTCTATGCATTTGACAAGCTCATGTAATAAGGAAGCTACGTGGGGGTAGTTTCAAGAAACAGGGTGCTCCCATCGTACCACAAATCCCCTGTAGCCTTGGATAACTGGTCCTTGGCCCCTTCTCACCTCTGGAAGCTACGGATCTAATTTGTATTTCTACGGTTTTGCCTTTTCCAGAATGTCATATAAATATAGAATAATACGGTAAGTAGCCTGTTGAGGTTAACATCTTAAAATTAGCATTGCTTTTGGGAATCACCCATGTCTTTGTATTTATCAGCAGTTGGTTCCTTTTAATTACTGAGTAGCATTCCGTCACATGAATGGAATACAATCTGTTTATACATTTACCAGTGGATGGACATTTAAGTTTTTTCCAGTTTTAGGGGATGATTAATAAAGCTGCTGTGAACACACGTGTGCAGATTTTTGTGCACTTAATTTCTTTTAGGCAAATATATAGGTTTGGGATTCCTGGGACTAAAACCAAGTATCTGTTTAATTTTATACAAGACTATTCAGCTGCCTTTCA
This sequence comes from Bos taurus, assembly GCF_002263795.3. NCBI lineage: Eukaryota > Metazoa > Chordata > Mammalia > Artiodactyla > Bovidae > Bos > Bos taurus. The sequence continues at coordinate 47,081,060 of NC_037353.1, forward strand.
AGTGCTGAATTCCCCTCTGTACTATATAAGTGCTTCACTTCCTCTGTATCCCTGCTGCCCGATACTGTTTGTTTTCTTTTTTTTAAGTTGTTAAGCAAGGAATGCCATGGATCTTATTGTAGTTCTAATTGGCATTTTCCTAATGAATGATGATGCTGGCCATTTTTTCGTGTTCTTATTTTCTATCCATCTATCTTGTAAAGTCCTTTTTGGCCAAACTTTCAGCCATGGGTGTTGTTTCTTTTCTTAATACTTTTGAGTTTTGTGAGTTCTTCATATAGTCTGGGTACAAGTACTCTATCAATTTTGTGTTTTGAAAATATGTTTTTCCAGTCCATGGCTTGTTTTCTCATTTTTTAAATGATGTATTTCAAAGAGCATTTCAATTATCTTTTTTTTCTTTTATGGCTCTTGTTTTTGCTTGTATCCAAAATCTTCCCTGCCTCAAGATCATAAAGGTTTCCTCATATGTTTTCTTCTAGTGGTTTTAAGATTTTAGGTTTTACATTTAGAACCATCCACCTGAATTAATTTTGGTATGTAGTATAATGTAAGTCAATGTTTATTGTTTTGGGTATAGATGTCCAATTATTTCAGCATGGTTTTTGAATAGCATTCTTTTCCCCTTGAATTGCTCTCTTTTATAAACAAGAGGATGAAAGGCATGTAACTGCCAATCCTTTAGTACTAGAATTTAGTGTTGCATAACAAAAACGCTTTATGTAACTCTTATTCCTTCAAAATATTTGTGCTGTTAGTCTGGTTTTTATAGATTAAAAGAAAGTTAATATATAAAATGCTAGTTTTTCAGAACTATTAGACTTTCAGGAAAATTTTACATCCCCAGGGCCTCTTTGCCTTTCCCTGTATAACCCTGGGCATACCAGTGATTCCTTCTACTCTAAAGAATAATTACATGGAAAAAAATTTTAACATCTTCTGGTTTTTTCAGTTGTTTTTTCCCCTGGGGGTTTCTTGCTGCCGCTCAATTACAAGTAAATTCTGTATCCCAGTTCAGGATTTATGCATGCTTTACCATGAAAAATAATAGCTTAAATATATCACAAAGAAACAAAATATTTTCTTTTTGCTTCATTGTTTAACAGATGAAATGTTAATGCAGTGATTCTGCCAATTTCCCCAAACTGGACTGAACTGCAAAAAAAGCTGTCTCTGCATATCAGGTTCCATATCCAGGTCCTTTTACCTCCTGACCTGTTAGCTCAGTATCTCAAGAATCCAGGCTAGCGTAAATGCCTGAATATTAATGGCGTCAGTGTTTTTGTTTTTGTTTTTTTTATCACTTTTCTATCCATAGCTCTAGAGTAATTCTGATGAGAGACACCCTCAAAGCTGCCCAGGTTATCGTACTGTGCAAAGTCTAGGCTGCGTCTAGTGAGGATCTCAAAAAACACCTTATCTTGATTGGAGGCCAATTGCTTGCACAAATGGCAGACTGAAGGGGTCTCCGATCCTCTCTGTGATTATTCATTCCATATTTGCAAGTTTGTTGTGTGGCCAAAGGAATGAAACAAGGGACCCCTCAACTGTTCTGGAGTTTGGAGCCTGGTGGCAAAAGCTGACGATTTCACCCATTGCAAGGTACACAATGAGGGGCTTGGGGGCTGCGCACAGGAGTGCATCGTGGTCAGTCCTTCACGCGACCGTCACAACTGTTTCTTAGTGAGGAGAGGCAGCTGATGATGTACTTTATTTTGCTGCAAATGCAGTGCCTCATCACATGTAAATGAGCCAACAGTCTCCAATGATTAATCCCCTTCATGATCAATTGTCTTCATCCAATTCCCAAGCTCATCTTCAACAATCTTGTCATCTGCAATAAATGCAACAATTTCCCTTGAAATTGTTGATTAAGAGTGTTAAACATCTGCTAAAATAAACCATCTCAGTGAGCTACTCTTTAGCATTTGGATGAACAATGAATTCATTCCCTTTATCCAAGTGATGTCTGTTATTTTTTTCTCCTTGAAGAAAAACAATTTGGCCATGAAGAGGAAAACCCTGACCAGTGCCTTTCCCCATCACAATCAGCTAATATTCATGGATCAGGACAAAAATTCAAGGCCACTTCCCATTTTATTAAAATTTGACCAAAAACAAGCCAAAAAGCACTGTTTATTTTATTCAATATATCGCTTTAACCACTGTGTTTAGTGCTGCCTTGGTTAAGAATACTTCCAGTTTCAAATAACACTCTGAAAATAATGACCTGCAATAGTTTAGCTTGGGATTTATTTCACCCACAACATAAAAATGTAGGAGGCCACCAAATAAGGCTGGTCAGGTGCCTCCAGGATCTAGGCAGTTCTGCATTTCCATCTTTACACTGCACTGCCTTTGTGGCCGTCCTCCTCATCAGAACACTTGTCTCCTCTTACGAAATGTTCCTGCAGGCTGACCTCAGTGCAGAAGAGGAGAAGGAAGGGAGGTGAAGAAGCATCACCTCAGCCACTGGTAACTGCAAGAAAGTCTGGAAATGTGTCTGTTTTAGCAGGAGACCTGGTGCCTGAAACATAATGAAGGCCCCATTAATGAGGAAAAGCAGGGGGCAGGGAAGGGAGGGGAACGGGAATGGATATCGACCAGGCAACTAGGAGAGACCCTGCCATAAACACGCAGGAATCGAAGCACAAGTTAATTGAGGGAGATGTGCGATTTAGATAGTGCAGTGGGCCTTAGAATCGATAATGCCCATTTCCTCTGATTCTTTGCACACCTGTTTCACTCCTAACCTCTCTCAGCCACTCAGACATGTCTGACTGTGTGTGATCCCAGGGACTGTAGCCCACCAGGCTCCTCTGTCCATGGGATTTCCCAAGCAAGAACACTGGAGTGGGTTGCCATTTCCTTTTCCAGGGGATCTTCCTGGACCAAGGATCGAACCTGTGACTCCTGTGTCTCCTTCATTGCAAGTGGATTCTTTACCCGCTAAGCCATTGGGAGGCCCTCCCTTTCTATCCTTTTAGGTAGTGTCTTTGCTTTTTTGTTGGAGGGCTGTGGTGGCAGGCTACTTTATTTATATACAGAGAATTTACATCCCCCAGGGTCAGCCCTTAAACAGCAGCATAAGGGCTTCAGCCTTCTTGACGCTCCTAGGAATGACTCGAGATGTGAACTACAGTTGACCCTTGAACATCAGGATTTTGAACTTTGGGGGTCACTTGCATGCAGACTTTTTTCAGTAGTAAATACTACAAGACTAAGGGATCTGCAGGTTGGTTGAATCTGAGGATGTAAAACCAGGCATATAGAGAAACCACTTGTATGGAAGACCAATGATACGCTATACTCAGATTTTCAACTACACCAAGAGTGGGCACCCTTAACCCCTGCGTCTTCAGGGTGGACTGTACGTATCTGCACAGTTTCCCCCAGGGACTGAGCCAAGTTATACTTCTGGGGACTCATCCAATGCTCGTCTCACTTGACGCCCTTGCCTTTCTGGTCCTGCCTCCTCATTCCCGTATCAGTTCTCCCGGGACCACTTTCATAAACTACTTTCACAGGCATCTGCATCTCTCAGGAACCCAAACCGAAACCTCAGCTGTCGTTATTACTGGTCAGTGCATCTAAATGCACATCATTTTCTTTCCAGTCAGTTCTGCAATTACTAGAAAAATGGTCCCCAACTGTTGAAATTTTCTGCAGCACATCTAACCATCAGGTGTTTTGCGGCAAAATTAATGTTTATAGGTATCATCATCATAAGCACTGCTGTGAACATAGATCGATGTAAAGGGATCAGCCAACTGCAAAGGAAAGTATTGAGTTAAATTCCGTCTCTTAGCCATTTATTTGCGCAAAGGTGAGTTTTAATCAGAATAAAATGCATTCTTCTCATGTGGTTTGAGAATGGTATGTTTCCAGCAAAGCGGCTTGTATTTGGTCCCAAACTAGAATCCATCATACTGACAGGGCAGAGCTTCACCGGTTTTTCTCCTAAAATGTAAATTTCACTGTTCAAGTGATTCCTGAAATCAAGCTTGATGCAAGAGACAAGCAACTTCTTTTTGTTTTATTTGCTTGTACTTTTCATTCATTGTTTCTAGTTAAAAGACTCCCCTTTATAGCTACAAAAATATTCTCAGATTTCTTTATAGCTTAGTCTTGTTTTCACATATCCCATCATGATCTTGGTTTGATATAATTTATTGTTCAGTTTTGTTGAACAGGGGACAATAAGATTTAAGCATATTTGCTTTGCCACAATGACAAAATCCATCTTTCAGATAACTTTCTAAGAACATCCATGCCTTCTTTATTGGCTGATGCTGCTGGCTCTGGTGTCTTGACTGTGCTGGAAGCACGCTCTGGTACAGCAAGCTCAATGTCTGAAGCTTCGGAGTCAAAGGGAAGTCCACCTCAGTCCTTAGTGATGGCTCTGATCCTCATTCAGAAGGCTCTGAATGTCTTCAATAGTAGTAGTAGTGTTGCAGAAACCAGTACTCGAGAAACGAAGCACCACGCTAGGAGAGTTGGAGAACCAGGTTTATTACGCCAGCGGGCCCAGAGGAGTTAATACTCCAAACTCTGAGCCCCGAGCAAAGGGGTTACAGAGTTTTTACAGACAGACTGTAGTGGGCAACGCTAGCTGTCAGTTGGCTGGTTTAAACTAAGGGCTTTCACTCGCGCATGGGAACAGCAGTCAAGATGGGGAGGGGATGCCTGGCCTGGACAGGCATGATTAGGCAGGTTTTCAGGGGCTGGGTGGTTGCAAAGAGCAGGACAAGGGTGAGTGAGATAAACTCCAGTTCCTAGTATCGCAAGTCCCCACTTTCTGAGACTACGTGACCTGCGTGATCTAGACTTTGCAAGGGGCAAGCTGAGTTACAGAGGCAGAAGGAGCAGGAGGTTATGTCAAATTTTAACCTTTCCTCTTGAGCAGCAGTGACAGTTGCTCAGACATACCTGACTCTGAAACCCCATGGGCTGTAGCCCGTCAGGCTCCTCTGTCCTTGGGATTTTCCAAGCAAGGATACTGGAGTGGGTTGCCATTTCCTTCTTCAGGAGATCTTCCCAACCCAGGGATCCAACCTGGGTCTGCTGCACTGCAGGCAGATTCTTTACCGACTAAGCTATGAGGGAAGCCCCGAATGTCTTCGTTATCTGGTATATTTTCATTTGTTTCAAGGTTAGACTTCTAACTTCCCTTTGAAAAGCAACCCATTTCAAGTTCCCAATCTAAAATATAATTTTTAAATTACAGTGCTTTAACAGGTCAAATGAAGAATGGCACTAACTCAGCAAGAGCTAAATTTGTAGTCCTTTCTGTCATGAGAATTCATTGCAGCTGGAACCAGGCAAAAGTTGCATTTTGATAAACAGAACATTTGAGCCAACACGACAATGGCAGGAAGTTAAACTGACTTGTGTGGGCCGATTTTATTTTCTGTAATCAAACACTGGCCCAGGAAGTGACATATTCCCTTGAAAAATGGCTTCCAGTTCAAGAGTTTGCACCGAGGACAAGTTTTTACTTCCTCCAAATAAACTTCCAATGACAGCTTTTAAAAAAGCACAAAAGGGAATCAATTCATAAAAAAAAAAAATGATTACACCTTAAAATGGCAAATGAAGAATGACGGGGACTCATAAAATCCTCTACTCTTCAGCGTGTCTGTGCTATCAGGGAACTCTGTGTGCCTGACCCTTAGCTAAGTCATATTTTTTTATAAACAAAGTGTTGATGGAGCACAACTTCTTCAACTGATTGGCAAGATTCAAGGGCAGTCTTTGAATTCAACACCAGTTCATCGGGTGATAATCACATTGCTCCTGAAATCTCAACCCTTAGTTGAAGGTGAGCCCTGAGCCACACATTAAACCCCCTCCAGTGGGGGTTTAATGAGCTCCAGTGAGCTCGTAGGGAAGGACTTCAGGGGGTTACACTCAACGGAAATATTCAATGGGTCTAAGACTGATGCCCATCTAGAATCTAGACTCTAGATCAGCAGTCCTCAAACCTTTTGGCATCAGGGACAGGTTTCATGGAAGACAATTTTTTAATGGATGGGTTGGGAGTGGGTGAGGTTTGGGGATGATCTGAGTGCATTACATTTATTGGGCACTTTATTTCTGTTACATCAGCTCCACCTCAGATCATCTGTCATTACATCCCAGAGGTTGGGGACTCCTGCCCTAGCTGACCTGCGCCAGGGGGTTTCTACCTTAGAACACTCACCCAGGGAACTGGAATCGAGCTGCTACACAACTTCCCAGTGGACAACATCTAGATCAAAGGTGGAAATTATTGGAATGAGTAGGAGTTGGGGTACAAATGTGCGGGGCTTAGTTGAGGCCCCTCCATGCGTGACACTGACCCCACTTATGAGCCATACGAGTATTCCCCAGAGCGCAAGACAAAGACTCTCCACTTTAATGAGACTGGGTCACCAGCAGAGGATAAATCTGGCTTTAAACATTTATTGAGCACCTACTGTGTGTCAACCACATCACACAGGAGATGTGGTTCTAGCCCCAGCAGACAGGAGAAGCTGGTTCTGACAGTTCCTGCTTCGCCCTGTGTGGGCAGCCAGGTACCCCCTCCCTCAGGGTTCCCTGCAGAGCTGGTGAAGCAGATTTAGCAACTAGGAGCCACCTCCGCCCTCCTGGAGTTCAGATGGGTGAGACGCTCAGGCGCAGTGAGAACTTCTCCAAACCCCGTTTATTTCTGACTTGAACCAATCAGGCCATCTGCCAGGTACTCTTTTAACTACTGTCAACGTGCCAAGATGCTCTCTGTCCAAATTTATATGCAGCCAAGGGCTACTGGGCCATGCCAGTCAGCGGAGAGCTCACTTTAGCAAACTGAAGGACTCTCGAAAAAGAAGTCTGTGCTCACCCATCTGTTTTAGACGGACTTAAAACTCCCTTGACATGAATAATGATGAATCAGGACCTTAAAGTTAATTCCACGATTAGAATCCACTTTCATTTTCCACATTTGGAATTCCTCACACTCCAGACTGTGTTTCCGTCCCAAAGTCCTCACCCAGAGCTCAGTGGGGGCAGTCAGTGTGTTTCCCAGCTGCTGAGACTCAAACCCTAGTCTACTTGGAGTTTGGGTGTCTCAGGGCAAATCCAGATTAAAAGAAAAGCTATGCTTTCTTAGTAAGATGTCTTTTTATGTGTTGTGGTTGTTGAGATATCCCTAAGTAGTGTCCGACTCTTTTGCGACCCCATGGACTGTAGCCTACCAGGCTTTTCTGTCCATGGAGTTTTCCAGGCAAGAATACTAGAGAGGATTGCCATGCCCTTTTCCAGGGAATCTTCCTGACCCAGGGATCGAACCCATGTCTCCTGCATTGGCAGGTGGGTTCTTTTCCACTGAGCCACCAGGAGACAGTAACACTCCCATTTCTAAAGCTATGACAGATACAAAAACTTGGTTGTCTGTTTCCCCCTTGGCCCAGTTCCCAATTAATAACTCTGCATCTTAACCTCCCCTACTGAGGTCGGTTTCAAGATGGCCTGTGGCTTATCCTTCTTTTTATCCTCCTTGGACCTATCCCGAGGGCTGGCAGGCTTCTAAAGAGCCCAAAGAATCAGTCTGATACTGCTAAAAAAGGTTGTGTTGTTGCTGTTCTTTGCGTTGCTTTGTTTGTGAATTTTCTTAGTCAAAGTCCAGTGTGTTTGATGTGCGTGTATTTATGGGGTGACTCCAGGAGTGGGGAGAGTCAGGGATGAGCAGAGAGAGTGCTAGTGATGATGTGGGTAATTGGGCAATTTCCTGGAATAGTCAAGGAAATTTTAATTGGTAGATACTCAGGTAAAATGCTTTAGAAGCTGCTTAATATTAGAATGTTTCATGGGATAAATTGTCTTTTACTGAATTCTGGTGAGCTAACATTTTGAGAAGAAAAGATTTTCTTTCAGTTGATTGTTCTGTAAGATGACTACTTCTAGACTAGAAAATTGAATTGAATTTTGAAAATAAACTCTAGTATTTCCTTCCCTTTGCCAAATTTGATTCCACTGAATAAGCCACTGGAATGTCCGAGAAATTCTGTGGCAAGAAAGGTGCTGGGGTTGATATTGTTTATTAGCATATCCTGAAGTGACAGATTCATGAACTTTGTACAATTGTTCAAAAGGGCTTGGCAAGTGGGCACAGAAGCAAATGAGCATAAGACGTTAAGTTGGGAAGAAATTGCTTCCTGTTGCTGCCACTGCTGCAAATTGAAAACAAGAGGATGAATGAGTGAAAGTCGCTCAGTCGCGTCCAAATCTTTGCGACCCCGTGGACTCTAGCCCACCAGGCTCCTCTGTTCATGAAATTCTCCAGGCAAGAATGCTGGAGTGGGTAGCCTTTCCCTTCTCCAGGGATCTTCCCGACCCAGGGATCGATTCCAGGTCTCCCGCATTGCAGGCAGACTTGAACAAGAGAATGGGGGCTGGCTAATGCTTGTAACATATGGACACCCGTTTCCAAACACAAAGATTCTGAGCTCCCCAGTTCTACGTAAACCACATTTACTAGATACATACCTAATTCTTCTATGAGAGACACGGCTCTGGTAGTCTTAAAAAGCCCGGGGTATGTAGACACTGCCCCCCACTAGGACTGTACAGCCTGTGATAACAAGAGCATCTATCCGATTTCTCAATCTGTGCACCTACTATGGCCCCTGGCATAAAGAAATCCCACAGAGGCCAAGAGAAGCCATTGGACTGATGTCTGATAAATAATCGAATAGAGAGATGGATAATTGGATAAGATGGGTGGGTAGATGGACAAAAATTTACCAACCAAAAATAAAAAACTGAGTTTTCTCTACATAGCAAAGTTGGCTGTAAACAACCCAAAGAGAAACCTGACTACAAAGACGTCTTGGAGGACGAGTCCTAGTGGAAAAGACTTGGAGAGGCAACCAGTTAAAAGAAGACATTCTCAGAGCCATTTGTTTATTTGGAAAGCTCAAGCTATTTTTTTCTTTCCTTGCATTGGCAGCATTTCTATGAACTGGTTGTTTCCTGACTCTGCAGATTTAATTATGAAGATACACTTTCTTATTTTAAAATAGCTGGATGAAACAAAAAGATTCCATTTTGACCTCCCAGATTTGTAACTTATTTTCAGAAAAATGTTAGCAAAGCCTTTTAATTCTTAGGATTTTATAAAGGAAAGCAAGGTGAATGCGTAGGTTATTTAGAAGCAAATGACATTTCGTTCTTGGTCTTATTAGTTAGATGATGTATCTAGTGGTCTATCTGCATGTGGCTAATTCTATGTAAGGGCTGTTTAGAGATGCTTCCTGCATCACAAGCCACTTGTCCTTTATTCACAGTCCACAGTGACACTGCAGGGAAAAAATAAAATGAGGTCTCTGTACACGTCTCCCTTCTCTGAGATTAATAACGCTGCACTTTCAGCGGAAAAATTGTAGAGTGAAATCTCACCAAATTTTGCAAAATCAAATCTTCATAATGGTAATATAAATACAAAGAAACAAGTTTAAATAAACTGGCAGCTCCAGGTCTTTCTCGCCTCTTATAAAAAGCGTGGTTTTTGCAAAGGAAAATTTGAAGTATTAAAGGCAAAATAAGATATTCTTCATGTAGGCTGTTTCTGTATTCAGAAATTATTTGTTTGATGAAGAAACATGAAAAGAGCTTGGACAGTCAATCTTAAAGGAAATAAACCCTGAATATTCATTGTAAACACTGATGCTGAAGCTGAAGCTCCAACATTTTGGCCACCGGATGCGAAGAGGTGACTCATTGGAAAAGCCCCTGATCCTCGGAAAGATTGAGGGCAGGAGGATAAGGGGACAGCAGAGGACGAGATGGTTGGATAGCATCACTGGCTCAATGGACATGAATTTAAGCAAACTCCAGGAAACAGTGAAGAACAGGGAAGCCTGGTGTGCTGTAGTCCATGGGGTCACAAAGAGTTGAATGCAACTTAGTGACTGAGCAACAACAACAAAAGAACTTGGAAAACAAATTATAGAGGAAAATGGACCAACTCAGTGCTTTGCAAAAATGGGTGTGAAGTAAACACTTGCTTTTTAGATTTGAGCGTATCTGGGAGGAAATCTTTTAAACAAAGCATTTTCAAACAAAATTTTAGCATGTTTGTGCCTTTAGAAAATGAAATTTCCTCTCCTCATATTAGGGATGAACATGGGCTATAGCTTGGGGCCTCCTGGAGAGCAGACAGATGATGGTATAAAGAACTGTCTTCAGTTCTGGGACAGTTTGTCCCCCATGGGGTGCTAGCAATACCTACAGACTTCTGTGGTTGTCCCAACATGACTGTGGGAAGGGAACCTGGCATCTAGTGGGTACAGACCAGAGGTGCCCCCAAATATAGGACATCCTATAAAGTACAGGATGGCTGCACACAATGAAAGATCATCCAAGTTAAAATGTCAGTGGATGAGTTTGGAAATATCTACTATCAAGGGTTCAGGTGGGGGCCTGAGGTTGGAGGCTGGGCTGGAAGCAGAATTTATGCAGCCAAAGATGAAGGGAGGACTCCTTTTCCCAATCTCCCCCTTCCAGGTGGGAAGGTCAAAGCAGCTGGTCATATCCAAGGAATACAGCCGCCGTGTGTATTTAACCATCAGCCCATGTTTCAATGTATGTTTTTGGTCTCTAACCAAAAGGTGACACTAGACGCCATTTAAATTTTTATCTTTGTCAAATTATGCCTTGGCTTTTAAAATTAATTGAAAGGATGCATTTTAATGAAAAAAAGCCAAGTGTGTTTATAAAATAACATCCTAGATTATAGTAAAATTAATTTGAATAAAACCATTATTAGTACACTGATCAGAAATGAAATGTTCTACACATGAAATACATTTCAAAAGTAATACGCTTCTAAAAACCCATTACAGAATTACAGCCCCTAAGGGGTTTCAAGTGATTATATACTCTTTTTGCTCCCTCTCTTTATTGGAGTGTAATCGCTTTAGAATGTTATATTAGTTTCTGCTGTATGACGAAGTGAATCAGCTGTGTGTATACGTATATCCCCTCCGTCCTGGACCTCCTTCTCCCCCGCCCCTTCACCCCACCCGTGGGTTGTCACCGAGCGCTGAGCTGAGCTCCCTGTGCTATATGGCAGCCTCCCTCTAGCTGCCTGTTTCACACATGGTCGTGTATATACGTCAGTCCTAATCTCTCAATTCACCCCACCCTCCCTTTTCTCCCCTCTGTTCACACATCCATTCTCTATGTCTCTATCTCTATTCCAGCCCTACAAACAGGCTCATCTGAACCGTTTTTTAAAGCTTCCACACGTATTCATCAATATATGATATTTATTTTTCTCTTTCTGACGTACTTCACTCTGTGTGACAGAATCTAGGTCCATCCGCATCTCTACACATGACTCAATTTCACCCCTTTTCACAGCTGAGTAATATTCCCTTGTATATATGTACCACATCTTCTTTATCCGCTCCTCTATCCATAGGCACTTAGCTTGCTCTCATGACCTAGCTACTGCCAGTAGTGCTGCAATGAACACGGGTGTAGGTGTCTTGTGAATTCTGATTTTCTCCAGATATACGCCCAGGAGTGGGGTTTCTGGACCACACAGTAGCTCTATTTTTCATAAGGAACCTCCATGCCCTCCGTAGTGGCTGCACCAACTTACAAGAGATTATATGCGCTTGAGAATGAGACCAGTGAGTGAAAACTGATGAGAGTGCGGCTGCTCCAGGGTGAGCATCACACCATGTGGAGGCTTCTCCAGGCCAGACTCGTCTAAGCACATTCCACTCTTCTGTATCACCCACTACCATTGCCCTCCAGTCTGCTCCTCTAAACTCAGATGTGCCACAGGTGATTAAAGACATCAGGTACTTTATAACCCAGGACATTAAAAATAGCTGCTCTTTGGAAACAAAACTTTGGGGAAAATAAAATGTTTATCCTTTAACCTAGGTTAAAAAGGGGGCTTCCCTGGTGGCTCAGCTGGTAAAGAATCTGCCTACAGTGCAGGAGCCCTGGGTTTGATCCCTGAGTTGGGAAGATGCCCTGGAGAAGGGAAAGGCTACCCACTCCAGTATTCTCACCTGGAGAATTCCATGGAAAGAGGAACCTGATGGGCTACAGTCCACAGAGTCACTGAGTCATATAGGACTGAGTGACTAATAGTTTCACTTTCTTAGGTTAAAAAATACATACTGTTAATCAATCTCTTTACTCACTTAAAGAAGAGTCACTTTGCTTTCTATGGTCTTTTATGAGCCCTTCCATGTACTGAATTTTGTTTTTGTTATACCAGATATACTTTGGCCACCTGATGCGAAGAACTGACTCATTTGAAAAGACCCTGATTCTGGGAAAGATTGAAGGCAGGAGAAGAAGGGGACGAGATGGTTCGATGGCATCACTGACTCAATGGACATGAGTTTGAGTAAGCTCCGGGAGTTGGTGATGGACAGGGTAGCCTGGCGTCCTGCAGTTCATGGGGTCACCAAGAGTTGGACACAGCTGAGCTGAACTGATAAAATAATGGTATCTGCCACCTCAGGACTGCTGTTCACAAAAACGACCCACCCCTGTCGTGTGACACTCCCAGTTGTGTGAGGAGAAACAGTCTAAAATTAATAAACTGCTTCAAGTGTAGGATCTCCTCAGCGGTGACAAATGAGTCCAATATCCATTTATTATTCTTGCATCATTTCAGAGTCAATAAAGCCCTGTTTATACAGAACTTGCAAAATAACCTCATTTGTGCTTCTTTTTATTACTCATCATTAACAATTTTAAAGTATCAAATGTTTTCCTTTCTCTTACTGCCCTGCTTAAAGTGAATTTTCTAAATGAAAATTTGTCACACAGCTGCTTATACATATACATAAACAGTTAAAAGGAGTTATTGTTATGTCCGTGATTGTGATTTTCAGCCACAAGACTGGAGACTCCTGAAATCTTTGGTTCAAGGAACCATGGGACTTTCTCACCACACTCAGTGCAAAATCTGCATGTCCTCAATGGGTAGGCAAGCTGACTTCCATTCCTGTAGATTACACTGAATTATCGTATCAGAAAATGAAGCTTTGGTCCCAATTACAGTTCAGAATTAGAATGCTTACATGGGTGGTTTTCCTTTTTAAGGATCCCTTTTTGCCTCTAGTTGAAGAGCCTGATTTATCAGTAAAGTGAAGATTGAGTGACATTTTGGAGACCTAAAGATAATTTTGAAATGAACAGAAGAGGATTAAAAACAAAACTTTTCTGAATAAGGCTCTGCTTATACCCAGACTGCAGTAACATTTATTTTCTAAAACTTTTTATTTTGTATTGAGGTACAGCAGATTAACAATGTTAAGACAGTTTCAGGTGAACAGCAAAGGGACTTAGCCATACATACATATCCATTCTCCCCCAGACTCCCTCCCATCTAGGCTGCCACATAGCGTTGAGCAGGGTTCCCTGTGCTATAAAGTAGGTCCTTGTTGGTTACCCATTTTAAATATAGCAATACGTACGTGTTCATCCCAAACCCCGTAACTATCCCTTCTCCCCATCTTTTCCCCTCTGGGAACCGTTAAGTTCATTCTCTAAGTCAATGAGTCTCTTTTGTTTTGCAAGTAAGTTTATTTGTATCATTTCATTTTAGATTCCAAATATAAGGGATGTCATACCATATATCGCCTTCTTTGACATTTCTCTCTGTATGAGGATTTCTGGGTCTATTCATGTTGCTGCAAATGGCATTATTTCATTCTTTTTAATGACTAATATTCCATTGAAGATATATACCACAACTTTTTTTTTTAATCCATTCCTCTGTTCTCGGACATTTAGGTTGCTTCCATATCTTGGCTATTGTAAACAACGCTACAATGGACATGAGAGTGCATACTGCAGATCATGCTTTTCTCCAGATATATTACCCTGCAGTAATATTTAAATGAAATTGTTTAGCATGGAGCCATGCCCATAGCAGGCATTCAATAAATGATAGCTCTATTGATAAAAATATTCAAGCAATCAGAGAACGTTCAAATTACAGAAAGCAATGTTGTAAACAGGTTTCCTGGGTCTCCCTTGTAAGCCAAGACCATAAATGGATTCTGAAGATGCCAATTTGTGCTTTCCATGGATAACCTTGAGATGCGCTTAAATGTGAATTTACGCGATCCCCAAGGATGCATGTAATTCCCTAACCTGTTGGTGAGAGAGTTCCCTCTTTACAAAAGGATAAAATTCTGTGATTCAGATACATTTTTTTATACATGGGAAAATGCAAAAAAACAAAGGAGTGAGAATCTAGCTACATCACCATGTCCTATTTCAATGGGAGCCGGGAAACAGACTGGAGGTTAATTGTTAAGTTGGGCTTCCCTGTTGGCTCAGTGGTGAAGAACCTGCCTGCCAAACCAGGAGTCCTGGGTTCGATCTCTGAGTTGGAAAGATCCCCTGGAGAAGGAAATGATAACACACTCTGATATTCTTGCCTGGAAAATCCCACAGACAGAGGAGCCTGGTGGGTGACAGTCTACAGGGTTGCAAAAGAGCTGGACACATCTTAGCAACTAAACAGCAACAGTTGTTAAGTTGTGTGATGATATTCATGGTGAAAACACTGCTTTGAGAAACCACCCTTAGGTTCAAAGTAAGTTTCAAATAACTCAAAGAAAGGAGATTTTTCAAATACCAGCATCATTGCTTTAAGAAGCTTAGCTGGTAAACCTGGAGTAGGGCTTTGCAAAGACATCATCGTGGAGCTGGACTGAGAGAGAGTTCTGTGAATCTCACCATGGAAAGGGTTTACCCAATAACCGCTCCAACTGGAAGGGATGACCAGAGGTCTTCCCAGGGCCTTCTTTATCCAGGCTCACCTGCTCTATTCCTTCATCAGCTTCTGTGTTTGAGCTGAAAAGAAGGGAATCTGTGGGATTCGAAGTCTTTCAAGTTTCAAAGAGACAGTCTCAGAGAAGGGTGCATCACCGTGATGCAATGAAGATGCAGAGCAAAGCACTTTTCCTGGAAAGGAAAAGCGGCAGCAATTCTGAGAGCTGCAGCGGGCAGATAGGGATGTGACAGCAGGGCTTTGGTTATCCCTCATGAACCAGAAAAAAAAAAAAAATGAAGACATTTCTGTAGATCAGAACTCAAGAAACCAAAGTTAAATTAAGTGATACTAGGCTAAGTCACTTCAGTCGTGACCGACTCTGTGCGACCCCATAGACAGCAGCCCACCAGGCTCCGCCATCCCTGGGATTTTCCAGGCAAGAGTACTGGAGTGGGTTGCTTACTTAGCAGCAGCAGGCACCCTCTGGAGAAGATCCGAGAGGATTTAATGACATGTCATCTGGTGGCTCAGCTGGTAAAGAATCACCTGCAGGGCAGGAGACCTGGGTTTGATCCCTGGGTTGGAAAGACCCCCTGGAGAAGGGAAAGGCTACTCACTCCAGTATTCTGGCCTGGAGAATTCCATGGACTGCATAGCCCATGGGGTCATAAAGAGTCAGACACGACTGAGCAACTTTCACATTCATCATAGCGGCATTCTTCACTCATAGCACATCATAGCAGTTGCTCCAGCTGGCTTGTCTCTGTTTATGACCATCAAATCTACCGAATGGGCTAAAGGTTTAAATTCAGGGGGCACATTTTTAAAAATTAATTTTTATTGTAGTATATTGTAATTTATATTGTAGTATCTGCTGCACGGTAGAGTGAATCAGCTATACAGACACATACATCCCCTTTTTGAATTGCCTCCCATTTAGGTCACCACAGAGCATCACTTGGAATCCCCTGTGCTGTGCCGTGGGTTCTCATCAGCCACCTATTTTGTACATA
Organism: Bos taurus; assembly: GCF_002263795.3. Lineage (NCBI taxonomy): Eukaryota > Metazoa > Chordata > Mammalia > Artiodactyla > Bovidae > Bos > Bos taurus. The sequence continues at coordinate 47,096,855 of NC_037353.1, forward strand.
GTAGTATATGTATATGTCATTCTAATCTCCCAGTTCACCCCACCCTCCCTTTCCCCTCTTGGTGTCCGCATATTTGTTCTTTACATCTGTGTCTCTATTTCTGCTTTGCAAATAAGTTCATCTGTACCATTTTGAGCTCAATATATATATAAAGAAGGTAAAGCAGCAGTGTTGATGATTTCTCGTCCCAAAGCTGTGCCCACTCCCACTGGCTGCCCACACCGCACACTGGACTGTGCATACACATACCATGCCTGTACCACACATGCGCATGCTGCATATACGCACCAGGTATGCACTGGGCTATGTGCAGATACTGCCTACTATGCTGTGGACACATACGCACCGTGTATAACACGCTGTCCACCGCTAGAGTAGCGTACTATACACTACATCTCTGGATTGACTTATATCTCAGCGATGCCCAGCCTCCCTTTTTGCGTCTATTTTTGCTCTTTTCTCACTTCCTATTATTCTAGTGGGCTAAAGCACAGCCCTGCCTCCAGTGGGCGCAAACTTGAAGTTTAAGGAAGTCTCTGATTCAGTGTTGGGCTTCCCTGGTGCCTCAGAGGTTAAAGCACTTGCCTGCAATGTGGGAGACCTGGGTTCGATCCCTGGGTTGGGAAGATCCCCTGGAGAAGAAAATGGCAACCCTCTCCAATAGTCTTGCCTGGAAAATCCCATGGACAGAAGAGCCTGGTGGGCTATACTCCACAGGGTAGCAAAGAGTCGGACACGACTGAGCGACTTCACTTTCTGATTCAGTGTTAACCTGGCTCTCTTTTCATTCCTGCCTTTCTGCATTGTCCTTAAATTCACTTCCTGGCAAACTCCCAAGCCTGTCCTTCTGCAGTGTAAACGCAGACGCCTCAGTGAGCTGTGGGTGACCTCCCCCATCACTACTCCTGCAAATTTGCTTGGCCTTTTTTATGGTAACATTTTCCTTTCCTTCCAGAGGTGCTCTGTTCTTGCTCTATTTATATAAACTGAATTCCATTAACTCATTCCTTCCTGTTCTTTAGCATCAGTGCCGATGAAAAGGAAGGACTTTTCCGCAGCATGGGAATAAAGAGCGGTGTTTGCCTCCATGGTGGTCCGCCTCTCTCCAGCCTCATCTCTCCTGCCCTCTCCATCCATCCATCCATCTGCCCCACCTCCCTTCTCTCCCCCGTTCTCCCACCATACAGCTGCTTTGAACCGCGTGAGAGACAAACTGAAAATAACATAGTAAAAGATCTCTGAATCAACTTACAGGGCTCCCACCTTTGCACTGGTTAGTTTTCTCCAGCCCCTCTGCACAGTGTGGAGCCTGAATCCCAGGGAAGATCCAGGTTTCATGGGACATGAAGCTTATACAATCTGGAGGTACTTCTTTAAGAAGAAGACTGCAGAATTATAAACACATAAATAGATATGAAACTCAATGTTTATGTAAAATGACAAAGCACAACAAATTAAAAAATTTTAAGAGCCAGAAAAGTCCACAAACATTACAAAATCCAGGGGGGGAAAAAGTAATACATTTTCCTGTGTATTTGGCCACATACTCTGATCATCTTTTTATCTGAAACAATTTGGCCATCACTTTCTTTAAAACAATATTGTATGATAGAAAGATCATGCAAACCTCCACCTGTGTATTTGGCTTCATACTCTGATTATCTTTTCATCTGAAACAATTTGGCCATCACTTTCTGTAAAACAATGTTGTCCATTAGAAATATCATGCAAATCTCCAATGTGTCACATATATGGTTTTCAATTTTGTAGTAGTCATATTTAAAAGGGTAAGGCGGGGAAAAAGGAAGAGGTGGGAGTATTTTAACCCTATGTTTCATTTACGTCAATATAGCCCAAGTGTTACTGAAATGGAGCTGAACTCTCTGGCCCTTGCCTTGCCCCCACCCCACCCCGCCATGTCCCCATCCTGCTTTTTAGCCTGTGCAAAAACTTTAGCCAAAGAATGAGTTTAATCAGAAAAGTGAGAAAATGGAGAAACAAAGAAAACAGTTAAAGGAGATCAAATAATAATAGATTAGTCATTAATCATAGTCAAGGAACTTTAGTTCCTTTTCAAGGCTGTAGATAATATTCTGAGCCGTATCCTCTGAGCTGTCTTACAGATATTGAAACCCTCACCAGGTGGAGAGGTTAACTGTATCATGACCAGACTGTAGCCATGACATAAGTTGCCACAACTCTGAGAACTGGCCTCAAAGAAATGGAAACCAACTGACCCTGGAACTGAAGATTAACTGTGCTTAAAACAAGCAAGGTGAAGCTGGTCAGACCACTGATCATCAGTTACAAGATGACTGTCAGAGCTGACTGTGCTGTTTCCACAGGTAGCCCCCTCCCTCTGTCTATAAAAGCTCTTGTCACCTGATTTGTCAGTGGGGTGGTGAGGGAGTCAGCCTTTGGACAGGTGTCCGCTCTTTCCTCACCCCTGATTTCTGGCATCCAAAATAAACCAAACTTTCCTTTCCACCAACTTGGACTCTTTAATGGCTTTTGAGCAGCAAGAAGCTGGACCCCACTCCTGGTTACACTGTGATATCAACCTTGTTGCTCTTCGGTAGCTAAGTCATGTCTGGCTCTTTGCAACCCGATAGACTACAGCACATCAGGCCTCCCTGTCCATCACCAACTCCCGGAGTCCCCCCAAACCCATGTCCATCGAGTCAGTGATGCCATCCAACCATCTCATCCTCTCTTGTCCCCTTCTCCTCCTGCCCTCAATCTTTCCCAGCATCAAGGTCTTTTCCAGTGAGTCAGCTCTTCACATCAGGTGGCCGAAGTATTGGATCTTCAGCATCAGTCCTTCCAATGAATATTTAGGCATATTATTAATACAATATTAATGATTTACTTTACATTTTTTTCCTTAGTAAGTCTTCAAAATCTGATTCATGTTTTACCCATACATCACTTGTCAATCGCACCAGCCATGTCCCAAGTGCTCTGCAGGCATGTGGCTAGTGGCTGTGGTGTGAACTGAATGGCTTTATCAAGACTAGGAAGGTAACCCCGTCTTTATCCTGCCATGAAGAGCAATCCTTGTTTTCTGCTATTGATATTTGAGAAAGTTTCGTTTTAACTTTCCCAAGCTCGTTTTTGGTGGTGTAATGAACTAACTAGAGTGAGTGTCATGTTTAGAAAAGCTTCTATCAGCTTTCTGAAATATGAGCTGCAAAGTTTCAGGGCATTTAAAGCTTTCTTCTGCAGGGATTAATCTTAACTATTCTTTGAAATGATGGCACCTCACTAACCAGTGTGTTGTCAGCACTCACATTGTAGTGGCTTATTGTGTTACCTTTTATGTCAGAATTTCATGTCGAATCATGAACTTGAAAAAGAACCTGTATAAACGTGCTTGGGCAGGACCCTTTAGATGGAGGACGAGGGGATGAGATGGGAAAAGTGGGTGAGATTCAAGGAGGGAAAGAAGAAGCTGTCTACTGCTTGTGAGAGGTTGGGAGTAGACCCTCAGCCTCGAGGTCAAGCTGCAAGGCCTGTATGTGAACCTCTATGTTGGAGAAACAATTCCTCAAGGTCTCTAGTGTTTCTGTACATCTTCTCAGTAGAGTGACTGATGGCTTTTTCCCAGGGCTAGCTTTCCAAGGCTGAGCACAGAAGCATTGATATTTTCGAACTGTGGTGCTAGAGAATACAATTGAGAGTCCCTTGGACAGCAAGGAGATCTAACCAGTCAATCCTAAAGGAAATCAACCCTGAATATTTACTGGAAGGACTGATGCTGAAGCTGAAGCTCCAATACTTTGGCCACCTGATGAGAAGAGCTGACTCATTAGAAAAGACCCTGATGCTGGGAAAGATTGAGAGTAGGAGGAGAAGGGGGCGACAGAAGATGAGATGGTTAGATGGCATCATTGACTCAACAGATGTGAGTTTGAGCAAATTCCAGGAGACAGTGAAGGACAGGGGAGTTTGGTGTGTTGCACTCCATGGGGTCACAAAGAGTCAGACACGAATTAGCAACTGAACAACAAGCTTTCCTAGAATGTTTGCAAGTAACCGTGAAAAACAGAGAGAGTACCTTGTGGCAAAAGGCCAATTTGTTTCCTGACAGGGTAATAAAGTCTCCCTGTGGAACTGAAGGTCTGACGTGTGTGCTATATTCCTCATTTCTAACCTGGGGCTCTTGTGTCTTCCACCAGCATCTCATGAAACAGTACAGGCTCACTTGTTGGCATGCAAGGAGGTTAGGATCTTAGGCTCTCTGTAATTCCTGGCACACTGGGAGCATATGAAAGGCTGTAGGGTTAAGAGCAGGGTTAAGATCATTAGAATTCAAGACCTCTAAAGCCTGGGTGTTAGTTCTAGAAAGTCTTGTAGGTCTTCACAGAACCATTCAACTTCAGCTTCAGCATTATTGATCAGGGAATAGACTTGGATTACTGTGATATTGAATGGTTTGCCTTGGAAATGAACAGAGATCATTCTGCCATTTTTTGGGATTGCATCTGAGTACTGCATTTCAGACTCTTTTGTTGACCATGATGGCTACAACATTTCTTCTAAAGGATTCTTGCCCACAGTAGTAGATATAATGGTCATCTGAGTTAAATTCACCCATTCCAGTCCATTTTAGCTCACTGATTTCTAAAATGCCCATATTCACTCTTGCCATCTCCTGTCTGACCACTTTCAATTTCCCTTGATTCATGGACCTAACATTCCAGGTTCCTATGCAATATTGCTCTTTACAGCATTGGACTTAACTTCCATCACCAGTCACATCCACAACTGGGTGTTGTTTTTGCTTTGGCTCCATCTCTTCATTCTTTCTGGAGTTATTTCTCCACTGATCTCCAGTAGCATATTGGGCACCTACTGATTGGGGAGTTCAACTTTCAGTGTCCTATTTTTTGCCTTTTCATACTGTTCATGGGATTCTCAAGGCGAGAATACTGAAGTGGTTTGCCATTCCCTCCTCCAGTGGACCGTGTTTTGTCAGAACTCTCCACCATGACCCATCCGTCTTGGGTGGCCCTACATGGCATGACATAGTTTCATTGAGTTAGACAAGGCTGTGGTCCATGTGATCAGATTGGTTAGTTTCCTGTGATTGTGGTTTTCAGTCTGTCTGCCCTCTGATGGAGAAGGATAAGAGGCTTACGGAAGAGAGACTGACTGAGGGGAAAACTGGGTCTTATTCTGATGTGCAGGGCCATGTTCAGTAAATCTTTAATCCAATTTTCTGTTGAAGGGTGGGGCTGTGTTCCCTCCCTGTTATTTGACCTGAAGCCAAACTATGGTGGAGGCGATGAAGACAGTTGTGGATGTGACTGGTGATAGAAGCAAGGTCCGATGTGTAAAGAGCAGTATTGCATAGGAACCTGCAATGTTAGGTCCATGAATCAAGGGAAATTGAAAGTGGTCAAACAGCAGATGGCAAGAGTGAACGTCGACATTCTAGGAATCAGCGAACTAAAATGGACTGGAATGGGTGAATTTAACTCAGATGACCATTATATCTACTTCTGTGGGCAGGAATCCCTTAGAAGAAATGGAGTAGCCATTTTGGTCAACAAAAGAGTCCGAAATGCAGTACTTGGGTGTAATCTCAAAAACGACAGAATGATCTCTGTTCATTTCCAAGGCAAACCATTCAATATCACAGTAATCCAGTCTATGCCCCAACCAGTAATGCTAAAGAAGCTGAAGTTGAATGGTTCTATGAAGACCTACAAGAACATTTAGAACTAACACCCAAAAAAGATGTCCTTTTCATTATAGGGGACTGGAATGCAAAAGTAGGAAGTCAAGAAACACCTGGAGTAACAGGCAAATTTGGCCTTGGAATACGGAATGAAGCAGGGCAAAGACTAATAGAGTTTTGCCAAGAGAACACACTGATCATAGCAAACACGCTCTTCCAACAACACAAGAGAAGACTCTACACATGGACATCACCATATGGTCAACACCAGAATCAGATTGATTATATTCCTTGCAGCCAAAGATGGAGAAGCTCTATACAGTCAGCAAAAACAAGACTGGGAGCTGACTGTGGCTCAGATCATGAGCTCCTTATTGCCAAATTCAGACTTAAATTGAAGAAAGTAGGGAAAACCACTAGGCCATTCAGGTATGACCTAAATCAAATCCCTTATGATTATACAGTGGAAGTGAGAAATAGATTTAATGGACTAGATCTGATAGATAGAGTGCCTGATAACTATGGACTGAGGTTCGTGACATTGTACAGGAGACAGGGTCAAGACCATCCCCATGGAAAAGAAATGCAAAAAGCAAAATGGCTGTCTTGGGAGGCCTTACAAATAGCTGTGGAAAGTAGAGAAGTGAAAAGCAAAGGAGAAAAGGAAAGATATAAGCATCTGAATGCAGAGTTCCAAAGAATAGCAAGAAGAGCCTTCCTCAGCAAGCAATGCAAAGAAACAGAGGAAAACAACAGAATGGGGAAGACTAGAGATCTCTTCAAGAAAATTAGAGATACCAAGGGAATATTTCATGCAAAGATGGGCTCGATAAAGGACAGAAATGGTATGGACCTAACAGAAGCAGAAGATATTAAGAAGAGGTTGCAAGAACACACCGAAGAACTGTAAAAACAGATCTTCATGACCAAGATAATCACAATGGTATGATCACTCACGTAGAGCCAGACATCCTGGAATGTGAAGTCAAGTGGCCCTTAGGAAGCATCACTACGAACAAAGCTAGTGGAGGTGATGGAATTCCAGTTGAGCAATTTCAAATCCTGAAAGATGATGCTGTGAAAGTGCTGCACTCAATATGCCAGCAAATTTGGAAAACTCAGCAGTGGCCACAGGACTGGAAAAGGTCAGTTTTCATTCCTATCCCAAAGAAAGGCAATGACAAAGAACACTCAAACTACTGCACAATTGCAGTCATCTCACACGCTACTAAAGTAATGCTCAAAATTCTCCAAGCCAGGCTTCAGCAATACATGAACCGTGAACTTCCAGATGTTCAAGTTAGTTTTAGAAAAGGCAGAGGAACCAGAGATCAAATTGCCAACCTCTGCTGGATCATCAAAAATAGGAAGAGAGTTCCAAAAAAACATCTATTTCTGCTTTATTGACTATGCCAAAGCCTTTGACTGTGTGGATCACAAGAAACTGTGGAAAGTTCTGAAAGAGATGGGAATACCAGACCACCTCACCTGCCTCTTGAGAAATCTGTATGCAGGTCAAGAAGCAACAGTTAGAACTGGACATGGAACAACAGACTGGTTCCAAATAGGAAAAGGAGTATGTCAAGGCTGTATATTGCCACCCTGCATGTTTAACTTTTATACAGGGTACATAATGAGAGACACTGAGCTCGATGAAGAAATAGATGGAATCAAGATTGCCGGGAAAAATATCAAAAACCTCAGATATGCAGATGATGCCACCGTTATGGAAGAAAGCAAAGAAAAACTAAAGAGCCTCTTGATGAAAGTGAAAGAGGAGAGTGAAAACGTTGGCTTAAAACTCAACATTGAGAAAACTAAGATCATGGCATCTTGTCTCATCACTTCATGGCAAATATATGGGGAAACAGTGGAAATAGTGACAGATTTTATTTTGGGGGGGCTCCAAAATCACTGCAGAAGTGACTGTGGCCATGAAATTAAAATGCTTGCTCCTTGGAAGAAAAGCTATGTCCAACCTAGACAGCATAGTAAAAAGCAGAGACATTACTTTGCCAACAAATGTCTGTCTAGTCAAGGCTATGGTTTTTCTAGTAGTCATGTATGGATGTGAGAGTTGGACTATAAAGAAAGCTGAGCACTGAAGAATTCATGCTTTTGAACTTCGGTGTTGGAGAAGACTCTTGAGAGTCCCTTGGACTGCAAGGAGATCCAACCAGCCCATCTGAGACTCCCTTGGAGTGCAAGGAGATCCAACCAGTCCATCCTAAAGGAAATCAATTCTGAATATTCATTCGAAGGACTGATGCTGAAGCTGAAGCTCCAATGCTTATTGATAATCAATCTCTTTACTAACTTAAAGAAGAGTCACTTCATTTTCTATAGCCTTTTAGGAGCCCTTCCATGTACTAAACTTTGTTTTTGGTATACCAGATATATTTTGGCCACCTGATGTGAAGAATTGACTCATTGGAAAAGACCCTGATGCTGGGAATGATTGAAGGTTGGAGGAGAAGGGGTGATAGAGGATGAGATGGCTGGATGGCATCACCGAGTCAATGGTCATGAGTTTGAGTGAACTCCGGGAGTTGGTGATGGACAGGGAGGCCTGAAGTGCTGCAGTCATTGGGGTCCCAAAGAGTCGAAAACAACAGAGCAACTGCACTGAACTGAACTGAAAGCCTGAGTATGGCTTCAACTTTATGTTTTGCAGGCTTGAAACTGGCTGTACTAACTTTACACATAAAGGTAACTGAAAATCATGTCTGCCGTGAAACCCAAACAAAATGCATCCTCAATCAGATTCCTAGAACCAACCCCCCAAATGCTGGTGACCATTCTATACCACCCAAAATGAGCAGAAATTGCAGTAGAAACACGCAGCAGTCAAAGCCGATTGGAGTTAAAATATTTCACATTGGTAAATTTCACAACTCTGTGAACACATTTTTTCCGATAGCCTTCCTTTGGGCTGAGAGGCTTCCAAGGTGGCACTAGTGTTAAAAAATCCACCTTCAATGCAGTAGACTCAGATTCGATCTGGGTCAGGATGATTCCCTGGAGGAGGAAATGACGACCCACTCCAGTATTCTTGCCTGGAAATTCCCATGGGCAGAGGAGCCTGGCAGACTGCGGTTCATGGGATCGCAAAGAGTTGGACATGACTGAGCATGCACACACAGCACGCATGGCCTGAATGGGTCTCTTGCACATGAGATAAATTCATTTTTTTAAAGGAGATATGCATTTTTAAAATTTTATTTATTTTTTTGGCCATGCTACATGGCATGTAAGATCTTAGTTCCCTGACAAGGGGTCCAACTCATGCCCCTTGCATTGAAAGCACAGAGTCTTCACCACTGGACCTCCATGGAAGTCCTGAGATAAATTCTTAACTTGTAGATGGTGGTGTCCTCAAACCCCACCTCCCATTGAGATGCTCCAAGCACATTCTTTCTCCACCAGCTGAGTTTTCTGTCAGGGTGTCTGTTTCCAAATCTGTTTTGGCCAGCTTATCCTTGAAGGGCTGGGGACTTTCTCAGCACTCTTAGAGCAGGGATTTGGTGCTCCAGACACTTTTGCTTAATTCTTTTTTAAAATGTAAAATGACTATTCAATAATATGTACACAGCTAAACTCACACATTTGCTGAGTTTTGACAAGCGCAGACATCTATATGACTCTGATCCCTATCAAGTGAGAAATGTGATTTTTCCTGCCATATCAGTAAACAAGGCTGTCACAGTCATCGGTGATTGCAGCCATCATGGATGGTGTGCCTGCGAGCCTGAGGAAACTCAGGAAGGAAAAGAAGACCTGTCATCTATCAGCCATCAGACTGCAGCCACTCCCTATGGTGAGCCTTGAGGAAACTCAGGATATGAAAACACAGGATGCTGGCCCCAGATAGTCGAGGTACATATCAAAGGAATGATTTCAGTGAGTCCAGCCTCCTGCATCTTCCCATACATAGAAAAGTACTAAATTTCCTAACTCAGGATATCTAGTTTTCTTCCCTTAATAAGCATCTGTTGATGTTCTAACTACCTGCTTCTTGTTGCAAAACTTCTGTATAATCTGGCTCCCTCCTCACCTGCTCTGACCAGTTCTTTCAGGATTACTTGAGATGCTACCTCATGGGCTTGAAGTCCTAAAATTCCCACCTAATAAAACATAACTCTCAACTTTTAGGTTGTGAATCATTTTTTGAGTCCATACAAGGTACGAAGCATTATCATAAGTCCATAAATTTCCCTCCTGCCCTTCCCCAGTCAAACCATGGTGTGCTATGATGTTCAAAAATTTTTCATTAAACTTTTGATTTTGAGATCATTGTAGATCCACATGCAGTTGTAAGAAATAACATAGAAAGACCCTGTGTGCCTTTTCCACAGTTTTCTCCAAGGGAAGCATCTTTTAAAGCTGAAGCACCATTTCACAACCAGATACTGACACTGATACAGTCAAGACACAGAGCATCTCCATCTCACAGGGATCCTTCAAGTTGCCCCTTGATAGCCACACTTCTCCCCTCCCCACATCCTCTTAACCTCCAGCAACCATTTATCTGTTCTCCATTTTTATCATTTTCTCTGCTCAAGAAAAGTCTGTAAATATTATCATGCAGTATGTTGGGTTTTCAGATTGGCTTTCCTCACCAGCCCCTGCCAGCCCCACCCTTTGCCATTCTCTGGAGGTTAATCCAGGTTGCTGCATAAGCCAGTCGTTCCCTTTTTACTGCTGAGGAGTCTTTCGTGGTGTGGATGCACCCGGCTGTTTAATCACTTGGTTGTTGGAGGACACCTGGGTGGCTCCCTGTTTTTGGTTACTGTAAGGGGAGCTGCTATCCACGTTTGTGCACAGATCTTTGTGTGAATAGTAGGCTTCATTTCTCTGTGCGTTGCTGAGTCAAGTGGTATTTGCAGGTCTATTTTTTTAAGAAACTGCCAGGCTGTCTTCCATGCTGACTGGACCATTTTGTATCCTTACCAGTGATGAATGTGTGATCCAGCTTGTGGCTTCTTTTGCTTCAGGATTGGGATGTATGAGGGAAAAAGAAATCCCAAAGAACCTTCACTCTGTGGTTCCTTGGGTCCTGAGATCCTTAACTAGCTTGCCTTCCTCTTCCCATATTTTAGAGTTCTCTCAGATTTATTTTGCATGTGTAATGTCAGGGGTATTTAGTTGTACTTAATTGGAAAAAGAGGGGAAAGTATGTCTACTTCATCTTTCCAGAAGCAAAAGGAAGTCTACACTTGATTCCTTTTAAATACAACTTACTGATATACAGTTTACATGCAGAAAAATCCCCACATTTCCAATGAGCAGCTAATGTTTTATACCTGTAGGCACCCACGGCGACCACCACCCCACTCAAGGTACCGAACGTTTCCAATTCATCATCTTTCAGATAACCACTAGTCTGACTTTTACTACCACAGATTAGTTTTGCCAATTTTTGAAATTCCTATTAAAAAAATCATATGGTTCATTTTGTTCTTTGCGTCTTTTATTTTGCAGCATCATATTTTTGAGATTCACCCATATTATTTGGAAAACTCTTGCTTTTTACTGAATAGCAGTTAATACATCACAGTTAATTTATCCTTTTTAAAAGTGGGTCTTAAAGGGCAATTTGATGCCAACAAGCTGAGGGACTGGAGATAATATTTGGGCTGGTATGACCACGGATGCATAGGTTATAAAGATAAAGATTGAAAAGAACAATCAGAGCAGTTTCATATATTTTGTTAACAGGTTAATATGCAATGTATCATTCACCTTCCTCAAACACAGTAATTTTAGGAAAAGCCTTTTAGGTGCCCATGGATATCCATACCTTTCGAAATTCTGATTAACTGAGAGCTAGAAGTCTGTGTGAAATCTGCCTTATTCATGCTCTCAGAAGCGACCACAGGGTCACTACCATTTTACCAGAAATATGCCTGCTATAAAGTGATAAATAAGGAAAATGCGATACAACAACTGGCCCGAAAAGACTCTTCATTTGCTTTAAAAAATTGGAGAAGCCACTTCATGTTGCTTTGCTTGTAAAACAAAGCACCATCGAAAGCAATAATGAAATGTTAACTCAATTACAGAGGCGAATTTTGTTTGCAGAGATTTCCCTCTATAACAGGCAATGACAAATATTGCTGCTAAAGACAGGGAAGGGATAACATGCCAGTGGTCTCGGGCCGCAGAAAGATCACCTCTGAGCCACCAAGTTGTGACTGGTTCAGAAAAGCATTCACTGGGGGCTTGCTACATGCACAAAGCACTCAGTGCATACCAAGGAGGATGCAAAGATCCTGCCCAGAAAGAGCCTGCAAATTCATAGGGAGAAAAGACCGATGCATGGAAAATAAAATAATTGTGCACGATTTCTTACTAACCCCACTGTATTGGTTCATAAGGGCTTCCCTGGTGGCTCAGCTGGAAAGAATCTGCCTGCCAATGCAGGAGACGCAGAATCAATCCTTGAGTCGGGAAGATCCCCTGGAGAAGGGAATGGCAACCCACTCCAGTATTCTCGCCTGGGAAATCCCATGGACAGAGGAGCCTGGCCAGCTAGAGTTCATGGTTTTGTAAAGAAGTTGGACATGACTTGGTGACTAAAACAACAAATTATTTCATAAATCCTTCACAGAAGAGCTCACCCAGCAATCCTGGAGGTAATGATACAGGTGAGATAGTCCTTTTGTTCTGAAGTGAGTGGGACTCAGACACTGGTAGCTTTTGCCCAGGGTTTTATCCCAGACAGGAGCTGGGATGCCCTCCCTCAGGGTGCCTTGTGCTGAACTGCACTTGTGTGGAGTGGGAAAGTGCCCAAAATGACCTCCCCCAGAATGGCTAGGAATTGGGGGGAGGGACAGAAAAGGATGTACACGTCGGAGAGGAAGCTGAATCTTCAACAGTGGATGCAGTAGGTCCGCCTCCTCACAAAGAGGAAGTTGTATGAGCCAAGCCTTTGTTGCTCACCAGAAAAGTCAGGTTTAGGGATAAGTGTTCTGGAGATAAAGTTGCGTTTGGATGTCCTGACTTCCAGGACCAGGGGATGAAAGAGGAAACACTAAATTGTAAAGGAGAGCTGGGACCAGAATTGAAGAGGACTAAAAATCAGAATTGATGGTGGCTGGGACCGGAGACCAGGGACCAGGGTAGTGAGTGAAGGCGCTCAAGTCGTGTCCCACTCTTTGAGACTCCATGGACCTACCAGGAGCCTACCAGGCTTCTTCATCCATGGCTTTTTCCAGGCAAGAGTACTGGAGTGGGTTACTATTTCCTTCTCCAAGGGACCAGGATAAGAGCCTTGGAAACGGTAAGATGTGCTGTTCTGACAATGTGTGCATCTGTTTTTTCCCCATGTACTTCTTCTTGTCTTTGTTTGTTGTTTAGTTAGTGTTCAATCTTTTTATTGAAAGGCAGGCATGAGGTCCTGGGTGAAAGGAGGTGAGGGAAAGGTCTTCAGTGAGGGATTTGTAAAATTAGTATTATCTCTTCCTGAAATCATCAATGATGTTATTTGGAGTTTTCTCCCTGGAAGATGTTTTAATCTACAAATTTAATCTCTTTTTTAAGTGAACTCTGGTAGTTTTATGTCTTTCTATGTGTTTGTCCATTGTATCCAAGTTATTGAATGCGAAGAGTTGACATTGGAAAAGACTCTGATGCTGGGAGGGATTAGGGGCAGAAGGAGAAGGGGACGACAGAGAATGAGATGGCTGGATGGCATCACTGACTCAATGGACGTGAGTCTGAGTGAACTCCGGGAGTTGGTGATGGACAGGGAGGCCTGGCGTGCCGTGATTCATGGGGTCGCAAAGAGTCAGACACGACTGAGCAACTGAACTGATCTGATCTGATCTGATTGAATGTATTGGCATAAAGTTGTTCATAATATTCCTTTATTTTTAATACCTATAAAATCTGTTTTTGTTGTCCAGTATTTCAGTCCTGATATAGATCATTATTGCCTGCTCTCTTTTTTTCTTTCAGCCTGGCTAGAAGCTTTTTGACCTTTTTTATTTTCTTGAATAAACAGCTTTAGGTTTCATTGATTTTTCTCCTCTGACTTCCTATTTTGCATTTCACTGTTTTCCACTCTGATCTTTATTATCTATTTTCTTCTGCTTACTTTGGGTTTGAGTGGCTCTCTACTTTTTAAATTTTCTTCAGGAGGAACCGAGCTCATAAATTGTGATTTTTAGTGCTATAAATTTCCTTCAAGTATTACATTAATTGCATCATGCAAATTCTGGCATATTGTTCTTCAGATACATTAACATATTTTTAAAATGCTGTGTTTTTGCTTGAAACTACTGTTTTAAAATACTTTCTGTTTCCCTTTCAATTTCTTCTTTAACCCAGTGATTATTTAAAAATATATTATTTAGCTTCCAAATAATTGGGAATTACCTGTTATCTCTCTATTATAGATTTCTAATTTAATACTGCTGCTGCTGCTAAGTCGCTTCAGTCGTGTCTGACTCTGTGTGACCCCATAGACGGCAGCCCACCAGGCTCCCCCGTCCCTGGGATTCTCCAGGCAACAACCCTGGAGTGGGCTGCCCTTTCCTTCTCCAACGCATGAAAGTGAAAAGTCAAAGTGAAGTCACTCAGTTGTGTCCGACTCTTAGCGACCCCATGGACTGCAGCCCACCAGGCTCCTCCGTCCATGGGATTTTCCAGGCAAGATACTACTGTGACTAAATAATATACTTTGTATAAATCAAATCCTTTTAAATGTGTTAAGATATATTTTAAAGCTCAGAATTTGGTTAATTTGAGTAAACAATCTGTGTGCACTTGAAAAAAATGTGTATTCTGCTATGTTTGATGGAGTGCCCTAAAATTGTTGATTATGGCAATGTGATTGATCAGACTATGATGAGGTTCTATTCAACTCTATGCTGCATATGAGATGTGCACTTGAAACAAAAAGAAATAGGTTAAAAGTAACAAGACAGTAAAAGACATGATTACACTGATCAAAAGAAAGCTGAATTGGCTATATTAATATCAAAGTGAATTTCAGATTTCCTTACTCCATTTTTTGTCTACTTGTTCTGGCAGTTATTGGAACAGAGGAGTGCAATCTCTGACAGCTTTGAACTTGTCTATTTCTCTTTTCAATTACATTAGGCTTTTGCTTCACATATTTGGAAACTTTCTTAATAAGTACATAACTGTTTAGGATTGTTGTGTGTTCTAGATGAATTGACCCATATATCATGATGAAATGACTTCATCTCTGGTAATATCCTTTGCCCTAGAATCTACTTTGTTTGAAGGCTTGGAAAATTTAGGATTTTTTTTTTTTTTTCCTGTCTTTCCCCCTTCTGTTCATCTTTGCAGACTTCAGTTACACATACAGTAGGCCACTGGATTTTTCCTTACAGCTCATGAATTCTCTACTAATTGTTTTCAGTCTTTCTCTCTCTGTATTTTATTACGGGCAGTTGTGGTTCCTCTGTCTTCAACCACTCTTCTCTTCTGCAATGTCTAATCTGCCATGAATACTATACAGGGTCTCACAGGCCAGGCGCTTGGTGCAGAGCTCTCGGGTATCTTTTTAAATAAGTGGGAGAAGCAGGCCCAGGGACTGTCAAGGGCCTAACAGCTATGTTTAGAGCAAAAGACTCTTGACACAGGCTTTTCTGATTTAAGAGTTTATGACCTGGAAGCAAGGAGATAGAAGGATGGCAAGCCATTCATCAGCTCTTCCCTCTAACAATTTCCTCCAACTCTAGTTTTCTGGCAATTGTTACATTTTTACAGCATGAGGGGAGCGTGAGTACAGGATAGTTGTAATTACGCCCATAATGCATAACTGCTACCAGAATGATCTGATGTAAATAAAGTATGTTTATAATTATAGTGAACTGTAATTTTAAATAAAATGAAAATTGGGGGTCTACAACACATCTCAAAACATCTTATTACCAGAGAGCAGTTTTGACTGCAAATGCCCTAACCTATTATTAAACATGAGCACATTTTGGAAGTATAACTATGAGTCAGTCACGGTCGCTCTGACATGATGATAAGAGACTATAGAAAGCATGTGAGCAATGCTGAAGGTTTAGAAGGAAGGTTGAGAAGTGAGGCCAATGACAAGATGAGCAGGCCTCAGAACTGTCGAGGTCGTCAAAACAAGGGACATCTGAGAAACTGCCACAGCCAAGCGGAAACTAAGGGAACGTGATGACTAAATGAAACGCTGAATGGAATCCTGGAACAGAAAGAGACATTCGATTAAAAAAAAAACAAAAACAAAGGCTAGCTGAATAAAACATGGACTAGTTAAAAATACATCAATATTAGTTTGTGAGTGGTAACAAACAAATCATAATAATGTGAAATGCAATAAAAAGGGAAATTGGTATGATGTACCTGGTAACTATCAGTCCCATCTCCCCAATTTTTCTATAAACTGAAAATTGTTCTAAAAAATAAACCTGCTTAAAAGTAGAGAGATAATGGGAAAGGAGTTGTGGAGAAGGCAATGGCACCCCATTCCAGTACTCCTGCCTGGAAAATCCCATGGACAGAGGAGCCTGGTGGGCTTCAGTCCATGGGGTCACTAAGAGTCAGACATGACAGAGCAACTTCACTTTCACTTTTCATTTTCATGCATTGGAGAAGGAAATGGCAACCCACTCCAGTGTTCTTGCCTGGAGAATCCCAGGGACGGCAGAGCCTGGTGGGCTGCCATTTCTGGGGTCGCACAGAGTCGGACACGACTGAAGCGACTTAGCAGCAGCAGCAGCAGCAAAATTCCTGTGGAGCTGCACTGAATTGGTTTTGCTTAGCTAGTTATAGTATTTAGTTACCTTCATAGCTGGAGTTCCATTTTCTTGGAGCACTGCAGTCATACGAGCATGCTAAGTCTCTTCAGTCATGTCCGACTCTTTGCAACCCTATGGACTGTAGCCCACCAGGCTCCTCTGTCCATGGGATTCTCCAGAAAAGAATACTGGAGTGGGTTGCCATGCCCTCCTCCAGGGGATCTTCCTGACCCAGGGATCAAACCCATGTCTCTTATGTCTCCTGCATTGGCAGGTGGGTTCTTTACCACCAGCACCACCTGGGAAATTGCAGCTATGCAGGTATCAATATCTGTGCTGAGTCAATCATTTTAT